>NW_005360891.1:234235-267429 GCF_000412655.1 Myotis brandtii | reverse complement strand
GCACGATGCAGTGTGCAGATGATGTTTTGTTGAGTTGACATTTGAAACCTGTACGGTCTGCAAACCAATATCACCCCACTAAATTCAATTAAAAAGAAAAAAGAGAGAGAAAGACAAAAGGCAAGGGAAGCCTCTGATGAAACCCACAAATATCAGCCTTCCAAGAGCACAGAGAACAGGGTGGGAGAGTGAGCAGTTTGAGAAACAAACAGAGATTCTCAAGCTCACTGAAACTCCAAACAGAATCCATACTGCAAATATCCATGGACAAAGGAAATGCTTAAGGTCGTGCATATTGGAGAAAGATCAGAGGTCTTAAAGGTAAAACATTCTTTGACAAGGCAATGAAAACTATGTGACCTTTTTGTGTGTAGACTATATCCTTTTATCTTCTTCACGAGTTTCATCCTCTACAAACCACTTTCCACAAAAATAATATGAAACCTAAGATTAAGAAGTTAGAGAGACTTACCCAGTTTGTAGTTACACAGTGACTAAAGGCAATGATCTTCCCATTCCAGTACAGCTTCCTGCCGAATCATTGTGTAGCCCTGAGTCTTTGGCTTCTCACAGCAAGTTAATCTCACCTGAGGCACTTTCATTTTCATTTCTACAAAGATGTCTTTCTTATCTCCTTTCCCCCCTGCTACTTCTTCACTTTTTATAGGTTATTTCAATATTCTTTTCTGCTTTTTCCTGTGTCGCTCTCTTGGAGCTAAATGAATCTCATTAGTCTTTTTATTAATGGTTTCCTTCTGCAAATGAACATACTCAGGCCCTACTTAACTGAAAATATCCCCCCCCCCCACCTAATTTCCTCATCTCTTACCTCTTCAAGTTTCACTAACGTCTTTGAAATTTTGACACATTTCCAACTCAAATTATTTCTCTTTTATTTCTCTTGCCCATTTCATTCTGAATTCTGACTGTGTAGTTAGTTCCTCTGAAATGTTTCCTTTGAAATAACCAGGGATTTAGGAAAAGTGATCTCCAAACTTTTTTTCCCTTTCAATATTCATTCCCTGCAACCTATTGACAGGATTTAACTTGTTATCAAGAGAATCTTTTTAAAAAATTATATTTTATTGCCTGGCCAGCGTGGCTCAGTGATGAGCATTGACCTATGAACAAGGAGGTCACAGTTCGATTCCCATTCAGGGCACATGCCTGGGTTTCGGGCTCAAGCCCCAGTGGTGGGGGGGTCGGGGGGAGGCATGCAGGAGGCAGCCAATCAATGATTCTCTCTCATCACTGATGAGTCTATCTTTCTCTCCTTCTCCATTCCGCTCTGAAATCAATAATGATATATTAAAAAAATATTTCCACCTCAGAAATGGTGACAGATATATTTACATTAAGAGTTGCTGTGAATGGTTTGGCTCAGTGGATAGAGCATCGGCCTGCGGACTCAAGGGTCCCAGGTTCGATTCCGGTCAAGAGCATGTACCTTGGTTGCGGGCACATCCCCAGTAGGGGGTGTGCAAGAGGCAGCTGATCGGTGCTTCTCTCTAATTGATGTTTCTAACTCTCTATCCCTCTCCCTTCCTCTCTGTAAAAAAATCAATAAAATTTATTTTTTTTAAAAAGAGTTGCTGTGAAAACTAGATTAATGTGCCTGCTATATAATACGTGCTCAATAAATGTTATCAATTGTTAATATTTATTATCATTTTTCAGGTCTTTTATCTCTCAAAGAGATAATGACTTTTTTGGTTAACTTACATAGTTCATCTGTAGTTCACAGCCTACAAATGCCTTCAAATCAGTGCATTAGTTTTCTGTCGCTGCTGTAACAAACTACTATAGGCTACTTGGCTTAAAAACAACATAAATTAGTTATTTGTTAAATAATATAAATTATTATTAAGTTAATGTAATATTTCTGAAGGCCAGAAGTTCAAAAGGGGCCTTAGCACACTGACGTCATCATGTGGGCAAGGCTGCATTCCTTCTGGGGAACCAGGGAAGAGGCTGCCTCTCCCACCTTCAAGAGGCCACTTGCATTTCTTACCTCTGGCCTTTTCCTGTATCTTCAGCGCCACCTGAGTAATAGTTGCAAATTCCTCTTTCTGACTCAAATGTTTTTCATTCATAAAGATCCTTGTAATTTCACTGGGACCAACTGGATAATCCAGGATAATCCTACCCCATAGTCTTTAATTTACCCTACCCGAAAAGTCCCTTTTGCTGTGTAGAATATTCACAGGTTACTGGGATTAGCAAGTAGACTTCTTTGGTGCTAATTCTTCTGTCTACCATGGGCAAGTTCTGGAATCTTTGTTTCAGTTTAATTGAGTTTCTACATTATTTATTGTATATTTCTGCATCTAAGGGGTACAATGAATATCTGTTGAGTAGATAAATCAATAAATGGAAGTATGAATGAATTAATAATAGGGCATTTAGAAAATACTTTGATTTTTTTACTCTACTGCTGACATTTCTTAATTATTCAAACCAGAACTCCTTTCTCTCCATTAGAGTAGCAACTAAGGCATGGAAGATTAATCGATCTATTATAAAAAGGTTTGTCTATGTATTACATACATAGGATTCAGCTCCAACAATAGGTATGCTCTCAGGACATCCTACATCTTTTTGTTAACCTGACTCATTCATTTATGTAATGTAGTTCCAATGGTAATAATGGTTTGGATGAGTGACGTATGTCAGGTATGTTTCTGAAGTTTGCACCATGAGTTTTAGTCATGCTAGAAAGTTCTAAGTTGTGGTTTTAACTTGAACACTATTTTACTTTACAGAATGCCAAAAGTTTTTCTGTATTAATTAAAAAAAAAAGAAGAAGAAAAAGGCACATCTTTCAATTCATGAAGGCTTAATAAAAGATGTTTGATAAACTCCAGTTACTTATATAGATTGTACTGTTCTTTATATATCAAAATCCTGGCCTTAAGCTATAGTGAAAGAGCTTTGAATTTGAATGTTTTTATTTATAAACTGCTCAGAGCTGTTATTCAATATTCAGTTTTAAAGGTTTTACAAAGCTCAGTGGAATTTAGTTCATCCATTTAAACTTTAATCATGGCAAAGCAGTACATAGATAATGATTTGTTGCTTCAAAGTAGAACCATGAAATGACATAAAAATGCTCATGTCTTGATTGAAATATGAGTATTTACAAGGTTATTATATTTAATTCACTTTATATCAGCAGTACTAATGGAGTTTTCAGTGTTATGATTTCGTATTTATTTGCATTACAGACTGTCATATTGGAGGTTGTTACCTCAGTCAGTTCACTTTGCTGCAGGCAGAAAATTCTGTACATGACATTTTTGTCATCTATGTTTCCTTTACAGATGAGTTTTAAATTTAAAAATGTTTTAATAAGCTACATTTATTCATTTGAAAGAACACTCTCCGTATTATGCTATTGACTTTGGTATTTTCTGAGAGATTTGAACTAAAATAAGAAATACCTTCCACAGAAGTTTTACCAACATTCAAAACTGTCTGCGGGGTGCCTTATTTGGAATGCAGACATTTTGGAAAATATTTAATTTATAATCACAAAGAAAAAATACTGATAGATGTAGGTACCCCGACAGATATGTGGTTTTTGTTTGCTTGCTTTTAGTTAATGCCTACTGAGGAGAGAAGTAGAGTAATGACAGTGCCAAGAATATTGTTAAGCATACCCAGGGGCTAATCTTAAATCTCTAAAAAACAAGCAAACACACACACACACACACACACACACACACACACACACACACAAATATATCTGTTAAAAAATTGTGGAGCCCTAACCAGTTTGGCTTAGTGGATAGAGCGTCGGCCTGCAGACTGAAGGGTCCCAGGTTCGATTCCAGTCAAAGGCATGTGCCTTGGTGGTGGGCACATGCCCAGTAGGAGATGTCCAGGAGGCAGCTGATCGATGTTTTTCTCTCATCGATGTTTCTAACTCTCTATCCTTCTCCCTTCCTCTCTGTAAAAAAACAATAAAATATATATATTTTTAAAAAATTGTGGAAAGTATGCTAAGGTGAGACATTCCAAGGACTGTCACTAGTACAGAACTAGAAGAAAGAACCTGTAAATCTAACAACAAAAAAACCACTAACAACTATTTTATTCAATTCAGATGAACTTAATAGAGTGAACCTCATGGTTTGCTCCACATAGTCCCAGTTTATACCTGTTGCCTCATGTAATTATTAATAACCCTTCCTAATATTCTCAAAGTCTTCCAGTTAGAGTGATAAATGATATGATCACATAAAATTTATAGGCCTAATATTAGATCCCAAACGACCTTTCACTATTGAGAAGAAATTGCTCCCTACACTAAAAAGATGCCCAGGTTTGAGCATCTTTTGCTATTCTGTTGGAATAAAAAGCCATGAAGTTTGAAGTCCAATCTTTGAGAACTGATCTATTTTATGTGTATATTGCTTGGTCCAGTGTGTGACAGTTTCATTAAATTGGTGTAATTTTCTTTGGCAGAAAAGTGATTGTATCTGATTTCAGAGCCAAATCTCTTGAGAACCCTAAGCTAACAATTGCAATATGAGAAGCTTATCAACTATTTAAATTTCATGTTAAGGATTTGTTATGCTTAATGGAATTTTTTTTTCAAGATTTTAAAATTCTGGAAGAGAATGAAACATGAGACATTCGCTTAAAAATTACTATTCTGAGAGGCCTGGTGCACAGATTCGTGCACCGTGGGGGTCCCGTGGCCTGGGCTGTAGGAAATGGGCCGAAACTGGCTCTTTGACATCCCCTGAAGGGTCCAGGATTGCAAGAGGGCAGTTCTCAGGTGATGCACTCCAGAATCGAGCTCCCTTCTCTCTGGTTCTGGGTGAATCAGCCGAGAACTGCAGCTTCCAAGTCACCATAGCTCAGCAGCTCCTGCGTTGAGCGTCTTCCCCCTGGTCGTCAGTGTGGGTCATAGCTACCAGTCAGAGCGTCTGCCACCTGGTGGTCATTGTGTGTCATAGCTACCGGTTAGATGGTCGCTTAGGCTTTTATATATAGAGATTCTGAGAGAACATTACAAATCCCAATATTAAAATGATGTTATACTTGTGCTAGCTTACCATTGATGTTTCTGTCTTAATGTGCTTGTTATCATTTAGTAATGTGTAGAGCTTCTTATGAAATGACCTAGAACAGTGATGGCGAACCTATGACACGCATGTCAGAGGTGACACGCGAACTCATTTTTTTGGTTGATTTTTCTTTGTTAAATGGCATTTAAATATATAAAATAAATATCAAAAATGTAAATCTTTGTTTTTCCATGGTTGCAAATATCAAAAAATTTCTATATGTGACACAGCACCAGAATTAAGTTAGGATTTTTCAAAATGCTGACATGCCGAGCTCAAAAAGTTCGCCATCACTGACCTAGATGATTTAACTAATATTAATAGAAATAAAATTAAAATAGAAGAATCCAATGTTTTGATTTTATATCTGCATTATATTCGGATATAATGGACTTTGAGGAAAAGAGGGGTACAATACATGATTTTTGCCTTAACAGAAATTATTGTAGCATTAAAAATAACAATCAACATAATAATTAATAATAACAAAGCAATTATCATCATAATTTATAATAGCATCAGTCAAACTCCTGGCAGGAAACAGAGGTAGCATTCAAATTGGGTATTTTGAGGAAATTTTAATAAAGGAGCTCTTTTCAAAGTGCTTCTGGTGTAGAGGAAATGCATGGACTAATGAAACTTGTTTGAAGCTAGTAACTGAAGAGCTGTTCTGACCCTGACTTCCCAGGAGACACCCAAAGTAATAAGTAGCTAGACTTCACTTTTCCTTCTTATTCCAATCTACTGATGGTGCTCCCAATTGGCCAAAGTCAATATGGCATAAGAAGGCAAGGGAGAACACTGACACATTCCCTATAGACTTCAGCCTCCCAAGGCAGAGGTCACGGTGCAAAGGAATGCAGAATAGCTCCCTAGGAGAAAATGTGAGACAACCAAAACCACTGTCATCATCCTCATCATGCTAAGTTCTTTGAATTTACCTGCTATATGCCAAGGACTGATTATATATTAGCTAACCTAATCTGTACAACAATGACATGAAATTATGTGGTTCTCCCTTATCCTATACTTGGGGCCCGGTGCATGAAACTCGTGCATGGGGGAGGGGGGGTCCCTCAGCCCGGCCTGCACCCTTTCCAATCCGGGACCCCTCGGGGGATGTCCGACTGCCTCTCGCAATCCGGGACCACTGGCTCCTTTCCGCTCGCCTGCCTGCCTTTCCGCTCGCCTGCCTGATCAACCCTAACCCCTCTGCCTGATCACCTCTAACCACCTCTTCCTGCCTGATCGCCCCTAACTGCTTTCCTACCAGCTTGACCTAACTGCTCCTTTGCTGGCCTGATCTCCCCTAACCACCTCTGCCTCGCCCCACACCCAGGAACCAGGATTCCCTCCTCTGGCCAGTCACAGGCACCTGGGAACTGGGCTTCCCTCCCTCTGGCCAGCCACAGGCACCCAGGACCCAGGCTGGCTTCACCTAGGCCGGCTGCAACCACAAGGTACCATGGGTAGGCGGCTTTGCCTGGACTGCAGCCGCAGGCGCCTGGGACCATGGGGCAGGTGGCTTGTCCCTCTCCCAGGCTGCAGGCACAGGCACTGGTGCCTGGGACCGCAGGGTGGGTGGCTTGTCCCTCTCCTGGGGTGCAGGTGTAGGTGCTGGTGCCTGGGACTGCAGGGACTGCGGGGCAGGTAGCTTGTACCTTTCCCAGGCTGCAGCCCCAGCCGCTGGTGCCCAGAACCACGGGCCGCAGCCTAGCTGGTTCCCATTCCTCTCTCCCCAGTGTTGAGTATCTGAGCAGTTACGGCGTGATGGTGTGAGGGCATGACGACGTGAGGGTGTGACAACCATTTGCATATTAACTATTATAGAGGATAATAAAAGTCTAATATGCTAAGTGTCTGGTCATCCAGTTGTCTGTTCAACCAATCAAAGCGTAATATGCTAATGATATGCTAAGGCCCCTCAACCACTTGATATGATGTGTACTGACCACCAGGGGGGAGACAGTCGACCAGTCGCTATGATGTGCACTGACCACCAGGTGGCAGATGCTCTGACCAGTAGGTTAGCTTGCTGCTGGGATCCAGCCAATCTGGACTGAGCGAGATGGGCTGAATACACCCTAGAGACCTCCCACGGTCCCTTCCCAGCTGGCCAACCTCCTGTGGCCCTCCCCAGCCCTGATCGTACATCCGTGGGGTCCCTCAGCCTGGCCTGCACCCTCTCGCAATCCGGGACCCTTCAGGGGATGTTGGAGAGCTGGTTTTGGCCTGATCCTGCTCAACGCAGGAGCTGCCCTCTGGTGGTCAGTGTACTCCCACATGGGGATCACAGCTCAGCCAGAAGTTGGGTTCACAGCTGGTGAGCGCAGTGGCAGTGACGGGAGCTTCTCCTGCCTCCGTGGCAGCGCTAAGGATGTCCGACTGCCAGTTTAGGCCTGATCCCCCTGGGTAGCAGGCCTAAGCCATCAATCTGACATCCCTCGAGGGCTCCCTGACTGGGAGAGAGCACAGGCCAGGCTGAGGGACTCCCCCACCCCCCCCGAGTGCACGAATTTCATGCACTGGGCCTCTAGTTTTATAGATAAAACTCAAACCATTTAAGTAAATCTCTAAGGGTTATAAATTAACTAAGTGAAAAATTTTTCATAAAACCTCAATCTGTTTAGAGACCCTACTCGTGTTCTTCATCAGAGTATTCTTCCTTAAGAAAAATTTCTTTGAAATGTCGGGCATGGATTACTAGTATAAGGAACAATGGGGGAATCATATAAAGAATTATGCAGTCCAGAGTATGGTAATTGTCATATATAGAACATAATAGCTAGTTTGGCTAACAGAAAGAAAATGACACATAGTGAGTGTGTAGTAAGCTTGAGTTTGTATAAAGTTTCTCTGACATTGGCTCTCCGACTGAAATGGACTTAGAAAATCAAGGAATATAAAGCTGGTTCAAAACAAAACTAAACTAAAACACCTTGTGAGACTAATATAGAATCAGTTACTTCAAAATCACAATCAATCAAACTAGAAGGTAGAAGACATTGAGGAGACCCGCCCAACTGAGGGCCGTGTGACAAGAAGCACTGGGGAGCGATAAACTGTACCTCTCTGGTGGGAAAAAAAAATCAAGTGTTTAGAAGCAATGCATGCAAAATACTCTTTCTCTAAAGCTGTAGTTCTTGGAATTAAATATGGGAAACTCAAAATTCCTAAAATATTTCTCTCTGCTTAAGAATGTGATGGGAAATGGCGTCTCTGAAACTCCATCATCCCAAATTCCTAACTCGTTCTCTTTTTCATTGCTGTGTTTAGAACATTTGATTAGGATTTGTTGGAAGGACAGTCATAACATGAGAAGTAGAATAATATTTCCCAATCAGTCATTGATACATGTAGGGTCTGGATCCCCTTTTCTTTAACACTGTTAATCACATGTAGTCCTTGGATGACTGGAATCCTTCAACTTTCCTTCCGCAGAGGTTCATCCTCTAACCCTGTGAAGTTCACTTCTTTATATTGCAACTTATTTCTAAAAAAGATTTTATGTTTTTTAATAGATGTATATTTTTATATCATTAAATAACTGACCATTTATTTAGTTCTCCTATGCAAGACACTGTTCAATGTACTATTTATGTATTCAGTTTTATTTGTATTAACAATCCAAGTATCTTCAGTTTGCAGATAAGGAACACCTCAGACATAGACACGGTAAATTGTTGAAAATCATCCTGTCAGTAATTGTGGGACATGGGATAAAAACACATCTTCTTTGGCTTCAGAAATATTCTCTTTAGCATAGTGTATAAAACTAAGATAAGCCTTCAAGCAGGGCTTCATGTTGCTACAGAGCATTAATGAGGCCCTAACTCCTACTTCTTCACACCAGGCATACTTGGGCAGCTTTAGATAGGCTGGTTCAAATTCAATTCTCCATTCAGGCTAAAGGAGGGAACCATGAAGTAGCTAGATAACTTTGGATTCAAAGGGCTTATTCACAGACTCTTAGGCATCCCTCTCCATTCTTTGGGACCAAATTGGCACTGGATTTTTTAATTACATAAACTCTGACCAGAGCTTAATATTCTATGACTCAACTTGTGGTTTTACCCATTAAAAATGTTTGATTATAAAAGAAATATTAGTGATAGCCTGTATATTAAAATCAAATGTGACTTTTATGACTTGGAGCAGAGAAACAACTTAAAGAAATTATTGCAAACTAATAAAGCAGCATCAATGATCTGGATCTGGAGTACTTTGAATCTTCGAGTCAGATTTGCTTAAAAATCAAGAAGAAACTGGATTGATTTGAGAAGAGTGCTTCAGTTTAATGATCAGGATAGAAACAGTACGGAAATAAAAACAAAACGAAACAAGTAAGGATGATTAAATTGGAGAAAGAGATATTTTTAAGAAAAAGATTGAGATCTTAGAGGACAGATTAGATATAGCTAAGAGGAAAATGAGATCTTGAAGCACAGGCTACACTGATAAGTACTGGTATATAACTGCTCTTAAGGCCATTAAATGAAAGAAGTATTTTAAATGCAATTGAGAAAAAGTGACTGACACCCAAAGAAATTTAAAAGGGAAAAAGAAAATAGCCCAGAGTAGACAAAAATTACTCCTAAAAGGGAATTGGTACTCAGGAAACCATTGAGAGATACCTCTGAAATCTACAGTTTTGGAATTGATAATAAGAGCAATTGGAAAATTACCCATTAAAATTATTACAGACATACTTAGAGGTTAAAAACTCTAGATATATTTGAGAGAGGGAGAGCTGAATATTAGAATATAGCCATTGTAGGTGGATTGATGGCATATTTACCTGTAACCTGGGGGAATATGCCCAAACTAAGAGAAGAAGCAGCAAAGGCATTCGTGACAGATAAAGACTATTTCTGGATTTAGAAGTTCAGCTGAATAAAACATACCTCCTAGCTAGAATTATACAATTCAGGAAAGTAAAAGTAAACTACATTTGTTAGATGTGTGTGACTTCGAATGATGGTAACTTCTGAAGCTCTGAAGGAATTGTACCCATATCAGTGAGAGACTTCAGGGACAGTGACTGGAAGAATCCCAGCTGTTCCCAGATGTCGAATTACTCTCTGAGCCTTGGAGCAACTCTGACTTTTTATTCCTCTCATGGCCAATGCCAACATGGCTCACTCTCCCAAGTCACCAACCCCAAATCATGTGTGAATGGTGCCTTTCGAATGAGGCTTATTCCAGCCATTCTGTTTAAAACTATCATCTGTAACTCCTAGCCCCCACATCACTATTCTCTTTACCCTTTTCCAATGGCGCATTCAAAAATTTTATATAACTTATTTAATGTATTATTAATTGTTTAGCTGGTGTCATCTTCTCTAAAAAATGCATGTTTTATTCACTAATGTGTCCTAAGAATTTGGAAAAGTGCCTGTCACACAGGAGACAATAAATATTTGGTTAATGAATAAATGTAGTACTTATGACACTTCAGAAAAACTAATGCAACTTCTGGGACTCAGCAAGAAACATACAATTCCAGAGATATAATTTCTAGCTCCTAGCTGGCATCAGGAATCCCTTCAACAAAAGCATTAACAGATTAAGAGAATTGGGAAAACGGTTAGGATTTAAATTAATACTTAAGAATTTAATCAGTAATCCACAATAGAAGAGGGTTTCATTTTGAACTTTAATTCATTGAATTTTTAACATCATTATAAGGAGGTCTAATCTTTGAATTTGAATTTTTCCCTAGAGTGTATTAGAAACTTTGTGTTAGATTAGAAGACATTTCTGTTTTTGGTATGTACTTATATTTGAAGTATATTTGTATGTCTTATTACTTAAGTATTTTTATGTTATTTGTGTTTGTTGAGTTTGTTCTAATTGATATAAAATATCAAATAATCTGGCTGCACTTAATTTGGTATGAAAATAAAAGAAGTGACTTTTTTAGCTGACAGTGTAGAATCATCTTGGAGTTAGTTTAATGAATGTGTTGTTTTGATTTACAGATGTTTGGAGAAATGGACTCATGAAATGCGCAGAACTACTCAGATAAACTGCTAATCACTTGAGCCAGAGGAGTACCACAGAGCTCTTTAACCAGGCTTCCATTGCTAAGCCCAACATGTCAAGGGGAAAAACTAGGACAGAATAAAGGAGACTTTCTCCTCATGCCTGATATTTTCTTCCTTTAAATAGAGGCCCGGTCTCTTTCCACTTTTACTAACTCCTCCCCAGGGATGTATGTTACATTGCCCTATTGATAAATTTGAAAAAAATAAATAAATAACTGGACATACTGAACTCAGCTTCTACCATCTCTCTTGGAAGCTAATCTGCCTACAGAGAGCATAATACTTCTCTGCTCCTGCTCGCGGGAGGACTTTCCGATCCAAGATGGCCATGACTGTTTGGGTAAATTTGTCTCCTTTGGGAATCTAGTTGGGAGTCCTATTTTGTGCTAACCTAAGCTACACCCTACACATTAGTCACCATTAATAAGAAGGATGATATAGTAGCTTCTACCTTTACTCTTTGTTATTCAGACTAAGGTGGACAAGAGTCTGCTATTTGTTGCCCCCCTCTTAATGAACCCCACAAATATTTTCTTGCTGATATCTACTTGGGTGAGAGTTCCTCATTTTAAGGCTTATGGTGGGGAAGAGCTGTTTCCACCTTTTTTTGCTTTATCCTGTATTGTGTGCTCCTGGATTATCTTGGATCTTACTTCTCTTACCCTCTGGCACAACCTTTTCACTCCAACCACTCCAAGCATGGCGGGTCCAGTGGGCTGCTGCCTCTCTCTACAAGGGCCAGAAGGTGTGAGACACGTTGTTTCACTCCTACCGGGATTATTTCCTTGGCACTGAAAGTCTAAGTAGACGCTTTTCACTTACTGGTTGTATAACTATATAATGAGATCCCAACTCCACAAAGAAAGGTGAAAAATTTCACTTTCTAAAGTAATTTAAATGTACTCTGTTAAGTCTTCCTTCCTGAAACTCCTCGCAATCCTTTAGAGAAAGGCTGCATTTCTGCACATGAAAAAGAATATAAATCCCTGAAACTATTTTCTTGTCCTCCTGCAATGTCCTATTT
Source organism: Myotis brandtii (assembly GCF_000412655.1). Classification (NCBI taxonomy): domain Eukaryota; kingdom Metazoa; phylum Chordata; class Mammalia; order Chiroptera; family Vespertilionidae; genus Myotis; species Myotis brandtii. Next base: position 255,283 of record NW_005360891.1, on the reverse strand, counting down.
CTGTATCTATTATTCTGCAGTATCATCCATTCTTCGGCCTTCAGGTAATGTAATTCACAAAAGCATTTGTGCTGCTCTACTAGAGGCCATTTGAAAATATTTGGGAACACGTTGGTTGTCAAAATGACTAGGGAACAGTACTGCTATTTTTGGTGGACCGGAGGATGATAATTATACTACAATAAGACAGACACTCTCATCCAAATGTCAAACGCACCCCATTAATTAAAGTGGGGAAGTTTGTTCAAGTTTGGGCTACTCTGAACGGTGCTGTGGTGATCATTGTTGCACATGTCTTTTCCTGCCTATGTATACAATACCAAAATAGCTGGATATATAGGCTGTGCTTTTGTAAGCTTTCATAGATATTATCGATCAATTTTACTAAGCAGTTGTATAATATTTATATTTTCATGAGTAATGTTTGAGTATTCCAGTAGCTCTGCAGGCTTGTTTCCACTTGGTGTTTTATTATTTTTATTTGTTTTTAGGTTTACTTGTATTGTTGGATGAATAGTGTTATTCTGGCTTGATTTATCTGATGACTACTATGGTTGAGAAAATTTTCACATGTTTTTAGGAACTTGCCTCAAATTCTGTTTTGAAATTCCTGTGTAAAATTCTCCTACTTTATATCTTGCCTTTTTACTGTTTGAATTCTATTGTTTGATGAACCAAAATTTAATAATTTATTATTTTATTTTTCAAATGAAAGTATTTTATTATTTAACATTATTAAAATAAATTCAAATATTTAAAAATTTTTCTCTGTGACTCTTTGACTCATGGGTTATTTAGAAGCAGATCATTTAATTTCAGTATATCAGGTAATTTTCATGTCTTTCTTTTTTTAAATATATTTTTATTGATTTCAGAGAGGAAGGGAGAGGGAGAGAGAGATAGAAACATCAATGATGAGAGAGAATAATTGATCAATGGGCAGCCTCTGCACACCCCTTATTGGCGATGGAGCCTGCAACCCGGGCATGTGCCCTGACCTCCTGATTCATAGGTCGACTCTCAACTACTGAGCCACACCAGCTGGTCTGTCTTTCTGTTTTGATTTATAGTTTATTCTCTTGGAGTCAGAGGAAATATTTTATTTAACTTTCACATTTTTTATTTTTCTCCAGCTTTAATGAGATAATTAATAAATAACATTGTATTAACTTAAAGCATAGAAGTATATACGTGTATAATGATTTAATATATGTATATGTTTGAATGATTACCACAGTAAAATGAATACATCCTTAACCTCACATAGTTTACTTTTATTTGTGTGCTTGTGGTGAAAATGTTTAAGATCTACTCTCTTATCATATTAAGGTATATAACACAATGATATTGACTATAGTTACCATGCTGTACATTATCTCCAGAACTCATTCATCTTATAACTGGAAGTTTGTACCAGTTCAACCAGCATTTCCCTATATTTCCCACACCTAGCTTCTGTTAACCACTTTTCTACTCTCTATCTGTGAGTTGTTGTTTTTTAAGATTCCACATATAAATGAAAATGCAAAAAATCATGCCATTTAATTAAATTTATTTTTTGATAGACAAATAGATGAGGAGGGCTGATTCCTTCATTTCGTAATTTAGACATTTATTCAGCAAATAGCTATTGAGTGCCAGGGACTCATTAAAAGGACAAGGGTAGGCTTGTGAATAAAACAACAATGACCCTGACCTATTAATGAGAAAAGAAAAAGGATAAAAACATAATTGCTTAATATAAGCATATATTTATATCTATATCAATATCAATGCCTTTACCTACATCTATATCAATGCCTATACCTTCATCTAAATCTATCATCTATCTATACGTGATATATGATATGTAATGTCAAGTAGTGACAAATACTATGAAAAACCTTAAAACAGTATAAGGAGATAAAATGTGAAGGAAGGGGCATATTCTTTGAAACAGAAAAATGAAGGAAGTCATCTACTAGATGACTGTTAAGGTGAGAGCCATGTCCTATGTAAGGGGAAAGCATTGTATGTAAGAAAATTAGCAATTGAAAAGATTTTGAAGAAAGACAATGTTTTGAAAGACAATGTTTTGCAAGAAATTGTATGAAGAAATTGGTTTTTAATATTATCCTGTTGAGTTTGGGTTTGGCCACACAAACTTTAACAGCTGACGGCTCAGTTTTGGATGAGCTCAGATCATGTGGGAACTAATAAATACATTGATGCCTTGGGATCAGGGCTGTATTCTAATCAAATTTGAAAGATTCTTTTGGATCCTGTACAGTGAACAGTCATGTGAGCAGTAGAGGCAGAGAGGCCAGATATGAATTGGTAAAGATGCAGAGTAAAAGAATGTTAGCAGGGCTATTGTCAAATCCTTTTTGGATGAGCTCAGATCATGTGGGAACTAATAAATACATTGATGCCTTGGGATCAGGGCTGTATTCTAATCAAATTTGAAAGATTCTTTTGGATCCTGTACAGTGAACAGTCATGTGAGCAGTAGAGGCAGAGAGGCCAGATATGAATTGGTAAAGATGCAGAGTAAAAGAATGTTAGCAGGGCTATTGTCAAATCCTTTTTTTTTTTTTTTTGTATTTTTGAGAAATTGGTGGAACATTTGGAACTTCCCGAAAACATAGTTAGGTATGCTTAATAACTTTTCTAGGAGGATACCAAGAGAATGTTGATTAATGACTCAATGTCAACTTGAAATGAACTGAGAGATAGGACTTGGTTTTTAATATTATCCTGTTGAGTATCTTTATCTGTGATTCATTTAGGTGCATGGAAAACATGCTAATGAAATTCACAGGATACCTGAAGCTGGCAGTAAGCCATTGAAACAATAGGCAGGTATAAAATTATCACAACAGACTGGAAAATACAGTCACATTTTCTAAAGAAATTGTACTATGCTTTAGAAAAGCAAATCTAGGGCACCAGACAAAAACTCCAGACAAAGTCAAGATCACCAATCCTTGTAAGCTCCCATGTCCCGTAAAAACTTTAAGCAACAAAACAGTGTTCAGACTAAAGCTATAATAACACATAAAAACAAGAAAGATTGCCATCAATGTGTCAAAAGTCTTCGGAAGATTCTGTCAGTAAAAAAAGAAGATTTCAGTTTCAGATTCTAGAGAGAAACACAACTAGGGAAACCAGAGTTCAAATCAATATCAAAAATATATGGTTGATGCAGTAGGAATATTTCAAGGGATATATAAACCACAGTTAATAGAAATAGTATTGACCCTCCGGCATTTGCTAAAGTTATTAAGTGGAAAGCTTTAGTATAGGTGGGTTTGGCCAGTCAATGGAAGCACTGAAGAATGAGAGAAATGCTTTAGGGAAATAATAACTTAAACATAGTCCTACCCCTTTCATACACTCAACAGAAATAAACACATAAACACTAGTGAACAAGAATTATCCATTGCAGAAGATAGGGAAATAATTAGAAAGAAAACAATGCCAAGAATGAAGGAAACTAATATATAATCATTCAGTGAATCAAATTTATAAGAAAATTAATAAGTCTTAGGAAAAAATGTAATTTGTATCTTAAATATGATTCCAAAGAATATTGAACCCAATGGGGAAACATTACTTAGAATTCTTGAATTGAAGACATTTTATGATACTAAGTTAACCAAAAAAAGCAAATTAGTGAAGTGGAACATTAAAAAAATATTTAAAAACAGTAGAAAAATACAAAAACGGAAGGTTTGAGAAAAAAGTTTAAACACATGGAACATAGATCCAGACCCGTGGTCGGCAAACTGTGGCTCGCGAGCCACATGCGGCTCTTTGGCCCCTTGAGTGTGGCTCTTTCTAAGCCTTAGGAGTACCCTAATTAAGTTAATAACAATGTACCTACCTATATAGTTTAACTTTAAAAAATTTGGCTCTCAAAAGAAATTTCAATCGTTGCACTGTTGATATTTGGCTCTGTTGACTAATGAGTTTGCCGACCACTGATTAGACAGTCTAAACTTTACTTAATAGAAAAAGGGAAACATAACTGAGAGGATGAAGATACAAACAATTAAAATAAAATTGAAGAAATTGTATGACTGATAAGTGAGAAAAACAAATTGTTCTTTTTTTTTTTCTGTAATTTGTTTTTGTTTTTTTTTAAATATATATTTTTATTGCTTAAATTATTACAAAGAGTATTACATGTTTCTCCTTTTTTTCCCCCGCACTTGACAATCCCCTGGCCTCCCTTACTCCCCCCCCACCCCAAACAAATTGTTCTTTATCCTCAGTCAGGAAAAGATAGGTTATGCTGCAGTAAGAAACAATTTCCAAATCTCACTGTTATAAAAGAACAATGGTTTATTTCTTGTTCATACTTGGCATAGGGTTCTGGTCAATTTCATTCTTACTCAAGGACCCAGCGGGGGGGTTATTCATCATCTAAACTATTGCTCATTGGTAGAAACAAAATTTGTCACTGCACATGGCCTCTTAGGAGATATGCTTCACACTCCCTCTCCGATGTAGCACACATTACTTCCGCTCATATTCCCTGGCCTGAGAAATTCATAAGGCGAAAGCCTCACTGCAAAACAGAAAGCAAAACAACAACAAAAATATATGCAAAAGGAAAGAGGCAAGATAATTATTGTAGAGGCAATGTAGAATCAAGATATATACAGGGTGTCCCAAAATAATTGTACACACAAACTTTAACAGCTGATGGCTCAGTTTTGAAAATGAGATGTATTTTAATAAACACTGCCTTTATAATTATTCAAAGTGTGTGTATACATTTTTGGGGACACCTTATGTATTGGTATTCAAGAAGCAGAGAACTATGCAAATGGAAATACAATAGTAGATAGAAATATGTAAGACATTAAAAAATTCTTAAAATAGACTTGAATCTATAGATTGAAAGGGCACAATTCATTATAGGAAAGTATCTCCCCTTTGCCCACCCCCACCTACCCTCACCTCCCTTTCCCTTCTGCTATCACCACACTCTTATCTGTGTCTATTAATTTTTTCACCTTCTTTCATATAGGCCCCTCGCCCGAACCCCTTCTCCTCTGGCAGCTGTCAGTCTGTCCCATGTACCCATGTCTCTGTTCCTATTTTGTATGTCAGTTTATTTATGTTCATTATATTTTACACATAAGTGAGATCATAAGGTATTTGTCTTTCTCTGTCTGGCTTATTTCACTTAGCGTAATGGTCTCCAGATCCATCCATGCAGTTACAAAAATTCACCCCCTTTCAATTTAGTCTCTCTGCCTCAATTCATTAATTTTCTGTATTTGACCAGAATGATTTCCCATGGATACTCAGGTCCAGAAGATACTTTGTTTAAACCTCAATGGATTCCCATTAAGTTTAGAATGGCATCCAAACTTCATATGACATTCGTAAAAGCCTGACATTAATAATACTCTATTGGCTGACTTCATTTCTTGCCATTCAAGTATTGTATTGACTATCACCAGGATAAGGCTTTTCTTGGAAATGTAGTGATATTATATCCATTCTTTATCTCAATTTACATATTTTTACTATGTAATTTAGTACTACTGATCAATGTCATTATATTCTTATTTATTTTCTATCTCCCTTTATAGAGGCTGTTTCACTAAATAGTGACCTTGTCTTCTTCTTTTCTCATTTTCCACAGAATCAAGCATAATACTTGACATGTAGTGAATTTATGAGTATGTAGAATAAATTAAGTACTAAATTACTTGGAACCTTACGGTCCAGAATGGCTGTTGGCTAAGGATGCTGCCCATGTTGTACATTACCATTTTTGCTTCTATAGTTATAAAATAGGCAATGAAAAGGGATTTATAGAATTTTAGCAACAGCTCTTGATTATGTAAATGATTTTGCTTCTTAATGCAGAAAATATTTTCAATTATCTGTAGACAGGGTTATTGGATTGATGCTACAGCCAATGACAGGTTTACTTCCTCTTAATTGGTTAAAAGGCAGAGCTAAATTTGCATTGAAGTGCTATGGAGAAGATTAGAATGAAAATCTCAGTTCTTAGTGACTGCAGTCCATGTGTTTTACCTACTAATTTCTGATGCAATCCAGAACTAATGGTTAGCTTTGTTCTTCCATTCCTAAGGTAAGGGCCAGTTACCAACAAACAACTCCTTTTGTGGAGGTAACAGTGTTCTAGGACTCAAATGCTGGCTCTCAGTTCTCCATTATGCTTTTTCTGATATTAATCCACTCCAGGATACCGATCATTAATCAGAATTTTAAACTATTTTTAATGAAATCGCCCTAGTCAATTAAAATTGACATCAGTATAAAAAATAACATAATTGGTTAATATGTATTGAAAACAAATTATCCAACAATGTACTCAAATATTACACTCACTGTAAAACTACATTCCTTGAAGTAATTATATTCTTTTCTATTATTAAAGTTATTGATGGTAACAGTAGTTAATAACAGTATAATTTTCAGGTATACACATTATCATTTGGCATCTGTATACTTAAATTACTATTTTATTACCATTTATGAATGAAAAAACTGAGACTCAAGGATTTAGAAAACTCAAACTTAGACATTTGAATGAACACAATTGGATTTCAGATACCTCAGTTATACCCAGTATGTTATAGAGCAACATTATTTCTCTCAGGAAAAAAATAATTTAGCTCCTTTGGGTAATAAAAGACAGAAGAATGATTGGTCTTCTTTCTTCAATTTAGGCTATCAAAATCAGGGAGTCTCTTTCTCCCTCTCCTTTTCCCTCTTATATCAGTAAAAATATATGTATTTTTAAAACTTTTTTTTTCAATTCACTCTATTCTATTTACTTAGAATAAGAGACTTGGATTTAATTTGCATCGTAAAGTCTATACTTGTGAAGAAAAATGTCAATTTAAGTAAGACAATTTAAAAAATGTTTCAGAAAGAAGGTAACATACCATACCTTACCATAATAAAAGTTTAATTAGTGAACATATCTATTCCATTTGAAGATAAAGATCAAACTTCAATCAAATTTTGTATAGCTGCTAGTTGGTCTATTTTAGAGCTGACCCATTGTACTTTAAGTGCTGAACAGGAGGATATAATTGGTAAAGCTTATCTGGTACTTAGAACATAGCAAAATACAAGAATTCACAGTAAGCAGGAATAGCCTCTTCTTTTAATAATACAGTCTCTTTAAAAAGAAGGAGGAAATCCAATTTAGCTTATTGAAAGATAAATTTAACTTCTTAAATCACCTAACTGTATCTTCCCAGTGATATTGCTTTTCAATAAATAAACTCAAATTAATGTTACACTTCCCATTTAAATGGGTAATTAATAAACAAAATCATTTAAATCGATTGTCACCAATTTGAAAACCAAGGAAGGTAAAGCTACTGAGGTGCCTATCTTCCATTTGTTTTTTCTTCTGTAACTGTGTGTAAGCACACACACACACACACAATTAAAGAGTAAATCTGAAATTTGAGTAATAGTATTTTGTCTCATGTGAAAATAAATCTTTAAACTTCTCTAAAAGATGAAGAAACAGAATGGATTAAATGATGGAAAAGAAAATAGAGGCATTAAAGAGCCTTTTTATAATTATTTGTCTCTATCATCATTGCGATAATTACTGATGTCCTTATTTGCAAAATTGGCCATTGGAATGTACTCAAAGTTCTAGTCATAATCCTTCATTTAATTATGACTAATCTGAACATTAATGTGTTTGCATAAACCAAAAGCATTGCAGAAACTGTTGTTTTGCCAAACCGGCGTCCACCTATGAACTAGGAGGTCACAGTTTGATTCCCCGCCAGGGCATATGCCCTCATGCAGGGGGCAGCTGATCAACGATTCTCTCTCATCATTGATATTTATATATCTCTCTCCTTCTCCCTTCCTCTCTGAAATCAGTAAAAATATATATTTAAAAAAGCTTTTTTTCCTTTTTATTCTAGTTATTTAGAACAAGAGGCTTGAACTTAATTGACAGTAAAAGGGAACTCATAACCTTGTATCATGTTGCCTAAGCTGTGAGTATTACTTGTAGTGAGATTTGCAGAGGTGGACTATGTCTATTTAAAGAGGCACAAAAAGAAAGGATGTCCAGAATACTGAGAAATGACTCCTAATTATCTGCTGTCTCACTAGTATATCACAGGGTGATTGCATTCAGAGGCTATTGGATAATAATTGAGCTTTGGAGGGAGTGAAATGTGTGCTTCGTCTATGGGGCAAAGTATTGGAGAAGCTGGTTATGACTATGAAATGTACAGGAAAATTGGCTCAGCATAAAATATTTATTACATCCACTTCCTTAAGAAAATAATAATCTTTACTAGGCCAAAATGTATTGGGTATCAAGAACTATTTAGGTTTGTACTTTTCCTAGATAATTTAATAGGTTTCCTTATGAATGTTGCTATAACTTTCATGTAACCAATTTCAAATTAAATCCAATGAATTTTCCATATATTTTATATTCTAATTCCACAGAGCAACATTTTATTAAAAAATTACTAAATCCTTCCAAATGGGATAAAACAAACCACTCTAAGGGCAGACTCCCTGCGTAGCAGTATAATACTATTTGATTGAAGAAGCATTCTTTTTGTTTAATTAAAGAATAATAATTTAATATTGAGCCTGTGATTATATATGACTATGGGCACTTGAGAAAATCATATTAAATCTGAATCATGCCTCTACCACTTTTAGGTGTATGCCCTTGAAGAAGATCCCTTACACATTTGTAAAAAGGGATTAAATTAGTTGCCTACCCTACAGACTTGTTGTGAGACTTAATTTATAAAGAATATGAACTTCTCAGAAAATTGGGATACAAACCTTATATTTTTTAGCCTCTCTTGACTGCCCTCTCCCCACTTTCCTAATTAAATTAAGTGCTGTTTCAGAAGGTTTGGAATGTGGCTTCTTAAACAAGAGCAGAAGTTCTGAATGTTGCAAACTAAAGTGCAAGGAAGTTTACTTACCATGGATGCAAACTTAACCAAAGAGAAATGGCAGCTAGTGTTAGCATAGGTCATTAACTAGTTCCTAATAAAGAGAATCAGACATCGTTAAGCATGGTCATCTGCAAAGCATGACCCTGTTGGTTCCCACCAGGAAATGACACACTCCAGAGGGTCACAGCATTGCTTCACCAAAGAGGAACACTCCTCCCTTCTCCCTCCTGTACTGGATTTTTGGGGGGAGCAGGAGGAGGTAAGCACATGCACAATAGAAGTCACAATGGTGCGGGGGAGGTTCTTGACTACAGAGGCTTGTCAGTCTAACCTGGAAACGAGATCAATTGGCTGGGGGATGGACCCGTGAAAACCTGGGAATTTGACTGGTTATTTTGAAAAAGCTCCTGGTTCTTCCCAAGCCTGAGATAAGATAATCTCACTTAAAATAAAGCAGAAAATTAAATGATATATAAAAATATAGCATACAAATATAAAAAATAATCCTAAAAAAAGCCAATGTAGCTATCCTATATAATAAAGAGGTAATATGCAAATTGACCCTCATGCCCTCACAAGATGGCTGCCTACAACCAGGTCAGCATGGGGTTTAGTGAGGGACCAAACGAATGATATATAAAAATATAGCATACAAATATAAAAAATAATCCTAAAAAAAGCCAATGTAGCTATCCTATATAATAAAGAGGTAATATGCAAATTGACCCTCATGCCCTCACAAGATGGCTGCCTACAACCAGGTCAGCATGGGGTTTAGTGAGGGATGACCAAACGACTGAACAGCAGGCTGTGTGGGGCAACCAGGCCGGCAGGGGGAGACAGTTGGGGGCAACCAGGCCAGCAGAGGGTGCAGTTGGGGGTGACCAGGCCGGCAGGGGGGGGCAGTTAGGGTGACCAGGCTGACAGAAGGGGGCAATTGGGGGTGACCAGGCCAGCAGGGGGGGCAGTAAGCGGTGACCAGGCTGGCAGGCAGGTGAGCGATTAGGAGCCAGCAGTCCAGGATTGTGAGAGAGATGTCCGACTCCCGGTTTAGGCCCAATCCCAAGGATCGGGCCTAAACCGGCAGTCAGACATCCCCTAAGGAGTCCCAGATTGGAGAGGGTTCAGGCTGAGCTGAGGAGACCCCCCCCTCATGCACGAATTTCGTGCACCGGGCCTCTAGTGAGAATATAAGACAAAATACATTTTAAGGAAGGAAGCTAGAGATAAAAAGATAATTCATATAAATAAAAGGTTAATCCAATAGAAAATTATCACAATACTAAATATATGTATGCTTAATAGCATAGCTTTAAATATGTATGTTAAATGAAAATGGCAGTGACAGTAAGGACCACTGAGTTTGCCCCTACGTAAAAGCTATGGAAAACTGGCCAAAATGGTCAGAAGCAATACTTTCAGAATTCTGGAATTCAACATAAGGCTTGCAGCAACCTAGGAAGCATTTAGTCAAGAAAAATGACTTAATCCTTATAAGAACACAGAGCTTTGTGACATGTTAACTTATCCTTGTCCCATATCCGACTCCTTAGTACAACAGTAGCCTTAAAAAATAATAGCCTGCTTTCTTGGTACAGGTGGGAGCAGAACAGAGCTTGTTTTTCAAAGCCTCATTCCAAAAAAATAGTCATTTGAACTGTGGAGTAGTTCCCTGGTAGACTCTCTAGAAAGTCACACCTTTATCTGATCTCACCCCAATTCACCCAGTGCTAACACATTTCTCTAGAAGTCACAGGTAATTGATCAAATATTTTAACGTTTTGAGTGCCTGATAAATAACAGTTGGAGCAAACAATTGACTAACCAAAAAATGTAAAAGGGAAAACTGAGTAGTCAGATGTCCCTAAGGGCTTTGAAAATCTCCCATGTATTTTGAGAACCTAAAAAAGCACACATAGCTCCTCCAGCATGGCTCAGTGGTTGAGCATCAACCTATGAACCAGGAGGTCACGATTCGATTCCTGGTCAGGGCACATGCCCAGGTTGCAGGCTCCATCCCCAGTGTGGGGCATGCAGGAAGCAGCTGATTAATGAGTCTCTCTCATCATTGATATTTCTCTCTCCCTCTCCCTTCCTCTCTGAAATCAATAAAAATATATTTTAAAAAATAAATAAATAGCCCTAGCTGGTTTTGCTCAGTGGATAGAGCATTGGCCTGTGGCCTGAAGGGTCCCAGGTTTGATTCCGGTCAAGGGCACATGCCCGGGTTGAGAGCTTGGTCCCCAGTGAGGGGGCGTGCAAGAGGCAGCCAATCAATGATTCTCTCTCATTATTGATGCTTCTATTTCTCTCTCTCCCTCTACTTTCATCCTTTCCTCTCTGAAATCAATACAAATAAATTTAAAATAAATAAATAAAAGAGCGCAGGCCCTTATCGAAGCTGCAGCTGCTTCCACGTAGCTGCTGAGGTCAAAAAGGAGCCCAGAGTGACAGTTTTCCTTGACGGTCACCATTCTGTTTGCTGTAACTGATCTGCAACATTTCAGGAAAAGACAATTAAAAAAAATAAATAAAAAAAAAATAAAAGAGCGCACATAAGCATTGGACTCTGCACATGCTCAGGAAAGACCTAAGAATTCCCTAAGCTCGCACTTCTGACTGATATTGCACAGGCAGAAAGTGAAGGCTAAAGCATAGATGTAAACCTCTTGGCTGACTAAAGATTCAACTAAAACCAGAATCAAAGAAGGAAAGTTTTTTACTGGCCCTTTAGAAATTAATAGGGAATTTAAGAGAATACAATGCTATGAAAAATTATAGAGGATGGTGTACTTCCTAACGTATTTTATGAGGATAGCTTGTATTTCTTTGATACTGAAACTAGACAAGGACATCACAACAAAAGAAAACTGCAGACCAATATAGACAAATTTTTCAACAAATTGCTGAAAGTCAAGTCCTAAAGCATATAAAAGGGATTATGTACCATAACCAAGTGGGATTTATCAAAGGAATGCAAGGTAATTTCAACATATAAAAATTAATGTAATAACCTATATCAATAAGATAAAGGACAAAAAACACATGGTTATCTCAATTGATGCAAGATACGCATTTGACAAAGTCCAACTCCCTTCCGTAAAAAAACATGCAATAAACTAGGAACAGAAGAGAATAGTTCCAAGATGATAAAAATGAAAACCCTATAGATAACATCATACTAAATAATTAAAGAATTAATGGTTTGCCACTATGACCAGAACGAGAAAAGGATGTCTACTCTCCCCACTTCTGTTCAACATTGTACTGGATATTTTGTCCTGGGCAGTTAATCAACAAAATAAAATAAAATACATTTAGATTGGAAAGGAAAAAAGTAAGCATAATTTTACATATGATATGATCTTCTATATAAAATCTTGAGGAATCCACCAAGAAATATGGGAACTAAGAAATGAGTTCAGCAAGTTTTCTGGACACAAGGTCAATGCAAAATACATCAATGGTTTCCTACATAGTGGATATGAGCAAACATGAAATTAAATTAGGTAAGCAATTTCATTTAAATTCCTATACCATCAAAAATACATAAAAGTAGATTTATCAAAAGAAGTCCAAAATTTTTGCTGAAAACTACGAAACATTGTAGAGACAAATTAAAGGAGACAAATAAATATATTTCCTATGTTCATGGATTGAAAGACATTTTTAAGGTAACAATACACCCTGTTTGATCTACAGATTAAAAAACAAAACGAAACAACAACCCATCAAAACCCCAGGTAACTTCTTTGTGGAAATTGACATGCTGATCCTAAAACGCATATGAAATTCAACAGAATTAGAATAGCCAAAATAAACTTGAAAAAGAATAACTAATTTAGAAGACTTCACTTTCTATTTTTAAACTTAATACAAAATTACAATAATTGCATACATACACTTGCACACATGTACACCCACAAACATACTCACACATGATCAGTCAGATAAGGGAGAATATATAATTTCTGAGCTCAATATTTCTGAAGCGAGTACCAATGGATATTTTTTCTTTATACTTGCATATAAGGAGAAAAAATAAAGTAAAAGGGAGAAAGAAGATAGAAAGAAGGAAGACAGTGGGAAGGAGAGATAGAAAAATGACAAAGAAACAAGAGAGGTTGAAGGGATAGAAATTATTATAGAGAATGGTAGAAAAGAGAAAAGATAAGAAGGGAAGGAGCAGAAAGGAAAATAATTCACAAAAATGGAATAGTTAACTAAATCATTCATGTCAGGAAAAAAGTATTCACATTTTAAAAATTAGCAGTTAAAGTAGAATATGTAAAATATGCCTTAAAAAATCTTGCAAGTAGCCTTATTGTACTATTTTTCATGTACCGACACATCTTTGATTTCAGCAGATAGAGGAAAATAAATTTTTTTGTGTGTGAAAATGTCACATTATGACTTCAAGCCATACAGAGAACAGAATAAATGTGATTTTAATTCTAATCATGGCAGACCATCATATGGACAATAGGGAATGGCAAAGTAAATGCAGAGAGGTATCAATATATTATCCTTGAGCCAAAAAATGAGAGAAGAACACAGATCATTATCTGAGATTATGATCATCATTGTTGTCATTTGAGTTTGCAGTATAAAACTTCTTGAGAGTAGATAAAATCCCCGATGTACTTTGTAACTTTCTGTATACTGTGAATATGCGTCCCTTAACTGTTGATAATTATGGTGATATCTAAGGGAATTACAAAGTGGACAAGGATACTGCATTATAAACAGCAATAAACAGTAGTCTGACTCTGAAGACTGCAAAAGCCTTTTTGAGTGTTTGAACTGTGAAGCAAGTCTATTTAATCATTCTCTGTAAGTAAATCTTGGTTGCTATCCTTTGGGGAAGTTTATTGTGTATCACTGATTTCCACAGAGTGGTACTCAGCCACTCTTTTCACAACTTGGCATTATTGTAATAGGGTGCATTACTTGTTATTAGATAAAACCATTAGGGAATGTCAAGGGTCTGGAAACTCCTAAGGACTTAGGGAAAATTGATTTATTTCTGGGAGGGTCAGAGAAGTTCTGAAATAGGTACCCCCAGCACCTCTAGAATCCTTATTCTCCTCATGTTCTAGTGCCCCTTTTTTAAACAAAACAAAACAAAAAAACCCGCATTTTCTAGGGATTTTGGAAATGAGTGGGTTTTTGGTTTTTGTCTTGTTTTGTTGTTGTTTTTCCTGCAGGACACAAGGAAAGTCCATCCACAAGGGGAGGTAGGAGATATTTTCTTTCCTCCGGCCAGTTTCATGAGGCAGAGCCTTAGGGTTCCTGAAGGAAGGGCCAGACAACGCTTCTCTCATTCCAGTTCTAGCTATCTTGGATTCTTACAGCCCAGTGTTAGGCTGCCTCTCAGTCCTAGTGTATGGCAATAGTCTGATATTTAAGGTTTCCTGTGTCTTCCTGTGTATAATACTGTGATATGACATGTTGCAATGAAAATTGAAACTGGTGTTAGTCAGAATGTCTTCATAGAAACTTTGAAGTGTCCTTGAATATACTTTCTAATATTGGGGCTGAATAGATGCAGTGATATGGAGATGCTTTCTCTGTTTATTTGTTTAATTATTCATCAAACTCTCTATTTTTACCTTTCCCAGAGTTGTGAGTGGAAAATGCTTTCTCCTTGTAAATTTTTCTGGATACCTCAATTATGTTGCTGTTTGATTTTGAGATCTAATTTTTATACAGTTTATGTTTTCCGTTACAATTTTATTTTTCTGTATTGGCTAGTAATTATAAAGAGCATAATTGGTTAACAAAAGTGAACTTTTTCTTTTCAGTAAAAGCTTGAGTTGGTTTTATACATTGTGAAGGCTATAAATATCTATTAACTTTATGTTTAACAACATGTGGGAAATAAATTGATCAGATTTTCATACTTAATGGAATGATTGAAATAGAACTGATATATCAACTGGCAGAATTATTTATAATTTATATCATCATAACATAAAGGAAGCCTGGAACAGGTTCTTATATTAAGCCTAAATACAATTTACTATTTGTTGTGACCTATGTACTAATGTTTTAAAAAGATGTAAATGACTCTGGTTTCACAAAACAAACAAAAATAAATGTAGGTTAAAAAATCTCAATACCAAGATGGCATACCTTACGTTTTTCAGCTATTTTAAATTAATTGATTTTCAGATGGTGATTTAAAAAAAATAGATTTTCATCAGAGAAGGGGTTTCCATCTTAAAAAAGGTATTTACCCATCATTATTTGTAACCATTCTGTAATTTCACAATTTTACAACTGGTAATTTTTAGAGTAGCTACTACATCTTTCTATACATTTGTGACTTTAAAATTAGGTATACAAGAATAATAAGGCAATATTATTGGTACTAACAGAGACAGAATTCAAATATTTAATAAATTTTAGAATTTAGACATACTACTTAAGTACAAAAATGGGCATTTGAGGATTTAAAACACCAAGAAGTCCGGGAGGTAGAGGAGGCCAGGGGAAGGTCAATGGGGAAAAAAGGGAGACATATGTACTACTATTTGTAATACTTTAAACAATAAAAAATAAATAATAAATAAACACCAAGAAGTTAACAAATAGACAAAAGTATGAGACATATATATAAGCTAAAAAGTTAAAATGTGATATGTAAATAGCATGCTATATAAATGCTTCATAATAATCAAATGTTGAAAAAATTAATATAGGAGAGTGTTTTTGTTTGTGCAACTTTTGTCAAGTTATACAAACATGAAAATAATGATTTGCCTTCACTTTATTTGATGTCAACTCACCTGCTTAAATACATTCAGTTATAGACATTTTAATCCTAGGAATACATAAATAAATTAAAAACAGGAGCTCACAGCAGAAGCAATATGAGAGATTAAGAAAGTGAATTGACAAATGAGAAGGGATTAAAGTACCTCAAATTTTATGAGCTAGAGTGAGCAAAGTCTACCAGAGGACATAAAATCTACCTATAAATATCAAGTACTTGTAAACATGGATTAAGGAAATGATTTTTAACCCAAGAGTAAAAACAGGAACACTGGATTTAAAAAAAAAAAAGCTAATAAAATGTACTGGATATTTGAGAAACAACTTCAGAAAGATGATAAAAACCTACATATTTTTTTTAAAGAAAAGTTTTTTTTAATGATTTTAGAGAGACAGAAAGGGAGAGGGAGAGAGAGAAAAACATTGATGAGAGAGAAACATCTATTGCCTACTTCCTGCAGGCCTCCTACTGGAATGGAGCCTGCAACCCTGGTATGTGCCTTTACAGGAATCAAACAGATGACCTCACGGTGCATGGGATAATTCTCAACCAACAGAGTCACACCTGCCAGGGCAAAACATACCTTTTTTATTCTTTTGGAAATTGCTTCAGAGAGAGCTAGTTGGTATAGGGGCAAAAACAAAAATTAACCCAAAAATGGATCATTAGGCTTAAAAGTAAAACTTACAATTATAAAACTCTTAGAAGAAAAATAAGAGACTATTGTTTTTTTACAGTGGAGTACACAAAGCTTTCTTAAACATAACACAAAACACATGAACCATTATTAAAATATATTCAATATATTAAATTGTATCATAATTATTACTAAGAGGTTTATGTTTGAAAAACATCATTAAAATTTTTAATAAGCCATCCATATAATAGGAGAATTTATTGCAAAACATACTAGTACATCAGACAATGTACTTGCAGACATGATAGAATAACACATTTGCCCATTTTTCTTAAACAACTAAAATTCAGACACAATATAAGAATCATAATTGCAGACTTGAACCAAATGTAGTATAAGATAAAGATTGTTGAGAGAACAAATTAAATAAGCACAGAACCCAAACAGAGCCTTGGCAACCTTTGTAAATTGATGAATTTAGAATTTGAGATAGCTAAGACATCTATAATTCACAGGCTAGAGTACTGGAGAAAAGTTGTTTCAGAATTGTTAACCTATATATTCATGGTAAACAACTTTATCAAGTCTTAAGTAAGGTTCCTTTTGTCTTTAGTCTCACAAATTCCATTTATTTACAAAGGTACTTAGGTCAGCATCTTATTCCCCCAGTCCCTCTTCAATGAAGTTATTTCATACAGTTGTAATACATTTATATTCTTTTGTAAAATTTTACAAACCATAAGGTTTACTCTTTGTGTTGTCAAGTTTTACAGTTTGACAAATTATTACTGTCTTGTATTCACCATTATAACATCATACAGAATAGTTTCACCAGTCTAAAGAAATCCCTAAGCATTCCCTATTCAACTCTTTAAAAATTTTTTTTAAAGATATTTTTATTGATTTCAGAGAGGAAAGGAGAGGGAGGAAGAGATAGAAACATCAATGATGAGAGAGAATCATTATTCAGCTGCTTCCTGCACACCCCACACTGGGAATGGAGCCTGCAACCTGGGCATGTGCCCTGACCAGGAATTGAACTGTTACCTCTTGGTTCATAGGTCGATGCTCAACAATTGAGCCACAGCAGCCAGGCTCAACTCTTTTTTATATTAACCTTTTATTTAGTGACTTGCTATACTTGTTTATTATTTATGGAAATTTTTGGTCCATTCTTTAGGATTTTCTACATAGACAATCTTGTCATCTGCATATAGATAGTTTTATTTCTTCATTTCTAACATTACAGTTTTTATTTCTTTTTACTTTCTTATTTCATTGGCAAAGACTCCAGGAAAACTAAAGGTACAGATATTTTCCTTATACTTTCTAAATATACAACTACACAGTCTCCCCTATTATCAACATCTCCTAGATGGCACATTTTCTCCAATTGATTAATGCTTTAATTTTTTTAAAAATTTTCCTCCTGTTTGTTGTTAGTATATAGGACTACAAATGATTACTATGCACAAAGTTCTTGCTTTACATTTTAGTATGGGGCCATACGCATGACTGTTCAAAGTGGAATTTTGCAAAGCAATCTTAATAATCAATGATAAAAATTAAAATGTTACATTCTCCCAAAGGGCATATTCTTCCAGCACCAGGAATGGCCTTTGGAATACAGTAGATGGGTTCATTTTGACCACCTAGAGGCTGGGACACACATGTCTTTGGTTGAAGTTAAGTCACCTGGAGATCATGGTCAGGTGGTCTACCTTGGTTATGGGAGACATACCCTTTGGGCATAAAGATGGGTCACAGGAGATGTTAATGGTTATATTCCTGCCCAAGTGTCACCAGGACCACTGAGAGTCAAGACTCTGGGTTATAAGGAGGGCCAGTTGTCTAGTTATTTCATTGTTTGCCTGAAAAGCCACAACTTACCATGAACGAATGCAGTGTCCAGGAGAACGGAGACCCCTCAGGCATCCTTGTGAGGTGCATTCAACTTGAAATGAGAGCCTGGACCAGAAACTGCTGATGACCAGTATCCAGTTACATTTCTTTGTTTACAAGGAGACAAACCTGCCTGTAATTCAGTTCAATGACTCCCTCTCCTGAGTCTCTAGTCCTTTATGAACTTAAAGGTTAAGGACAAGGAGAAAACAATAAAAGATCCCAACGTCCTATAGTGAGGGTGCTAAAGCATCCTAATATTGCCGAGAACACCAGGATCTTTTGAGAACATTTCAGGACAAATAGATATGTAAAAATACCTGGAGGAATTGCTGGAATATCTTTCCCTCTGTAGATGTGAGACACACAACTAGATTCACTATTTATTCATTTGGAATTGCTAGAAACTTAAGTATTGATTTCAATGAGTGAATGCTGGCAGGCAGTGTTTAACATAGAAACCTCACTTCTCATGAAAGCAATAGACTGACCCATCAAAGGGAAAAGAGAGCCACTGAACTTAGGAAGCAAAAAAGACTCCCTCTGACTCTGATTCCATTTGCGGACAGCCTGTTGTATTAGAAAAGTTCCCCCTCCTGAATTGCAGGGATGTTTGAGAGATTAATGTTTGCTTGCTCTGGGCCAAACTCCCGGGACGTTTGCCAGCAACTGAGGTTCTGTGTGGCTGATTCAAAAACCAGACTGGATGAAAAAAAAAAAACTGACATGGAGAAAACTGTCAGGACTGGACAAACTGGGATAATGACAAGAAACATCTGGAACGTCAAAGAGGAGGGGGAAATATCATTAGGATATTTGTGTGAGGAAGGCTTGTGTTAGGATACTGCTGTCCTTTAGAGATCTGGGGTATTCATTCTCAACCCCACAGCACACAGCCTCTGACTTCTCAAACACGCAGTAAAGGAGGCCTTGCTTATCATATCTCCATATTAATTTTTTTAAAACTCTTTATTCTCCCCACTGCCACCTTGCCATCAGGCCTCCCTGAGTCTCCTCAGACAAGAGGACAACAAAGCCAGGAAGGCAACACTGCCTCCCCAAACAGATGCTTGATGAGAAGAGAGGGAACCCTGAACATCCTAAGTCAAGTGGACACCAGAGCCCTCGCTGGAAACTGAATTTTGCCTCATGGAACTTCTATTTCTTCAGCAAAAGCCACATAAAACTAGTACCATTGAGCTTGCTACTAACTCCAGCCGATGGCTTTTAGTGATTCAAGGATCAAATTGGAGTGTTTGCAGGCTGGAATGCTGATAGGAAAGATGTGTCTACACAATAGTCAGAGCTTTTCACAGGAATCCCAGACTTCCAGGAAGAAGGAAGTATAGAAATAGAAAGTGACAATGGACTTCTTTTTTCCTACCCCAACTTCAGCAGATAAATAGACATTTACACCTGGATGAAACAATTTCTGAGACAGTGGGAAGAAAATAACAACTATCTGTTTCACTCCTGAGGGAAAAAGACCAAACACAATTGGTGAGACATAAGCATAATACACTACAAAAAGAAAATGAGTATTTGGAGGTCAGATAGAATGATAAATACCCCTCTTTTTATTTTTATCCCAGATATATATGTGATGAGCCCCTGAATCAAGGGGTTGATCCAGAATACAATGAGCAGCATTCTCTGAGGGGACCTCCGGGGGACTTGGAAAATTTGGTATTTAGCTAGTGTCCTAACAAATATCTTCTAAATTTGTTTTGAGAAAAGTGTTTAGAACTTAGTCCACATTTGTCCACCTATATGTGCATGCTCTTGTCACAATTTAGTTCACAGGGATGTTAACATTGACATTTCCTAGAACATCATGCTGTAGTAATGGTATCATGCTATTTGAACCTGAGGAGTCTTCTGGGTGCCTTAGTAAGATGTATATACACCAAAGTGATGGAAAATTTCAGGGGCCTGTGATATTAGTGAAGTTTTTAAGTAACCATGGTATAAATATGCTCAGATATCATCTTTAATGTCAAGGCCAAATTGTTGAAACTGTCATGCCCTGCTATCAAGAGAGGAACTCAGACTGCTTCTCCATGGATTTGGGAAGAGTCTTTGAAGAGCCTTACCAGAAAACCCAGCTAGACCATGCCTGGACTTGTGACCCATAGAACTGTGAGATAATAAATGTGTGTTGTAAGTTGCCAAGTCTGGTGTATGCTTCCTAAGAGTCATGGAAAGGATTGTCCTTTTTGGTAAAACTGTAGATAGTGGTGATGGAGGAGGTTATTGAGAGGATGTAGCTGCCTGTTGACCTGCAAGCTGGACCTTGGCAATCAGAGCTCCTGACCCCATGCCCTGTTCTTGGAATGTACCTTCCATGCACTATTCCCATAGTAGTTGCTATTTCCAGGACAAAGCCTTTAGAGCAGTGGTTCTCAACCTTCTGGCCCTTTAAATACAGTTCCTCATGTTGTGACCCAACCACAAAATTATTTTCATTGCTATTTCATAACTGTAATGTTGCTACTGTTAGGAATCGTAATGTAAATATCTGATATGCAGGATGGTCTTAGGCCACCCCTGTGAAAGGGTCGTTCGACCGCCAAGGGGTCGCAACCCACAGGTTGAGAACCGCTGCTTTAGAGAGTAATGTGTTGTTGAGACCAGGTGGATGTCATACATGACTGAATCCCATTAAGGCCTCTGTATAAACTTCTTGTTTGTTTTTTGTTGTTGTTGTTTTTTGTATAAACTCTTAAGATTCTGGCAGGAGGGTGTAGAGATCTCATCTTGTGGCTGCCACCCAAAACAAGTCTTGTATGTGAGGT
>NW_005360891.1:218084-234140 GCF_000412655.1 Myotis brandtii | reverse complement strand
TTTTTTTTTTTTTTCCTGAATGGGGTTTTTATTTATTAAGGTGTCTCTATTTCCATGAAGTATTCTAAATAAATAAATATTTTTTGTTGTCTTATTTATAGAACATAAGTTCTCTGTGTTTTTTTTTTTGTTTCTTATTTAATTTATTGGGTAACATTGGTTCACAAAACTATAAAAGTTTCAAGTGTACCTGCCACCTACCAGTCTGGCGTGGTCTATCTTTTTCTTCCATTTCTCCTTGGCCTCCGTGAACAAGAACCAGTTTTGAATTTCACCTGGGGGTACTCCTGAGGAACTCTTGAGGTTGGAAACCAACGAGTGGTAGAGCACTTCACTGTTCCCAAAAAAGAATCTGGAGAATCACTTCCCAAAATGATAAATTCATTCTCTGTCTTTCAGCATTTATCCAAAGACTCACACACACGCACACAGACACACATAAAGAGGAATGTCTCCTATTTCAAAATGAAGAATCACATTAATCATTTTTATATTACTTTCTTGAGATTAAATTTGGCACTGGCAATATTTTAAGAAAATACACCTTATATTAAGCTGCTTTCAGTAAAAAATTTTCTATTATAAATGTGATAATATTTTCTAAATGTTATATAAAGTACATATTTTTATATATTTAATTATTTTTCAATATTATTTACTTTTCAATCATATTTCCCAAGAGAGCTAAAATTAGCTTTTATTTATAAATATTAATTTATTTTTAATAATCATTTATAGTAATTTTAAAAAAATATACTCTACTCTTTGTTCTATTATTAACTGAGATTTCTAGTCACTGCATTTAACCAAATGGTGTGAGACACCTCCCTTAAAAAAAAAAATGTAGGTTTCTCACCTGGGATGGGAGGATTATAACTATATGTGGTCTTCCTGAAACAAAAGAGTGTTTTTGTTAAAGTCCTTGGCTCTAATTCACGCATTTATTGCTTAGTAAATGCAAGGTGCTTCTCTTTGAGTTCCAATATTTTTATGTGTAAAATGGAGACAATATTAATGCTGCCTAATTCTAAAGTTGCCAGAAATGCTAAATGAGATATTCTGTGTAAATACTTCATACTGTGCTGCTAATATTGTGTTAATAAATGTTATTTTTATTATTGTTCCCTCTGTAGATTTTTTTGAATGCTGGATAATGTAATGTTTGTAAAATTAATTTGTATACTCTTTATATCTGGTAATTATAACTTTATTAGTATCAAGACTAAAAATAACTCAGTAAATCAGTTCAGGATAATTGATGTCTACTTATTCCATCAGACAGAGACAATAGGGCAAGGTCATTAAGTGGGTCAGGAAACAAATAATTGCTCTTCCAATATTTACTTTTTAAAATATATTTTTATTGATTTCAGAGAGAGGAAGGGAGAGGGAGAGAGAGAAACATCAATTATGAGAGAGAAGCATTGATCGGCTGCCTCCTGCACACTCCCTACTGGGGATCAAGCCCACAACCCTGGCATGTGCCCTGACCAGGAATTGAACTGTGACCTTCTGGTTCATGGGTCAACACTTCACCACAGAGCTACACTGGCCGCGCTTCTCTTCCAATATTTTAATGTGGGAAAAACTATCAGATAATTATATACTATAATATGATTAATTTATGAATTAATGATGTTAAATATCCTGGCTGTTTTTTCTCTGATCCTAACTACTAAGAATGGACACATAATTGGGATTTTTTTGCCGCTATTGGGAAAAACCACATTAAACAACTTAGTCCTGTTGGAAGATTGAAAATTTGCTACAAAATAGCCTCATCAAGGTGAGGGTGACTGGATAAAGAAGGTGAAGGAATTAGCTAAAGAACATATATGCATATTCCATGGACAGGGACAATAGTTTGGTGAAGGCCAAGGGAGGAGAAGTGTGGGTGAGTGGAGGTGGGCAATTATGTCAACATTAAACATGTTTTAATAAAAATTTTAAAAAAGGATAGAATAAGGCATTTCAAAGAGGAAGAATCTAAGATTTAACTCAAGAGAAAAGAATTCAACTAAGAGAACCTGAGACAGCTAGACAGCAAGATGTTGTAGACATGGATATGCGCTGCCCAATTTCCGCTTCAAAGAAGGACTGGATGCCCACCAGCAGGGAGAGCAGCCAGCTGTCTAGCTGTCAGCTCTGTCATGCCAGCCTCAGTCACAGAGAGCCAGCTTCCCCAACATCACATCCTTCCTGTGGCAACCCATGTGCAGTTATTAAATCAGGTGAGGATATAAAGGGTCTGTCATTTCAACAGGGCATGAGACACCCTAACAGGCAGTGTGTACTCCAGAGCTCCCTACCCTGTTGGCTGAGCCTTTGTCAGTCCTGTACTGTAGTTTGATTTTTTCCTTTAGCTCAATCCAGCTTTCTCCATTCACAGGTATTGAATCCCAATAAAGATCTTGTCCCTTAAATTCCATCTCAGTGTCTGCTGCTGGAGAATATAACTTGTGACACTAGAGCAGAGTAAGAAAGATCTTTCCCTAGCTTATGATTGGGATAGAAAACTAATGCAAACTTTTCCCTTCTAAAGTTATTAGGAAATATGAGAATATGTAAAACAGTTAAAACCATTTTTTACCTTTGACAATTTCTGGTAATAAACCAAAGCAAATGACCTATATATAAAAGCCTAAGTGACCAGCTGACTGGCTGGTAGCTATGATGTGCAATGACCAACAGGGGGCAGACACTCAATGCAAGAGCTGCCAAGCAACAGCAACTTTGCAGAGTGCCTTCTTGCACTCCAGGACCCCCCGAGGGATGTTGGACTGCCTGTTTTGGCCTGATCCCCACAGACCAGGCCGAGGGACCCCACCTGCTGAAGGGACCCTGCTCACTCCGCAGATGCCCTTCGAGCCCCGGTGGCACCCCTGTTGGCTCCAGGACATGTCCAGCCCGCTTCGCCCAGTCCTGCCCCACCAAACACCTTCTAATTAATTTATTTTCAATGTGCACAAATCCGTGCATTGGGGCTCTAGTATGAAATAAAAATAAAGTTGACTCAATGATATTATTGAGGAAATTAGAAATGTGTTAGTATAGGAGTCCTAAATGTCAAGATTATGGCATATTTATAAAAATAATATTATGCAATAAATATTTATTATGCAATGGTTATGCTTATTAAGCAGTTCTAATGGGGACACCCCTATGGAGCAGGGCTTGCTTCAGTGTGGCTTTCTTGTTCACTAAGTCTGACCCTTGAGTGTGTTGTTCATAGATGTATAGGGTTGTAATCTGGCATGGTCTGACGTTGTCCATCGGGTGCACTGATTATAGGGCCTCCTGGGAGGTGCAAAGTCAGCCATTGCCTGTGGCCTGCCTGGGGCCACCTAGAGCAAGCTATAGGGTGATCAGCAGATGACTACTACTTGTGTTGGGCTTGGGAATCCCAGGAGAACCAAACTGTGAACCAAGGCAAGCAGATTCTAGTGCCAGGCCAGGGGGCCACTTTTTGAGAGGTATGGAGCATGCTGAGTCAAGTTGCTACTTTTTTGAAAAATTTTTCAATTTTTAAAATCTGAAGTAACTCCATGCTCCTCAACCTTTAAAATTTTTACTATTAAAATCATCGAAATTTTCTTTCTTTAATTTAGAAACATGATCAAATTATTATTATTTTATGAGATTTCCTAACAATGTCTTATTCTTTTTAAAGGCTTTCTTATTTTTTAAACTTACTCATAGTTATTGTACCTGGATAAGAACCAAAGCAACTTTATTTTATTGCTCTTATTTGAATTCCTTTTATTTTTCTCCTACCTCCTAGAGCTCCTTATGGTCTCTGCTTTTAAAATAATTACAGAAAACAGTAGAGATTTTTTTAAATCTATTGTCTAAAATAGTCTTCCCACTGTTCCACACTTATTGATTCTCATACTTCTAAAATCTCTTTTATAAATCAATGTTTTGACCTTGACATATTCTTAATTTCAGTATTAAAAATACATTCCTTTCGTTTCATTTTCTTTGATTTGGTCTGCTTTATCGAACCAAAAGTTTATAAAAAGAAAGAGTAAAACCTTTCTCTCAGATTTTTTTTTTGATGAGTCTTCATTATTCTATTTAAATCATGGCAAAAAATGACAGTACAATCTGGGCTTTATGCTACCTCGTGTTTAATTTATTTTGTGCTGAAAGAACATCTTCTAAATTGTCAAATTTGTTGCGCTATATTCTTCTTTTGTCTTTCTTCCCCACCATTCCCAGTACATACATTCGTGGTCACTCATTCTTACCCCCACCCCACCCCTCACGGCCATCCCTCTCTCCCCCCTGCCCCATATGATTCCCAGCCACACAATTTTCTTTCTGACCATGACAATTTATCTTTGGAGTATCTTCTCCTCTACTTTCTCCAATTTCTTTTATTCATTCACTTTAAATACTGCTTAAAATTTTTCTTCCACTATTGCATTTATTGTGATTAACCATATTCATCTCTAAGTTATTATGTTGTATTTAAATCTAATTTCCAATAAAGCAATTTGAATATATTCATATGCTTCATTTGCTTTAATAATTTTTATGTGTTTTCTTTGCTTGTAATAAAAATGTCTCCTTTTCTGAGATATAATTAAATAGTATCTCTTGTCAGAAGTTTTTCTATTTTTACTGGGTAGATTTATTTGAAATTTAGTGCCACTAAATGACTATTTTATATGTATGTTGAATAACAGGAGGCATTCTAAATGCTATTTAATATTCTTAAAAAATTTTTTCTTTTTTAGAGAGAGAGGAAGGGAGAGAGAGAGAAACATTGATTGGTTAATTCCCATATGTGCCCCAATCGGAGATCAAACCCACAACCTAGGTAAATGCCCTGACCAGAATCGAACCCACAACCTTTTGGTGTACTGGACGACACTCCAACCAGCTAAGTCACCCTGTCAGGGTTATTTAATAGTTTAATATTAAATGATTGCTAATTTTTACAAAGGGATAAGTGAAATTAAAGCCTTTCCTTTACACCCTTTTCTATAGACTCTAGGACTGAAAATGGTGGGAGTCAAGTTATTTACTTAAAATATGAACTGTAGACATCTTGAGATGTTTTCTTAAAATTTCCAAAGACTAGTAAATTATCCACCAAATAGTAGTGTTCAATAAACATTTGTTGAATTAATTTTTTCAAATAAAATTTCAATGGCATTGGTCTCCAAGAGTAGTTACAGTAATTCTGAATTAGCATATTACATTTGTGACTTACTATGTATCTATGCCAAATAGCAAAAATTTATTTTAATCATACTAAATTATTTTTGACCTCAGTATATTAAAATTAAAAACTTTTATTATGCATAAATATGCTTTAAAAATTAAATGTTTTGCTAATTGCCTTATTCAAGATAGACCATTAATGCTCTCACAGTTAATATAGGTTCTACATGTAATATTTGTTGTTTAACATATTTCTACTTCTTTTAATTCAGAATACATGAAAAATCAGTATAACCCATAAATCATTGCTCTAACTGTAATGAAAATCTATGTATTTCTCTATTTCAACTAATGAATGGCTATGTAAGGCAAAACAACTTCAAATTTGTCAATTGTATTTTCGAGCCAGAGCTAAATGGAGTAGTAGACATGCACATTCAAAAAAGTAGCCTCCCAGTGAGGATAAACATAACCTATTGAGAATAAATCTTTCAATTCAACATATACATGCTTTATCAATGACTTCATTTGGAAGACGGGATATTTACTACCACTCAAAGTAAAACGTGACGGCCTGTGTCAGAATGTTAAAAACATATTACTCTTAAGAGCAGAAGGGAGAAAAGAATGAAAAACACGATGGACCTTGAATAACAACTCAACAGTAATTCTGTTTAATTGCTTTTCATCCTCTCTAGCAGCGGTGAAGCTTTAAAACATTGATCAAAGATGATGACTATCACAAAGCACTTAAAGTGAAGCACATTGTTAAATTTCCTCAGCCTCTGAAATAATTACAGCATGAGCAAGCACAAAGTGATTCCCCCGCCTTCACCCGCCTTCCTCAAATAATTTTCCAGCCCAGGTAGATGGGATTAAAAGAAATCTGACATGAATGAGCTATATTAGGACATCAATGTCAAAGATATATCATAGGCACTTGCCTAAAAAGGATATAAATACCCGGAACATTTCACGTTAATGCACATCAGAATTCAGACACTCTTCTTACTGACAAACACACTCCTGAACTAAAGGACAAAAGCATACCCAATGGGTGAGAAAATGCAACACAGAAAGGGGAAGTGTTTATGGATGGTATAAAGGAGATAGCTTTTCTCTGCTGAGACTTTATAGCTTATGGGGATAATCAATAAAGGAATTCCCCCACCCCAAGAATTTAGTAGTTAATGTTAGATAAATGTTTTAAGCACATGGTTTCATTAGAATTTAACTCTATTAATTTATCCACAATTTAACAAATTAAAACTTATTGATATCCTACTAAGTGCCAGGCATTCTGTAGGAGCACAGGTTCTGTGCTGTTACAATGGTTGCACGTGAGGCTCCGGGCCACGTCCTTTCAGCCCATTGATTTCAGCTCACACAACTAGGATTGATGGTCACACACCTTTGCCCGTTTCCTAAATCAAATGTTCCCTTGAGGCCTCTCTGCTCTGGAATGCCACTCAGTTACCATGAGAGGAATCAGGAACTGAGGGGAATTTAGTGCCCTTCAAGTGAGTCTCAGCCATAGATGCTTTATCCTCCACGCTCTCTGGAAGGGTAACTGGAAGATGTAATGTACTTTCTCACATTTTGAGAGTGGGTTTGAGTCATCACTGCTTAAAGCACAATGGTAACCGGCTCGTGCCGCTCCATCACCAGCTTTTCTTCTTTACCTGTCCCATGGCCCCACTCTCTCCATTTTGTTACTCCGCTCTCTTCCCAACCTTCCCCCACGTCTGCCCCAACAACAACAAAAGAAACCCCACACCTAAACGCATGTTTCAATCGCTTGTTTCAGGACCTGCTTTCAAAGAGGAACCTAAACAAACAGTTGGTACTGGAAGTAGCAATAGAAAGTAGCCCCTTAAGATGAGATTCCCTGAAATTGGTTCCCTCATAGGTCAAATGTCAACAAGGACCCCATCACCCGTCATAAATGAGGTGCTGGAAACTCTGGATATGCTTTAACTGTGGAGAGTTGAATGAGACCCAGGTGGGGGAGATCCCAGGTGGATGCAATAGCTCTAGCACCTGAGAGCAAGCTATTGATAAGGCTTGTGGAGGGCGCCTCACAAGTCTTGAGGTAAAAGAATGGCAGGCTCAGTTCAGCCAACTCTCAACTCAGGACATGCTAGAAAAACAAGAAGGCCTTCTTGCATTGTTTACTACCTGCAACCGGAGAACAGGCAGCACTGAAAACCAAACCAAAACAACAAGAGGTCCAGGATTTAATTATCAGCGCTGAACACACGCAAGAGACATGGAATGCTCAGCTTCTGTGGGTGTCCTGACATCAAGGTGTGGTGTGAATAAGTGGGACCGAGGAACTTGATGGATTGCTGGGAAAGACGGACCTGAGACTGTTGCACCTCCACATTTTCCTGATGTCGCTGGACTTTGAGAGCAGCGCTGTCACTGTTGCTGGAGGGCAATCTCCCCTTGACTGCGGACAATGTAAATACAT
The DNA here is from genome assembly GCF_000412655.1 of Myotis brandtii. Classification (NCBI taxonomy): domain Eukaryota; kingdom Metazoa; phylum Chordata; class Mammalia; order Chiroptera; family Vespertilionidae; genus Myotis; species Myotis brandtii. Next base: position 226,495 of record NW_005360891.1, on the reverse strand, counting down.
TACCTGAGGTGAGTGCCTTGTGCTATATGTTTTCTCCTTTTGACTCAAATCTATACCTATGTTCAACTGTCAGTATAGTCCAAGAGAGGAAATACAGTCTCTGCTATGAGTAATTTATTTTATCAGACAAATCTCAGGACTGGCTAATAGGTGAATATGTATGAGCGGAAACATGTATAGAGTTGAATATTGAGAGTATTTTTCTGGATACATATATAAGGCTGGGGAAGTAAGGCTTTTGTTTACCTGGAAGCACGCTCCAATGGCATAAAACATAATATTCTGAGTGAATACCTGGAGCTGGTTTTAATGTGAGGCTGGAAGGAGTCCTTAAAATTGGAATGCAATAGTGGTTTAGAGTAAATGATATGAGAGCCTAGACCTGAGAAAACTTTTAAGGAAGTGGTTACAGTCATAGGCCTGAGGAAGGTGAAGGGCATGTACAACGAAAACTATCAAACAAAGAGTTATATTATGCACATAAATTTGATAATGTGATTTTAATTTATTCTCTGCAAGTTGTGATTTAGATTTAGCTACATCCCAATTAAAATAACAGGTTTTCTCTTTTTTGGTTAAAATTGACCAGCTGGTACAAAATTTATGTGAAAAAAGCAATGAACATAGAATAGCCAAAATAATTAGGAAAAATAAGAACAAAGATGGAACTTATACTACCTTAATTTGCATTCCAACTCAAATTTTCACCAATAAGTGAACTGATAAACATATTTAGGTATAAAATGGAATATTACACAGCAACAGTAGCAACACCTGGAATCTTGAGTGTTAAATCACACAACAAAATTGAATCTCAACAATATTTTGAGCTAAAGAAGCCAAATACAGAATTGAATATGTTGTATTACTTTATTTAAATTAAACAGTTTGACTTGGTTTTACATTAAATCAGAACAAGAAAAACTAAAAGGTAAGGATGGAAATGAGACACAGGAATTTTGAGGGAATGGAAATGTAAACATGAGTATACCATACATTGGCATAACTCCTTGAATTATACACTTAAAATTGTTGAATATTATTGTACACACATTATGCCTCAACGTTTATTTAAAATATATGCCTAAAGAAAAATGAAATTTTACTACAGCCAAATCATTATATTATAGCTTGCATAAAGAATGTTTGAATAGCACCACAGATTGTCAGATTGCAATATAGAACATGTATTGGTCAATCAGATTCTCTCCTTCGGGACTTTCAAACTTAAAGGGGTAATAGAAAAACAGGGAGCTAGTTAGAGGTCACTTTTATATCTGCCACAGCAGCAACCCGGTGGGCAAGACAAATCCTTCCTTATGGTTCTTAATGCCTTTGCTTTCAGAGCTTGTTGGATTTTGCCAGGTTCCTAAGCCTCAGTTCAATCTGATATCCTGCCAATAAATCCCTTTTTGGCTTAAGTGAGTTAGATTCGATTTCTGGCAGGTACACTTGAATATCTCTTTATTAGATTACAACATCTTTAGGAAGCAGAGAACACATTTTATTCCCAGTGATACAGTATAGGCATAGTGCTTAATGCATGGCTTAAACTCAGTAAGTGTACACATGGAAGAATCCAGCAGGGCATGCATAGAACTTTTTTGGAGAAGCATAAATTGTCCTGTTTGGTTGTAGAGTGACTGCAGGCACTGTGACCCTCAGTCTTGGGAGTGTGGTGTTCCCAAAAGGTCCTTCTCTCTTTAGACCAGCGGTTCTCAACCTGTGGGTCGCGACCCCTTTGGCGGTCGAACGACCCTTTCACAGGGGTCGCCTAAGACCATCCTGCATATCAGATATTTACATTAGGATTCATAACAGTAGCAACATTACAGTTATGAAGTAGCAACGAAAATAATTTTGTGGTTGGGTCACAACATGAGGAACTGTATTTAAAGGGCCAGAAGGTTGAGAACCACTGCTTTAGATGCAATACAAAGTCTTGCAGGTACAGCAGGCCCTCGGGTTACATGGGAGATCGTTCCTACGGCGCGACGCAAGGCGATTTTCGCCTTAAGTTGGAACCCACCTACATAAGCACCTACGTCACTCACATGGAGCACAGACACAGCAGCGATGAAGTGAAACAGTAAAAAAAATTCAAAAGAAAGATAACAATTCCTGACCTTTACATGTGGTAAATAAATAATAAAAAACATAAAGCACATTTGTACATATGTCGAAATGATGGACATTTTTTTTTAATAAATAAATGGGAGATGGCGACGTAACCACGAAACCACGCAGGTCAAGTCCGAGGTAACCCAAGGACTGCCTGTGTTCCCGCCAGCCCTAGAAGTCAGGCTCTCCTTTTGTTTCCCGATGTCCCCTTTCCAGAAGCAGTGGGTTTCCATCAGGGCCCTCAGGCTGCAGTCTTTGACTCTTCCTCTGGCAGGGGAAGGCTTTTGTTCCTGAGGGGAAAGAGCAAAGGTGAGTCTGGGTGGGTCACCAGCAGTGGCTGCGATTGTCCTGCCAGCACCACAGGGAAGTTTTCTCGCCATATTTGTGAACCTTGTTGAAACTCGCTGGGGTTCCAGAAGGAAAAGCCCACAGGAGGGTATCTGTCTCCATAGGTCTGCATCTCCTGTGGGTTTCAAAACTCAACACTAGTCCACACGTAACCCTTCGCGATTTGTTTAAAAAATTACAAAAATGACTCCTCTTCCTGGATTTTGTGACATTGGGAAACTTCTGTCCCAGGTAAGCAACTGCCTGTTTCTCCTTTTAGTCAATTTTTTGTTTGTTTGTTGTTGTTTTTTTTAAACATATTTTCGGCTAGTTTGCCCTGCAATCTCAATTCCCTCAGGTAAAGTAGTTAACTTATCATTTTCCAGCTTTTTTCTTGTCAGTGTAGGAAGGATACACTTCCAGCTCTCAACATTTCTTAACTGAAATGGAAAGTATCCTTTTAAACTATTTTAACATAAATTTTAGAGGAAGCTGTGTGGTAGACATGGAAGTGCTTATATTTTAGAATTCACATACTTGGTCCAACTTCCAACTCTTCCTCTTACGTGTTCACGTATCTCTAAGTAGATAACTTGACCTTTGATCAACACCAAGAGGTCACTGATACTAACCTTGTAGAGCTAAGTGACAACAAGGAATAGGAAGAATCTAGTACATAGAAAACACCCATTAAATATTTGTCTTTTTCTCTTCTCTTGCTCTGGCAAAATGTAAACTTTAAATTGCTTATGTGTTATGTGTTCTAACTACTGAATTCTTTAAAAGTAGGAACATTTTCTTATTTAGATTAGATTCATCAACTCCATGCACAGAGCTTGGAACATAATAATTTGTGCTAAAAAAATATTCATGCAGATATGCTTAAGGCTAAGTTGTAGGTGGTACTTAGGAAAAGATTTACCAGACATATTTTCAGTTTGAAAAGCTCCTGCAAAAAGGCCATAACATTAAATGGTCAGGAAAATGATACACAGAAGGGTGAATCATCATCTCTCAGAAGGAACTTTTCCTAGCTGGAGACCTTCAGGGAACAGTGAGTAGCGAACACAGGTTCTGTGGTTAGATAAACTTGTTTTTTTTTACCTTGACTTCTCTACCCTGTGTGAACTTAGGCATGTTAGTTAACCTCTCCATGGCTTCAGTTTTTCCTGTCTGTACCTCACAGAGCTTTGAGAATTGGAAATAATTTATGTCAAGTTTCTTGCACACAGTAATGCTTAGTAAATATGTTATTCTTCGTTTTTACATAAAATTTCATCCTGAGAGAATCATGTTCTTTTAGTAGAAAGGACTTTTTTCTGGTTAAAAAAAAGTACTCTGTGCACAAAAAGAGCTGCATATTTTCAGAATGTAGAAGATACATGTTTTGACCCATCGAAAACTGGTTCTGTGGAGAATGAGAATTCTTTTCAAAGAGGATGGTATAGGGGCATACATGGTGATGGACGGAGACTTTACTTGGGGTGCTGAACACACAATACAGTGTACAGATGACGTGTTATGGATTTGTGCACCTGAAACCTGTATAATTTTGTTAACCTGGGTCAACCCAATAAATCCAATAAAATTAAAAAAAATAAATGACTTAAGAAATGAAAAATCATGTTTTCTGGGTCAATGGTCAGTGTGCTAAAACAATTATGCTAAAACAAATAACAGCAAATTTTGAAACATAAATATGCCTGTGTTTAAACCTGCACATTTTAGTGCTAAACTTAGAGTTATAGATAGTAACTAGAAGTTTCTCAAATAGTCTCTGAAGACTTACTAAAGTTCTGTCTCTTGAAAGATAAGACAAAAACATGTCAAAATATTAACTTTTCAAAATCGGGAGGGGAAGAAGAAATCTTTTGACTTTATGGACTATTTGTAGCCACAGACTGTGAAGAAGGTTTCAGAGAATGTTGAGTTGGTCTATTTCATGCCTTCAGACAGAAAAATGATTAGCATTCTGAGGCAAATATTTTTCTATTATTTGATGAAAGATATCCATTTATCCACTACCCATTCATTAAAATATCTGTTATTAAAAATTATGTTGTTTTGACAATAACCTTCTTTGGTTCTCCACAGAGCACCTTCTTACCATTAAAATATTTTATTCCCTCAGGTTTAATTAATTGTGGCAAATTGCAAATTCTTTTCCTGAAGTTTATATTCAAAACACTTTATTCAAACTTTAAAAAATGTAACCTTTTAGACATGTTTTTGGAATAATTTCTAGTTCCTAACCATGTTGCTTGTTTGTTATTTTTTGCTTTTCTTTCTTTCTTTCTTTCTTTCTTTCTTTCTTTCTTTTTTTTTTGAATGGCACAACCTTTACATTTGAAAAGAAAATAATAGTGTAACCAAACAACCAATGGGTCCATACTGCCTATCACTACTTGGGCCAATTACTCAGTGATAAATGTTTATTCCAATAATGCTGGCAGTATGGGAGAGCAGTAGGTCATCCACAAAAATCTGCTCTGCAGACCCCCATAAGCCAGTTGCTTATATAGGGTAGGACAAAGATGACATGGGGAAGTAGGCAATGCGGGCTGGAGTGGGACGCCATTGTTCGGGCAACAACATTGTTAATCTTTCCATAATAATAAGCAATTCTTGAATGAGAATGGACCACATTTCAAGGTTGACTCCCAGGTCCAAGGTTGACTCTGGGGAGTATAGCTCCCAACCAGGTTAGAATGTCCTTTCTTTAACCATTATAAAACAATCATGGTTAACAGAGCATGATTAATATTTCCCATAACTATATTCTATTTTTGCCCCTAACAATAGCAGATAGATTTATCTAGAATAGAGAAAGAACTCATTAGTAAACATTATTTGCTTAGACACTTATAGATTGCAGAGGACTTTCTCTTTACTTATTCTAGGGCAGTGGTCGGCAAACTGCAGTTTGCGAGCCACATGCAGCTCTTTGGCCCCTCGAGTGTGGCTCATCCACAAAATACCACGTGAGGGCGCACACGTACAGTGAGATTGAAACTTCGTGACCCATGTGCAGAAGTCAGTTTTCGGCCTGGGCAAGTCTATCTTGAAGAAGTGCTTCGGAAGTGGGGGGTGTCCGTCGGTTGGGCGATGGGAGACGCGGTGCGGGGGAGGCGGTGCAATTCATGCAGGAGTTGAGTGAGCCAGTCGGTCAGCAGTCTCAATGTGCACTGGTTAGTAAATCACGTGCGGGTGGTAAAAGTACCTACTCGAAGCATAAAGTTACCTGTATTTTTCCAACCAGCTGCAAATCCTACAGGTATTTTTGTCATCAATTTAAGAATTGTAATTGCTTTGTGTTGGTGGCTTTATTATTATAAAATGAAACTTATCTGCTTAGAGGGGTTTAAATGCCTAACCTTGCTAAATAACTTCTCTCGCTTACTGTTTATTTCCTTCCTTAGCACTCATAACAACTGCAATTATTTGATGTGACTATTTATTTATTTAAAGTTGATCTTCCTCACTAGAATGTAAGTTCCAAAAGAATGTCATGTTATCTCCAGCCTTAGACACATAATAGGCATTCCATAAATATATTAGTGTATTGAACTCATGTTGTTAATACTAAGTACTCAATCCAAAATTATTAAGTTAATAACAATGTACCTACCTATATAGTTTAAGTTTTAAAAATTAGGCTCTCAAAAGAAATTTCAATCGTTGTACTGTTGATATTTGGCTCTGTTGACTAATGAGTTTGCTGATCACTGTTCTAGGTGATTCTCGGAGCATTTTGGCAGGGGGGAAGTGGGGGGAGTGTGAATAAAAAAAAACAAAAAATGTATAGAGAACCATAAAAGTAATGAATGGAAAAACTGTGACTCATTCCAGGTGAATTCAAATTCTAGCTTTATCCACTAAATATATATTCTCTGCCTTCCATAACAATCTACATTTTTTTTCATGTTGTTTTGGATTTTATGATCAATCAACTTTGCATTGATACTAATATTTAACTTTTGGCTAACCTTTGACATTCAAAGTTTTGGTCACTGCAGTTTTTCTCTGCTGCTAATATTACTACATATTCTTCCATAGTATTGTCCCCCCTTGCCCCCACCAAAAAATCATCAAGGTATTATAAATTAAAACTTTGACCTCCAAAAGTGTTGAACAGAATTTGTTGATAAAATTATCGGTGTTTTATGAAACACTGATTTATATAGAACATGAATTGAAATGTTACTAATTTTAACAGGAAACTCCTGCTATAATTCTTTCAGCCTCATATTTGCCGCTTATAAATTTGGTCCTTTTCTCCCTCCTTTTCTATGTCTCCTGCCTCTCCCCACTCAACAACATAATGCCCATAATTTCATGCATATGATGTCTCTAGAATAAGAAGTTAATGAATTAAATCACATGGGATGTCACATTAGTAGAGTGAGAGATTATGGAGTTCCAATCTCTTTGTTTTTATTGACTTCAGATAGAGGAAGGGAGAGAAACATCAGTGATGAGAGAGAATCATTGATCAGCTGCTTCCTGCCTGGTCCCTACTGGGGATTGAGCCTGCAACCCATGCATGTGCCTTGACTGGGAATCTAACCATGACCTCCTGGTTCATGGGTCAAAGCTTAACCACTGAGCCACACTGGCTGGGCTGGAATTCCAATCTCTGATGAGAAATAAATTTTGTGAGAAGAAAATTGTAAGTAGAAAATTATACATTGATACAAATATTCATTTTTGAAACCCACTGCTCTATTTTATTTTTGTGTAAATAATATTGAAATTCAAATTTGATTAGTTTCTGACTTACTTGGAAAATAATGCAGTAGAGTGAATTTGGTTTCTTTTATATAGTTCTAAACACAAAGATGATTTTTATAGTTGAAAGAAAAGCATAGAATTTAACAAGACCATGATGCCACTTATATAACCCTAATTCCTTCTCCTTTCATTTCATAGGACTACAAGGAAATATGTGATTTTATTTTAATTGATAGTAATAAGGTTGTGATCATATAGTGGTTGGTCTGTGATGTGATAGTAATGATAACATGCATTTTGTTAGATTTCTGTAATATTCACAATTGCCCTTTATATTATTACTAGAGGACCGGTGCACGAATTTGTGCACAGGTGGGGTCCCTTGGCCTGGCCGGTGATTGGGGCCGATGGGGAAGGGCCAGTCGACTGGGGGAGGGACCACAGGAGGTTGGCCGGCTGCTCCCCCCATCAGGGCCGGTTGAGGGGGTGGGCAGCTGGCAGGGGGGGAGGACCACGGGAAGTTGGTCGGCCAGGGGAGGTTGGCTGTGGGAGTGGACTGACCACCAGGGGGCAGCTCCTGTGTTGAGCATCTGCCCCTTGGTGGTCAGTGCGCATCATAACGACCAGTTGACTGGTCGTTTGGTCGTTCAGTAGCTTAGGCTTCCTATCTAATAATAGACAAACATGGTAATTAACCATACCTCCGCTATGCTTCCCATTGGCTAATCAGCAGGATATGCAAATTAACTGCCAACAAAGATGGCGGCCGGAAGCCAGGCAGCTGAAGTGAACATGAGGCTTGCTTGCTCCAGTGATGGAGGAAGCCAAGGTTCCCCGCCTGCTGCAGCCCAGCTCTGAGCTCCAGATGCAACAATGTTGCAATTATAGAAGCTAAACAAACCCAGATACCTGCTTTCAGCCAGCCACAGCCTCAGAGCTGGAGCCGGGCCTCAGAGCTGGAGCCGGCTCTCAGCTCCAGTGACAGCTATAGAAAGTAAATAAATCCCAGAATAAAAAAAAAGAGGCTGGGCGCTTCAGTCACCCGCCAGCCTGAAAACGGCTCTCAGCCCCTCACCCAGACTGGCCAGGCACCCCAGTGGGGACCCCACCCTGAAGGGGGTGTGACCAGCTGCAAACAGCCATCATCCCGTCATCCAGGCTGACCAGGCACCCAAATGGGACCCCCACCCTGATCCGGGACACCCTTCAGGGCAAACCAGCCGGCCCCCACC
>NW_005360891.1:184898-217916 GCF_000412655.1 Myotis brandtii | reverse complement strand
GGGGGAGCTCTGCTCAGCCACAAGCCAGGCTGATGGCTGCCAGTACAGTGGTGGTGGTGGGAGCCTCTCCTGCCTCCTCAGCAGCGCTTAGGATGTCTGACTGCAGCTTAGGTCTGCTGCCTGCTGGCAAGTGGGCATCCCCCGAGGCCTGCCAGGTTGCCAGAGGGATGTCTGATTGCCAGCTTAGGCCCAATCCCCCGGGGAGCAGGCCTAAGCCAGCAAGTGGTCACCCCTGAGGGGTCCCAGACTGCGAGAGGGCACAGGCCGGGCTGAGGGGTCCCCTACTCCCGAGTGCACAAATTTTTGTGCACCGGGCCTCTAGTTTATATATATAGATGCATAATGCCATCAGAGGTTTATTGTAAAAGATATCTGGCATAGTTTCAGGGTGTTATTTGGAAGTCTAATGGCATACTCTAATTTTACTCATGAGTAAATTGTCCTCATTCTCAGAAAAAATCTTTAAAAGAAACATATGTTCAACATTTCTTTTTTAAAGGATGACAGTTAAATGTCTGAAAGAGAAAAGAGTGGATCAAAGTGGAGAGAAAATAGAGATGGATGTACTTAGTTGTTGAATAAGAGGCTCAGTCATGAAATTTATCTGGAAAGCTCTCAAGGATAGAGAGTCTAAAGAGGAGTTAATTAAAATAAATGTAAGCATCACTGCCTAATTGTGACCATTTTCCTCCTATACCTACTTGATCTCACTTTAATCCTCACAGTCTAAATATAAAATAATGGTCAGCTGTAGCAATTACTTTGCCAAAGCTAATCCATCAAAGACATTTAGAGAAACTAAAGGATCTGGAAGGGATTTTGTTTTTGTAAAATAGAGATTGCTTCTTTACTTTTTAACCTTAAGCATAAATTGAACATCGACCCAACTCATTTTCTAGTTGGAAGAGTTTTCATATCCTTGCACAGGGTTACCTAGGATACCAAGTCTCTGCTACATTTAGGCACCTGCATAATTGCTCTACGTATATTATAACAGGTCACTTGTGAGACAAATTCAATAAAATCATCTAACTAAGTAAGATTCTGGTAAAATGAAGATTGCAAAAATATTTCGAGGTTTTATGTTTAAGAATGTTCAAATTACTCAGAAAAAGAAAAAACTGTCTTTTTCTAGTATAATTTTTTAAATCAACCAATTTTGCCCAAAGTAATGTTTATTGCTCCTAGTTTCTAAGTTAAGCCTATACTACCAAAGTACTGTGACTAAAATATATGGCTTTTTGTTGTTGTTGACTATGAGGTTGATGCTGATGGTAAAAAAGCCTAATTTAATGCTAGTTTGCATGTTGAAGTAAGTATTAAATCCAGGATGGGCACTAAATCCCTAATAAAAATGTTTAATTGTAGAAAATAGATATATTATGTCAGTAAGAGTCATTGTATAAAAACATACAGTGTTTTCTTTTTATCTCTCTATCCTGATCTCCAAGAATCTTTATTTTAGTAATCATACCATAATTCAATTAAATGTCAAGTCTTGTTGATTTCACCCCAACATATTCATACTTCAACTCCTTAGTATCCAAATTTCAAACAACTCCTTTTTGGACTATTACAATAGGCCAGTGGTCAGCAAACCGTGGCTCGTGAGCCACATGCGGCTCTTTGGCCCCTTGAGTGTGGCTCTTGCACAAAATACCACGTGCGGGCGTGCACGTACAGTCCGATTGAAACTTCGTGGCCCATGCGCAGAAGTCGGTTTTCAGCCTGGGTGAGTCTATTTTGAAGAAGTGGCGTTAGAAGAAGTGGGGGCACGTTCGCTGAGGTTGACCCCTCAGATTGAGGACGTTTTTAGCAAAGGCCATCTTAGGAGTGCCCTAATTACATTAATAACAACGTATCTACCTATATAGTTTAAGTTTAAAAAATTTGGCTCTCAAAAGAAATTTCAATCATTGTACTGTTGATATTTGGCTCTGTTGACTAATGAGTTTGCCGACCACTGCAATAGGCATTTAAAAGGTATTCTTGTTTTCATTCTCTTTTGATCCACTTCTACATAGCAGCAAAAGTGATATTTTCAAAAGGAAAATTAGACTATATTGTTCACCTAGGTAAAATCCTCTGCTTCTTACTATACTTATGTCAAACACAGACCCCTTACATTGGCTTACAGAATCCTATTTGATATGTTCCGGGATATTTCTCTGAGTGCATCTTTTATATGTTCCATCTCATCCACCATACCTAAGAGGCAGGGGAAAGAGAGTGGTTGTGATAGAGATCTCATGCCATTCCATGAGGAGCTCTGAAGCTCAGATGTACCTTATTGATGCAAGAGAGTCAGGCCTCTGTACCCACCCTAGACCAGACGTTGAGTACAGGATTCTCTTTAAGGCCACATGGAAACTTGAGAAAATTAAATCTGTTTAGCCTAGAGACAACTATTATTACCAAGCAGTATTTCAAGATGCTGGGAAAATACTCTTTTTGTTAATTTCATCTATTTTTATATGCAAAAACATCATATCTTTGGGGAATAGGGCTTCTGATTGTTCTTTTTTTTTTTTTTTTTTTTTTTTTTTTTTACCTTGGGAAAACTTATAAAAATACTAGAGGCTGGGTGCATGAAATTTGTGCACTTGGGGGCAGGAGGGTCCCTCAGCCCAGCCTGCACCCTCTTGCAGTCTGGGAGCCCTCTGGGTATGTCTGATTGACGCCTAAGCCGTCAGTCGGACATCATTAGCCCAGCTGAATGGCGCGCCACCTGTGGTGGGAGTGCACTGACCACCAGGGGGCAGCTCCTGCGTTGAGTGTCTGCCCCCTGGTGGTCAGAGCGCATCATAGCGAGCCATCGTTCCACAGTTCAGTTGATTTGCGTATCAGCCTTTTATAATATAGGATAGTTAATTGAATGTAATTAATCCCCTGGGAACCAAGTAGCTCATTGCTGCCTCCTAGAGGTGATTCCATACTATATCTTACACATTGGATTCTGTTGGATATTCAGCGGCATCGGTAGCTAGATTAGCCTTAGTTAGTTGGGGTAGCTCTCTTTATTGCTGTTATCATGGGGCCATTATAACAGCACTGGGGTTCCTAAAGACAGGGTTTACTTGACCTGAATTTTTCAAGTCAGAACTCAACAAAGAGGGAAATTGAACCTCACTGTTTGCTTTCAGGGCCATACCTGAATGTGGCTATAGCACAGAAAGAGTGCATCTTGAGTTTGTGTCCATATATAAGCTGAGCCATGTACAAACCAGGCTAACCTTTGTTCTTCCATTGTCTATTTTAAGCACCTCCACTGCCCACACCCGGGCACCCAGTGGTCTGACCTGAGGAAGAAGTATTGCTTGTGGAGCTCATTTATGCCCTTTGGACCTACCTGTACCCTGTGCTTCATATAACACTTCTGCCTTATGATGCATTGCTACCAGGCCTCCCAACCTTTTGACTCAGTAACTCAGTCGGTCTGACAGAAACTATTTATGACAGACATTCTTAATTCAAGGTCACTTGATACCTTTTAATAAGATGTTCCATATTTCCAGTGCATAGTAGCATGCCAGCTTCTGTTTTTACACGATGACATACCTTGCTGTAGAAAATTCAGGTTTTACATAATGACAATACTACTGGGGCTTGCCATGCTTTCTAAGTGGTGTTATTCCTGCAGGGCCATATGGCCCAAGTAGAACAAGGGCTGCTGGGATCACAACCTGTGTCTGCTGCGATACCTTTTCTGCTCTGGGTCTCTTTAAAAGCTGTCAGACTTCCAGTCACCTGGCAAATGGATCAAAGTAGTAACACCCAGTGTGAATTATGCTGTACACAGAATATAAAGTGTCTGTCGGGTTCTGTGCTTCCTTTGTAGTTTTGAGTGGTGCAAGATGCAATCTATTGTTCTTTACATTGAGAAAAGCCTTGGATAACTAAAATCTTCACTGCTCTGACCAGTTCCATAGCATTTTAGTGCTTATCTCCCACCTTCTGAAACAAATCTTCAAACATACTTGCTCTTTTTGCTCAGTTGGTTTGATTATCCTGCCATTAATATAGTGAACCAATTTGATAGTCTTGAATATCTTGATGGTCTAGATTCCTAGGGAGTATTTTATGAGAGGGGGGCGGGAGAGTGAACATAGCCCAGGGACATTGTAAATGTCAACTGATTCTGGTCCCTTTTTACAGTAAGGTTCATGATAATATGCCCTTAAAGAGATAGCTCCTCTTGTACAGAAGCGAAATGGATACCTCTTTGTTTAAATTTGAGGCAGCTGACTGTTATCATCTTGTGTTTATAAGGCTGGCATGACGAATAAGTGAGACTATAATTGAGACCATGATGCTGGATTTTTTTAGGTGCTTAAAGGTAGCACTGACCTCTCCTATTTCCTCTGATAATGTGATATTGTTTTATTTGGTAACTTGGCGAGGGGAATGGGTGGTTTTGCAGGCCTTACGGCAATAGGCTTTTACTATTACAGGCCAAGGAACCAATCTTGGGATTGGTTTTGTCTCAAGACTGTCCAGTTAAATTATACACTCAGGGATTAGGGAAATGAAGACCTGGTGATGGGCTGTTTACTTATTGGACTTCGATGTAGGCCAGACCTAAGCTAGTTATGTATTTACTAGTGGGTCCCCCCTTCCTGCCACTCTAACAAGAGTTGTGTTGCTTCAGGTATCCTATATCAGCATCAACTAGGACTCTGTCCATCAATCTTCCAAATGTTTTTGAATTCCTAGTTTCCTAGTAGTATATTGTTTTCTGAGTAAATAGCCCTGACCCTTTTTTGGAAGATCCTGGGTGAATTATTACTATTTACACATAATGTGTTTTTTCAAGGTCCTTTCTTCTGGGAACTTGGACCCTCCTTCATTCAATCAAATAGTTCTGGGCCTGAAAACCGGTCCAGGACCAAAAAGTAGGCACAATATCAAGATTTTTTTATGGCATTTGTGAGTGGCTGTCCTGAGTCTCCTGGTAATGCATCTACAATTCATCTCGATTGTTCAGATTGATTATGCAGATAGAGCCATCTTGCCCTAAATATCTTTTCCTTTAGGATCCCATATCCTATTAAAAAAACCTCTGTCTGGATGCCATCTTCCACCCTGGTTTTACTATGATATTGTTGCTTATGACAATAATGAAAAACAACAACAACAACAAAAACTCCACCTTGTTTTTGACAATTAAGAACCTTCACATGGTCTTCTTTATTCCAGGAAACTCTCATTACCATTACCATCACCATTGCTATCAAGGAACTAAGTGCGGTAACAGCCTTTCCAGCTGTCAGACCTGGGCTACAGAATCTTACAGAGAAACTACTTCTCTGTGTCTCACCAGTGCATGCCTTATTGACTGGGTAAATGGAGTGTCCTTCAGGCCTCCTTTAAAATATAGTTGACTGGTGGTTTTCAGCCGTACATAATAGATATCCATTTCAACATTCACATTCCATTTTGTTGAGCTTCTCAATCCCTTTTTACACTGCCAGCTGTGATAGTTATGGCTCCTATTTTTCACTTAGTGGAGGACATCCTTCTCCAGGCCTTCAACTACCATCCTACAAGGTGAGTACTACCTCCTGTGTCCTCAATAGAGTTTTAAATCCAGTTTCACAGGAGATTGATCCCAATTTTATAAATTTCCCTTATCTAACTTTATGTCATGATGCCCTTAATATCAGACTTTCTGCTCCAGTCTCTTACATGGGCTCTGATTCCTGTTAAATACATTTGTCAAGGCTATGTAGCTCCTTCAGTTATAGCCTGTAGTAGATCAAGTGCCATCCCAGCTGAGTTATGTTGTCTCCTAACCCTGGCCATTGCTCTCTTGGACAAAATAGGAGAAAAGACGGAGAATCTGTGGGAGACACATGTTATCTTTTAAGGCAGTGCTTGGTAGATTTTCTTTGAGCAAGGTGCATGCATGATTTTAACATGGAGGTGTCCCAGGATTCTGGGGAGCACTAAAAGTCCCAGAGGATTTAGGATATTCTGCAATTTCAGAGAGTTCAGGAGAATATGGAGATTTTAGATGTTTATATGCATTGGCATACATGTCCCAAATCCCAAGTATAAAATTCTCACTCCTTCCAAATTAGGGTTCAGATCATGGGGCAGTGGAATTGCTAGGGTTGAGGGTCCAACATTCTCTGGAGCTGCATTACTATTATAGTTAAGTGCTGACCTTGAGCCTCAGCTTTCTGCTTTCTAGCTTCAGGAGGTAAAATTCTTTATGTTTCCAAGGTGGCAGTATGGCTCATAAACACAGTCTTAAATTGGAGATGTGTTAACTCAGGTTTTTGCTATCTTTCTCCAATTTATTGATCACTCCTAGCAATACTTCTAGCAATTATGTTTCTCATAATTACTATTTCCCCAGAACCTCTCAGTTACCCAAGATATTGATACTTCAGTGCATTCTGTCCACTGGTATACCATTCCAGTTCATCATTGATGAAAGTGTTAACAATTACGCTGCTATCTCATGCCAGAAACTATCAGTATTACACCTATCCCAGTAAAGGGATTCCCATTGTCAATAGCCAATGAATAATTCATCTCCAAAATACCATTCTTAGGGACTGCTTCCTTCTCTTGACATCATCTGTCAATAGCTTGATTCTGCAGAAAATGGAGTCCTAGGAATATTAGGGAATGCTTTAGAAAACAATCCCTTTCAGAGACTCAAGGAAGTAGGACAGGACAGAGGGAAAACTTGACCTGCAATGTAGCTGCAACAAAATGCTCAACCAGTCTCATGAGTGGATCTGAAGCTGGAGTAGCTCTTCAGCAATATCTTGCATTGCATCTCATGGGTAGGAGATACGGGGATGCTTTGTACCCTTGCATGAAGCAGTCATTGGAAGAAGGCCATCTCTGCAGAGGAAGAGTGACTTTGGGAAAGCAACTCCCTTTGCCTAAGAACTTTCACAGAGATTCAGCTGTGGGCATCAGTAGGTAACACTTTCAATCCTGAAGGGAGCATTGTGTGGTGAGCCACTGTACTTGCTACAGGACCCATGATGAAATAGTTCTGCTACGACTTTGCCCATGCACTCAGATCTATAACTTCCCATTGTTTCTTCCCCTCTTCCACACAGAAGTCACTTGCAGAATAAGGCCTGCCCCTACAATTTTCCACATAAGATATCAGAAAACTTGTGAAGATGGGATATTTAAAAAGTGGGAAAATGCAGCAGGGGATGCATTAAGATTTCTTAATTTCTTCATTTTAGATCCCTAATCCTGTAGGTCACACTTTTCCCAGGGAGAGGGAGAGTATGGTATTCATAAATGGCCCAAAATACTAGAAGTAGGCTGAAAAAAATGAGGAAAGGAGAATGGAATTCCATTTTACATTCTCCATTTTTTTTTTAATACTAACTTAGTGGTCCTCAAATATAGCAGCACCTTACAATCCTCTTTAATGAATTTTAAAATACACCATTACCTGGGTCCATCCTTGGCCTATTAAGTCAGAAGCTCTGAGAATGGTGCTGAGTAACCTCTGGGTTTTAAATGCTTACTAAGTCAATCTAAAGTTCAGGCAGTATTGCGTAGTATATTGGACTTACTGGTTAGAATTACAATCAACTACTCTTGTAACTGCCATCCTGGGAAGAGACGAGAGCCATGTGCCCATATTTATAATTCTGCTCTGCCAATGTCAACCACTGCTGCTTTCTGTATGTATTTGGAAGCATTGGAATGTATTTTTTTATTTTGTCCTTAATAGGCTGTGATATGGATCAAGTATATACAGTTCCCTAGGCATAAAATGACTCTCTGTTCTATCTGCTATCTTGTATTAGTCCCAAAAAGAAGTTACACAGAGCCTAAAAAACAGCATAACATTTTTACAAATATTTTAAGATTATCAATGTTAAATAATAATAAAATTATTAAATCCTCTAAAAATTTAAGATCTCATGGAGAAATTAGAATTCAAGAAATAACATATCTTAAGTTAAAGACATAAAAGTCCACACATGTCCAACAAGCATTTAAATAAAGATCTCAATATTTTCTCCTGTTCAATTTCAGCCAAAAGAATCTCACTGAGATGTTTGGGAGGAAATGGGGTTTCTTTAGTCACTCACTGTAATGAATATAACCTTGCAACAGCTCTGAAAATGATCTTATGTATAAACCTTTAATGTATTCTACATTTTAAACTCTAAATGATGTATTAGATTCATCATTTCAAGTTTTTATAAGGTAGCCTTCAAACAGACACTCTTGAAAATACATATTTTCAATGCTTTATCTCAGCTAATAATGTTTCCAGTCTCACTTTATGTTTCCAATCAAAGACCATAGCAGAGAATTAGTCATTTCAGACAGAATGAGGTAGAGGGAGAGAAGAAACTATTCTTGCTTTCAACCTTGTCTGAATGGTACTAATGTACAAGTTGTGCAGAATTTCAAACTCGGGGAATTTAAAGTAAATTGAGAGCTACATATCAAGAGGCTAGTTTAATCACCATGTTTATTATCTAAAGAGGGGAAAAATGACCAAACTTCCTTTCTCTTTTAGTAAATGAGATTTATAAATTCTTTGCACAGTTTGGAACAATATTTTAGTGACACATATCTTATTTAATGTGTCATTTTTCCATATAACACATTTAATATCTGCTGTTGAAATGAAAATTATGATGCAGGTAGGAGATGGCCTGAGGTGATACTATCTAAGCTCCCAGGTGATGCTGAAGACATCCAGTCTAAAGATAACATGGGTTTTTTGTTTTTTTAAAAAATGTTTTTGTTGATTTTTAGGAAGTTGAAAGGAGGAGGGATAGAGAGATAGAAACATCAATGAGAGAGGAACATTATTATTTTATTTTATTTTTTAATATATTTTTTATTGATTTCAGAGAGGAAGAGAGAGATAGAAACATCAATGATGAGGGAGAATCATTGATCAGCTGCCTCCTGCATGCCCCCGACTGGGGATTGAGCCCACAACCCGGGCATGTGCCCTTGACCGGAATCGAACCTGGGACCTTTCAGTTTGCAGGCCGACGCTCTATCCACTGAGCCAAACCAACTAGGGCGAGAGAGGAACATTATTGATTGGCTCCCTCCTGCATGTCCTCCATTGGGGACCATTTTTGAACAATTTTTATATTCCTTTGTGAGAGTCAAATTTATTCTGATTTATTTGGATTATAGATATACTTGGCATTAGTCTATCTGATATCATATTTCTTGATGATATCTTATTTTTAGTCTTTCCAATGTTTTCTTTATCTTCTCTCTCCTCTTATTTGTTAGATAATTTCGGACAGTTTCATTTTTCCTTTTTGTTTTGCTAACCCCATATTGATTTCAATCAATCCTTTTTTCTGGTGACATTTAATACTTGAGTATATATATATTTACACTGGTATTTTTCAATTAGTGATGTTTCCTTACTACCTCCAAAGTAGACCTGAATTGCAGAATATTTTTTCAGATCTTCACATTCAATACAGTGGATGAAACTTAAAGAAATTATGAAACATAGGAACAGGCTATTTCCATAACCTATAAATAGCCTTTTATTTTGTTTTAGTAAAAAGAGTTTGAAGCAGTTCATCTAATTTAGGTATACAATTCTACTTGACTCAGAAAAAATACTTATTTAATACTGTCATACTTAAATAGATTGGGAAGAAGATATTCATTATTTTAATCCTCTCTCAAAATATATCTGCCTGAAAAAGACAATTTTTTTCCAAAACTAACATAGCTTTCTAAATATTTGCAGAGTTAATGATGTGCACATTACTTAAAATTGATTACTATTCATGAAAACAATACTTAAATACTCAAAACAATGAAAATAAAATAATCATTTATATCCAGCTAGTTCATGACCCTTTAGTTCATGATATGAAGAGGCACAAAGAATATAGTTTTTTTCTCTGTTTTAAGTAGATAAAAATAATAGTGTCAAGTTGCCAACCTAGTAATTGCATGAAAAAAAGTAAAACCACAATGCAATTAAAATGATCTTTGTCATATTTTCCTGTCATATACTCTTTCTGTGTGGGTGGTCTCCAAGCATGAGATCTGTTCTTGTCATTTTGTTTCAGGTAGAAACTTTGATTTTGAATGTATTATCTCCTAATCATTGATTACTCCCTTTTGATAAAAAGTAATTTTTCTCATTTTCTATATACTTTCATTTCTTCCTTGCGAAGTGCAAGGTGTATAACTCTACATATTCTGTAAATTCCTCAAATTTTATTGTTGAAATGTCAGAGATTAGTATTAACAGATTAAATATCTAGATATGGTCTTTACAAGGGTGATGCCTTTTCATTCTAACACCAATAGTACAGCATCTAGAAAGTAGTAATACAAAGCAAGCTTTCACATCATGCAGAGACAAATTATGTGTCCCTTAACAGAATACGTTAAGCACCCACTACATGCAATATATTTTGTTATTATTTGGGTTATAAAATCAAATTGTTTGGGTTATTTGAGTCAAACTTTGATACCCAGAAGTAGTTTCAAAATGTGATTTCTGACTATAGTTGCACATATAATTGAAATTTTAAAGACATAGACAAAAATTCAGTAGGCCAAAAAGGGCTACATTAATCAAGGGAAAATGTTAATAATCAGTAGAGAAAAAGTATTACTAAATTCTACATCTAATCTCTAAGATTCCATATCTATCACAAGTGATGCTTAAATTCTGCAAAAATATTTAAATGAGTCGGTTGACTGCTTCTTATTGAAAAAGCATAACAACATTATGATTAAAGAAATAGATAATTTGAGACTTATTGATTTATTGTTACATATTTTTGCTGTTAATTAACATTAAATATTTATATAGAAACTGTTGTTTGTTTTGATGGCTTCCATTCTTAGGATTTCTTTTCAAATTATATTTTCTGTTCTTATAGTAGCCCTGAGTGTTATAAGTCTGATTTTTCCACCTGTAATGTTTCAAGTCTTCAATAGGAGTAAGTGCAAAGGGAAAAAAGAAAACACACTAAATAGCATTTTTTTTAGTGATTCTAAAAAATGAGTATGTATTTCCTTTTATTCACTAAATTTTGGCAAATCATTTTTTCCTACATGTATTTATTCAGTGATAATTCAGTGGCTATGTTTAGAAAGATTTATCTCTAAAACTTTGTAAGTCCCCAACCATTTTAGGACTTGTTCTGAAAAATTAAAATTAATATTTTATTTGTCAGTGCAAATATTAACTTTTGCTTATGCTATCATTTTGATCATTTATGCTTTATGATTTTAATACCATTTTGAAAGAATGTGGTATAGAGTTCATTTCTAAACCATTCTCTACTTGGTTATATGAAGTAATGTAATTTCTCTATAATTCTTACCTTCTTAGTCAGAAATTATGGAACAAATTTAACTGAGGACTATCAACGGGATATGTCAGCATCTGTCAGTTTTTGTTTTATTTTGTGTTTAGCTTTTGAAAGGCAGATAATTTAAACTGATCCCTCAAGGAATCTTTGTTTAGTTTTATGTTCCTTAAAATTAGAAAATAAATGCACGCAGACATATACATGTTAAAGGATTGTTATAAGTACTAATTTTGATGAGTACTAATTTTATAGTTTATATACTCTAAGTAGCTTATATAGAAAAATTGTGATTGTCATCTGCTGATCCACTCTTTAACAGAAAATTTATATTTCTATTTGGATATTATTCATATTAATAACAAGTTTTTATTTAAACTCAAATTTGCTTTCCACATTTTTTGTAATTCATTATTTATGATTAGACAAAATACACTAAATATGAATTTGATTTCTTAATTCATGCTTAATTACTTGTCTAGATGACATTTCATAAATAATTTAAACATAAGCATACATGTGTAGTCCACTTCATATAAACTTTCTATCATACATGTTTAATATACCAACTTTTAATATAATCTTAAGGCAGTATAACAGATTGGAAAAGATGCTACAGTTAGAAAAATTATATGTAAGTCTTTGTTTTATCTCAAAGTTATTATTTTTATTATCTCTGTGATAACTAAATAATGCTAATAATCCTTGTTTTCATGGGTTAAGTTTAATTTATGTTTATATGTCAGATCAATTATTATACTTGTAATTGGTTGGTAAAGTATGAATAGTACAAATTTGTTATTCGTGTTGTTATTTACTATTATTATCTAAGAGACGTTCTTTTCAATATCACATATTTTATAGTTATGGAGATAAGGTCTGTTTGTAAGGCCAGATGAGTTTGGGAGTTCAATTGCATGTAACTATTTGAAGTTATTATTATTATGGGGCATTAAGTAATGAAGGGAACATGGAGAATGGCTCATTCTAGAATTGTAACCTAGTAGGCATAAGCAGTTTTTGGTAAAAGAGTACAAGGTGGAAGTACTGAGAAATAAGTCGACTTAAGACCAAGTGCTGCCCAGCCAGCGTGGCTCAGTGGTTGAGCATCAACCTATGAACCTGGAGGTCGCAGTTCAATTCCCTGTTAGGGCACATGCCTGGGTTGCAGGCTCAATCCCTGTGTAGGGCATGCAGGAGGCAGCTGATCAATGATTCTCTCTCATCATTGATGTTTCTCTCTCCCTCTGTGAAATCAATTAAAAACTATATTAAAAAAACACACCGACAAACATGTGCTTGGCTACTTAAAAGATATGTATTAAACTGGTCAATAATTGTGATTGAAGGAAAATTTCACAATGAAATATAATAAACACAATTCTTGATGTTCAGTACATAATTTGATTGGATTAGATCACAGGAAATATGAGTCTTTCATTTATAAATTATAAACAAATCAATGAAAAGAGGCAACTGCTGAACCAGATACCTTTCATTACAGCAAATACTGAAGCAGGGTGAACCAGACTGCTAGTGAACAGAGTTCCAAACAAATTAAGATCTGGCAGTGTTAAGAAACATTATTTATGTGATTTTTGAAATTCCAGGTTTGTTGTTGCCTTACTCTAGGACTTCTCAAAAATTTTAGTTACATACCATCAAATAGTTACATACATCTTGCACACCATCTCACTCTCCACTGTAGTGCCCCTTTCATTTTCTTTACATTTATTTACCTGGCTTATTTTTGTATTTTAACTAGACTCTACACTATTTAAGGACAGAGATTATGTCTGTAGTGTGAATTCCTACCATAGTTCTAGACACTTTGTAGCTATTCAAATACTATTTGTGTGAATAAATTAAACTATCATTTATTCTCTGTATATCACTTGCAATTTATCCACGCTGTTAATATATAGTTGCAGGACTTATAGTAAAATAATGTGCATATTTCTTTTAACAGCACTAAATTTGGTTTTTCTTTCTTCATAGAAACTAACAAAGAAGCAAACAATGACAAAGCATTCCTTAGCCATATACTCAACAGGCACCTAACTAAAGATTTAAAATCTGTAGATAGTTATATTTCTTGTATACTATTTGGTGTACAATTGAAGTTTTCCAACCTGCCAAATATTATTACAAAGATGAATTATTGAAAATAATATCTACTGTAATGCTGCAGCTATTTTGGTACATTAAATCCAAAACACCTATAGGTGACTCCATTAGAAAGGATGGGTAGATTTTCACCATAGCATCAGCTAAATTAAATTAGTATTCTTACTACCTTTGATCAGCTTAATGTCTATTTATTATGCTAAATTTAACAATCACTCTCTCGTGTCTTTATTATTCCTATTTTCAGAAAATTAAATGGAGGAAAGGTGACTCAGTATGTAGTATTTAAAAATTATGCATGTTACATGGAAGCGATCTAAATACTAAAAGAGTACCTTTTAAAACTAAAGATGTTTTTTAAGAAACTTTATTTTTAAAAAGTAACACTTCTGATGCAAAAAACTTAGGTAATTTTGGAGTCATTTCTTTGAGGGACTCACATAAGTATTTACATAATTAAAATTGTGTCCATCCCCTCCCATTAAAAAATTACTCAATATGGTCAATCTGATAATCACTCTTTATATTTGTTTGTGTCTTCCACTTTCAATACGCTGATGTGCAATCAATATTTTAGCTTTGTTGGATTTAGATAATATGAAATGTTTTGCATAGTCTGATCCTAAGCATGAATAAAGAGGAATCAAATTGATTTTCAGTCATCATTCAGTAAACACAATATCTATCAAGTAAATCCATGCCTGACATCTTTAGAATCAAAGACTGCTCAGCTACACTGATCAACACTGATTTATTTGCCACTAAAAATCTATATAAATTTATGATTACCTTTAAAAAATAATCCTATTTTTTCTCATTTTGCTTTATAATATTCTGTATAGCTGTTTCTCACACTATTGCATTTATACACGCTGTGTCATTACCTTTTCACTGATAGGGAAACTAAATGTCTTTCAGAGTATTTTACTCAAGTCATTTATGTAGATTTCACACAATGATTTATTAAAGACAGGAAAGGACTCTGCATAAAAACCATGGCAACTTTGTCCTTATCCTCTAATGTTTTCCTCTGAAGTAAACTTAGAAAGAATTTTTTAAACCTAACTGAACTAGGTTTTGGTGGTTTATTTTAAATAAATCATAACTACTATGGACAATAGTAATGCTGTCACAATGCTTAATTTGATTTGGGAGTGCATGTAGGATAAAAGAGTCAAAGGTGAGTAGAACAAATTCGATCTTATAGCAGAAGAGAAAAGGCAAGTAAATATGAGTGTTTTAGTGACATCCTTGGGAATATACTATATCTGATACTGAGAACATCTAGAGATAACTGAACTGGGAATCTAGCATGCTGACTATAACCTTCAATACATTGTACAAAGTCACCATGAAAAGATATTATTGAAGAATAAACAAAGGGACTGTTTTTGAAGCACTTGTTCCATAACCCGTGACCTCAAACCCACATAGAGACCTTGGTACGTAAACAGATGTAAATGTTTCCAATATGAGGTGATGTTAGGTCCTGGAAATAACTCCCAGGCTTTCACAGTGAGGTCCCTCCCCGCTTGCTAACCTGGCATGATCATCCTCCAAACTACCTAACTGCCATGTTCCCTCTTAAGATAAGGTTAGACGTCACCTCTTCCAAGAAAGGTTTCCTGACCTGTACAACACTCAGTTGTCCTGTGAAGTGTCCTGGAAAACTGTTTCTCTTTAGCATGGATTTTTATCACATTATATTGACATTTATAGTTTATTTCCCTTATAGTAGTAACTGAGATCTGTAACATAGTTCATTTTCTGGCCCATGGTAGCCATTCATTACATATTCCCTAAAAATAATGAGTAAACAGGTAAATGAAGTAACAGCAGACAAAATAAATTTGGTAAGTGAGAGAATGAGTTACTTTACTGAGTCTATATTTGAATACATCTTTCATCTAGTTTAGAATTAACATAGGGTCCAACAGCCTCAGGTTCTAAGTGAGAAAGTAACTCAGAAGCTTCTAGAGACACTCAAAAATAAAACATTGATATTATAGTTATAAATGCTTCAAATTAGAAATAAAAGGAAGGGGCATCTAAAGGAAATCTATGTAGCATAGGGTGCGGAGGAATTCTACTTAAAATAAAAAACTTGGATAAAATTTTTCAAAAATAAATATATACTTGTTCTTGAAGAAAAAAAAATCCTTTATGAATATTTATCATCAAATGATTCAGCTGTAGCCATAAAAATAGAATAGGAGTGAAAATATTTGGAATTCACTTAGGGTATTGCCTTAGACCACCCTGAAATAATAAAGGATCCCTATAACTAATTATAAAAAAAACCCAGGGAGACATTTGTAAAGACAAATGACATACCAATAATTAAAATTGCTTCCTTAGGATTAAGGTCAATTACAGACTTTCTTAACATTTCTCAGAGAAAACTGTGTTGGAAACAGTCCAACCCTCTAACAGTGACTATAATTTAATGAAATTAAATATAAACAAGATATTTAACTATAATATAAAATTTATATGTCCTCATGAATATATTTATTATTAACTCACAGTACTGGATTTTTGTATAATTTTTTCCCCCCATTGATTTTTAGAGTGGAAGGGAGGGAGGTGGGGAGAGAGAAACATCAATGTGCGAAAGACACATCTGTTGGTTGCCTCCCGCACGTGCCCTGACGGAGGCTGGGGATCGAGCCTGCAACCAAAGTGTGTGCCCTTGACCGGAATTGAACCCATAACCCTTCTGTCTGTGGGCTGACTTTCTAACCACTGAGCCAAACTGGCCAGGTCAGAAATTTTTAAAACTTTTCTGTCTATAGTATCATCATAGCATTGGAAAAGCGAAGGGAAAGATTCAAACTGATGATCTCTCTCCTAGAATTAGGATTAAATGTCCACGTTTTTCCCTAAACCAAATGAAATTATTGTTTATATACCACTTGTAGCTAGTATGCCACAGAAAGCTATCAAGAAGTTCCAGTATTTCATTGGAAAGCTATTTTATAAATATATTTGTCTAAGTCTTTACTTTGATCATGGAAGAAGTCTGAGGTTCCTATTTATTGTGATGTATGATTTTATATAATTAAAGTTTATAAATTGTCACTTTTAGTGAATTTGGAACACTTTCGATGCAATATAGTACTTTATCACGTCTTTATTTTCCTCTCATGTCAACACTAACTATTGAGAAATGGCTTTTAAAAAATTATAAGCTTTTCAGTTATTAAGTTTAATATTTGAATTATATTTAGATCTCTTCTCTGAATACAAGAAGACTGTGAGACCATCACACTTATTTGTGATAAGATGTATACATTAAATGGAGTGGAAAAATACTAAACTAGGTTAGCTAAAGTTATGCACTGGAAAATGCTAGAAAAATGACACACAATAAATATAACACATTTGGAAAATGGATCTTTGATCAAGTGCTAAAAGCAGTCATTTTAATTTTTTCAAAGAAAATGAAGCTGAGTTTAAATGGTTCAGAATATATTTACCCTACAATTTACTTTGTAATTTAAAATCATTTGTGGGTGATTCATGATAAAATCCATGCATGATCCATCACAAGTTTAAGATTTGGCTTTTCCCTGCTTAAACTCTTCCATACCAATAACTCACATTTATTTAGCACTTATTTGTTGTCATATTCTATGCTAGGCTCATTACACACATAATGCATAATCGGTATACATTGCTTTCCAAATTTAATTTTTAAAATGAGGTTTAGAGAAATTGGGTAGTTTTCTCAAGGTAACATGTTTAATAAATGGCAGAGTTAGAATTTTAATGGAGGAATTTGGGGCTTCCAGTTCTAGTTCTCTCTACCAAACTGCTTATTTACCAAACTGCCTATCTGTTCAGTATCATATCTTACTATTTTTATTCCTGATCATCTGGGAATCAAAAGTGCAACCTTTTTGGTGTACAGTATGACGTTCCAACCAATTGAGCCACCAGGCCAGGCCCCTTCTACTTTTTTTAAAAAATATTTTTTATTGATTTTTTACAGAGAAGAAGGGAGAAGGATAGGTAGAAACATCAATGAGAGAGAAACATCGATCAGCTGCCTCCTGCACACCCCCAACTGGGGATGTGCCCGCAACCAAGGTACATGCCCTTGACTGGAATCAAACCTGGTCCGCAGGCCAATGCTCTATCCATTGACCAAAGCCAGTTAGGACCGCCCCTTCTACGTTTAAATACATGGTAAACTTCTATTTTCCTTAAAAAGTATCATCATATTATAGGTTTCCAATAAATTCATTCTCCTATAAAATTTAGATATTTAATATAATTAACTGGCTTTAATTTTAAATGAAAATATATTCTCTAAGTGTTTGTTAGTAAACTGAGGTCAGTTTGTAGTGATGTGGATAACTACACTAGAGAAAGATTTTAACACTTTAAACATGGTCTTCCAAATACATTTAATACACATAACAGTCTTCTTTCAGAATTTCAGAAAAGTGTCCATTTCTTCAGTGGTCTTCTTAGTCTTGTCAAGAGAGAGGTATTTATGTCATTCACCTGTAGACATTGCTTTCAATCAATGAATTGAAACTTGCTGGACTAGCCTAGTAGGAAAAGGGTTGTAAAAGGTTATTTCTACAAATGAGGCATTGTTTTTATAAGAGTAGTGATAAAAGGAAAAGAAGGTCACTAAAAAAAGGCTTTTTGTGTGTGATAATACAAAAAAAATACACACAACAAGCAAATCTAGGTGGAAAGTTGTATCAGACTACTTTGATTTTTAAAGCATAATTTTAAACAAATGCATGATAATTGTGGGAAATTATTGTGGAACTTTTCAAGAATGGCATGAGGTCCAGAAAGGAGTAGCAAACTGAAGAATAAAGCATCTGCAGACTTTGAAGAAGTCTCCTGTGTTGAGAGGGCCACGTGGCAAAAAACTACAAATAGTATCTGGGTGCTGGTCTCTGGCTGATGACCATAAAGAACACAGAGAACTGTCCTACAATCACTAGAAATGAAATCTGTCAATAATCTCAGGGACCTGAAGTGGATTAGTCCCTAGCCTACCTTCCAGAATGTTGTGACTCTGTTAAATTAACTTTTGTTAGGTATACCCTAGCATTGGTCGGCAAACTCATTAGTCAACAAAGCCAAATATCAACAGTACAACGATTGAAATTTCTTTTGAGAGCCAAATTTTTTAAACTTAAACTATGTAGGTAGGTACATTGTTATTAACTTAATTAAGGTACTCCTAAGGCTTAGGAAGAGCCACACTCAAGGGGCCAAAGAGCCGCGTGTGGCTCGGGAGCCTCAGTTTGCCGACCACGGCCCTAGGGTGTTGGTGGTGAGCCAGATTTCAAGGAGAGATCACAGAGGGAAGTGAAAATAGAGAAGTTCATTACTCACAGATCCTGGGGCAGCTGCAAGGCACACCTCCAGAGTCCATGTGGTGGGAACGTCAAGGCGGGGTGCAGGCCGACAGAGCACATCAGAACCTGTGGCACATGCCTTTATGAGGGTATATGGGATGGAGTGCTTTGGACTTCCTAGCTAAGGGTGGATTGATCAATTCAAACCAAAAAAAGGCACTAGTTTTATAGGCTTCAATTGGATCTTATCAAAGAGATGCACAGAGAAAGGCCCTAGGAGGTGGGGTACAGTGCTTATCACAAGGGAGTTTGGGGGAGTCTTATCAGCAATTGATGCTTACCTGGGCCTCTGGAGACTGCTTTCTAGGGCATGAACTCTGGCAAAGGGCTAGTGGCATTTCAAGGTTCCTGACCACACATGTGGATACTGAGGTAGCAATATTATGTAGTTTAGCTAAACTCTCAACACAGATGCAATGCAGCCTGGCTGGACCCTGATTTCAGCCTTCTGAGATCCCGAGGGAAGGACCAGCTAAGCTATGGTTGAACTCCTGACCACAGAAAATGTGAAAGAGTAACTGTGTCTTGTTTTAAGCTTCTATATTTGTGGTAGAAAACAAAAATGAGTCATTTGAACAATTTTGACAGTAGGGTGGCGTGGTGGTGGTTACATAACGTAGGTAAAACCAAATGGGGACTTCATCCCCTGACTCAGAAAGATTGATTTAGAGATGGACTATGAAGCAAGCCAAGTAAATCAAAATTCTTTTAAAGAAATTTCTGATATAGCAGATAGAACTAAACCTTTTATGCCAGTTATCATGCTACCTGGGAAGAGCAAAAATGTGAAAATATGTTATATGTTTCTCTATCCAGCTACACATTCTGGAAGAGAAAATACATGCTTTGCCAATGAAAGAGTCATAGCTTATACAGACTTAAATTTTGGGTCTATTGTCTTTTCCCAGCATGTCCTTAATAATAATGAAATTCTGGCCAAGTTTAACTAAATGCCATCTCCTGAACTCAGCACTTATATTTGACTTCTGTATTTTGCTCTATGAGTTTCTTCCACTGCAGTGCACTACCTTGTGTATGCTTTTCCTTGACTTTTTCTATCATCTTCATATCCATTCTTCAGTGATAAGAGTTGAAGTTGCCTGTCACCAGAATGTCTTTGCTCAAAAATTCAAAATACATTTCTAGAATAATTTTACCTCAGTCATGCAAATTAATTTGTCTTATGGAACTTAGTAAGAACGTCTCTGTGACTTAGTACATGATCATTTTTTATAATTCCTCCTAGTTTATTTGAAAAGAATATATGTTCTGGTTTTAGTCTTTTCTTTTTAAGTACTTTTTATCTACTCAAAAAAATTTTTTTTAAATCTTTGTTGAAAGTATTACATTCATTCCCCCTTTTCCTCCATTAACCTCTTCTAATCCCGCCCCCCCCCCACCCCAGGCCTTCACCACCCTATTGTCTGTGTCCATGGTTTAAGAACTGTTTATAGAATTTCAGTTTTTCAGTTCTGATGCAAGTTTATTGTCTTTTAAATTTTAAAAATATTTCCAATGTTGATAATTTTAAAGGGTTAAAATCTGAAGTATGGAGAAATGAATGTGTGATTCTAAACATAGTTTTAATCAAGCAAAATGGTACCATCTTTACTTTTGCAAATGGGGAGTATACTATAGGGATACACAGGGCTACTAAACAGGATGCAAAATACCTCCTCTCACTCTTGCTGCTCACTACACTAGTGACTCAGACATTCTGATGCTGACCACGATCCTGGGACCTTTAACAGAATATCCTAATTCTGATTAAAACATTGAGTTTTGCTGGTTTCATATATAGAGCTAACAATCTACACATGTCATCCCATACTCTAAAAATTTCATACTTGTGTACTTTTCTGCTTCATCTTCTAGACTCGTGGTCGGCAAACTGCGGCTCGCGAGCCACACGCGGCTCTTTGGCCCCTTGAGTGTGGCTCTTCCTAAGCCTTAGGAGTACCCTAATTAAGTTAATAACAATGTACCTACCTATATAGTCTAAGTTTAAAAAATTTGGCTCTCAAAAGAAATTTCAATCGTTGTACTGTTGATATTTGGCTCTGTTGACTAATGAGTTTGCTGACCACTGCTCTAGACTATAAAATCTTTCTGGTATAGGGCTACCATCAGATATACCTGGGTATGCTTGTCTTCTCAGCTGTACCCCAGGGATAAGCACCTATTTTTACTCAGTACGTCTTTGTTACATAAAACAAAAACAAATGAAGGAAGCTGTATGGACAGCTCAGAACTGAAGCCTAATGAAAATGTTTCTCCTTGGCAGCACCACCTGAGGTTTGCCATGAAGTTAATAACAGTGAATTAATTTGCTGAGGAACAGGAGGTAAAAAACAACAACAAAACAAAACTTTACTTGACAGCAGCTATGCAACGCACATTCATACTGATATTTTAAAATCAATCATTAAGACCTTACTTGACTGACATATGCTGAACTTTACTCTGATATATGCTCTATAAGGGCATGGACTTTGTGGATAGTGTTTACCAACTATCCTCAGCCTCTGTTCTCAGCATATGTTAGGACCTTGATTAATATTGATTAAATGGATTAATGGATCAATCATTACATCAAGGATTAGAAATACAAATTAAATAATAGTTTGCTAAAAAAACATTTTCCGTATTTGTTACATAAATTTCTATGTGTCATCCAATGCAATAAAACCCAGAAGTGAATTTGAAAAGCATCGATTTTTATTTATTTGTAAAAAGTCTGGGTTTATATTAAGGAAGATTCACTCCTCACCTCTGAATTCTGACATTTTTTGTATCTGTGTTCCACTTAGTCTTCAAACATAACAAGTCCAATCCTAAGGTCATCATTTTACACTCAAAATAGATTTCCCTTCTTGTCTTCTTCATTCTATTCGAGGCATTACAAATCCTGCAAACTTAGGATAATTTTCAAATGTTTTTTTGCTTCATAATATTCAGTGAATTGTCTTAGGCTTTGAGGATATCTGCTAACCACATTCATGTTGACAACAACCCAATTAGATGGGAAAGAACTCAGTCTACAGATAGGGAAGTGGGGAGTCACTTCCCCAAGGAAGGTTTAAATAACCATTATTGGGACCCAGTCCCAATTTCCCCAGTAGCTCTTTCTATGGCATTCCCTCTCATATTTTACTTTTTTATCCTGATATCTTTTAATGCATATAATCGCCTGCATTTTAATTTTATTAATCTTGTGCTGTAGCTGAACTGTTTCATTTGTGCTTATCATCTCTCCTCAGAAAGCTCTTTGATATCTCAAAGGAAGGCTCTCTCTGGCCACCTCTGAAAGGTGAATACCTGTAGCATTTTCCTTTTACCATGTTAGTTCCTGACACTTCCTTTCAGGGCAATTACCATTCTTTTGAAACAGCCTTGTGATCATAAAGAAATCCCTGGTAGGTATCTAAAGGCTCTGTTTTAAGTTTTTTCATTGTAGTTGACATGTACATCAAGCACAGCTCTAGCTATCAGGCTGAGTTACATTGTCACTAATCTCTGTGAACACATAGTCAAGTTGAAAAGATACAGAAGAAAACGGCAATTTCAAGAGAATCTGACAGAGATAATGTAATAGGTGCTGTGATCCTCTAAGGCATCATATGATACCTGTACGGGGGACCAAACTTAATGTGGAGAAGCCTTGAAAGTCTTTTTTGGGGGTGGGAGAGGAGAGAATACTTTTTATTGAGATAAATTTACATAACAAAATCCATCACCTTAATCATTCAAAATTTACAATTCAGTCAGAGGTAGTATAGTCAAAATACTGTGCAGCCATCACCACTCTATAAGTCAAAAAAATTTAAACACCCCATTAAGAAGTCATTCTTCATTTTCCCCTTGCTCCTTTCTCCTGAAAACTACTAGTCTATTTTGTGTCTCAATGAATTTGCTTATTCTGGACATTTCATATAAATAAAAACATATAAATAGATTACTCTTTGTCTAGTAAGTTCAATGTTTGATCTACCTTAGGGACAGTTTCTATTTATTGTGTTTATTCCCCTTCTGTTCATAGGCCATCCTTTCTTGTTTATTTGTTTGCATCATATTTTTTGTTGAAAACTGAAATATGCTTATATTAAGATCTAGAAAAATGGCATCTGTGTAAATCAGTTATCCTTCCTCCCCAGGTTTGTTGTTGCTCTCATAGCCATTGCTTATTGTTTACTTATGTGACTTTTTCTAAACTAATTTTGTAAAGTCTCTGTTCTCTGTCATGTGTTGCCACTAATGTCTCTGTTCTGTTAGTTTAGTGGTGGGATGGAGATTGGACCGAGATTTGCTTACAGACCTGGAAACAATGAACTCCCAGTCTTTGCTGATGGCCTCTGTATGCATGTTGGTCATGCCTTCAACACAGCCAGGCAGTTTTCAACTCCGCCTTAGCCTTTACTTCCTCTCTGCGCAGCACCTGAAGAGCAGTCAGAGTTGAGAGCTTAGGACCATTTTTGTTTTTTCTTGAGCATTTTCCCTGCTCTGAGATTTCACATGGCCTTCTAGACTCCCAGGAATATATTGGAGCTTTAAAAAATGTTTATTACCCTGATACATCTTATTCCCCAGCTTTTCCTCCTAAGCTTTTTAGTTAGTCAATGATGTGTTCCAAAGATTATTCATTGTCCCAGCGAACAATGGCTAATACATCTCCTTTTACTTGACAGATACCCTAGATATCTGCCCCAGCACCAGAAGAGTTTCTATTAAGTCAAAATCATGGCAACCCTTTGGAGGGTCTTCCAGGGAACCACTAGATAGGCCAAAACTGTCACCGTTCTTTGCAAATGAGCTATGTTTTGTTCCCTTTAGCACTAGTGCCCTACAAGGGCTATGGGTTGCTATCTTCAAAGACATTGCTTAAGTAGGGAATGTGAAATTGGAATGGGGTAACTTAAGGTACCACAAAGCTCTCTGTTCTTACCAAGAACAGATGCCTTTTCTTGCTTAAGCATTACTCTTACTGCTGAAAGCTTTTGGTGAGTTTCCAGAGTTCGAAGAAAGTTGGTTCTGACAGTGTTTACAAGTTTCTCATTGACTTTATGGAAGGATGAACTTTTGGATTTCTTTGCCATTTTCACTGACAACACTATAAAACATTTAAGATGATGTTACAACTGGGTTTGAAAGAACCCACAGGAATTAGTCAGGTGGAAAAGGTAAGAGAACAAACCAGGTAGAGACAGTATTGGGTCAAAAGGCCCAAAAACACAAGGAGACTGGTCTGCGTGCTGGAAAATGCCCCTAGTTCTTCACGGCTAACTTTTAGGGTACATTTAAAAGTAGAAAGACATGAATTTTAAAGGCGACAGGATGGAGCTCAGAGCTCTTTATGCCGATAACACAATATTTGGATTTAATTTGAGCAATGTCAACTGAATTATTTAAAACAGATCTTTTAAACTGTTTTTATAAACATTATGGAGGATAGATAGTTTCTGAATGAATTAGGTAAGGAATCTAGTAAAGAGATTAATATAAAAAACAAGAACCTACAGAATGATAAACCAAACTAAGGATATGATTGTTGAAATGGAGAGAAGAGAATGCTTAGATACTTAGTACTTAGAGACATATGTAGAAGCTAACATTTATAAATAATTGATCTCCAGTTGTTTCATTGTGTGGCAATGAGGAGAAGTGGTGAGGAAAATGTTTAGAATAATGCTGATATTTTGGCTTCAAGTCAGAGGAGACTGATACTATTCCCTGAAATTAAGAAGATGACCATGAAGTGAAGTTGGAAAGGGCAAGGAAAACTAGATGTATTCAGATTTGGACGTTATGAGATTAAATTATGAAACATACAGGGTGATATTCACCAGACACTTGGAGACACTGGTTTGGTGCTCGAGAGGAATTTAGAGCTGCAGTGCAGATTTTGGATAGTCAAGGGCATGTGAAAGTGATTTAAAAAACTATGGGTATAAAGGGGTCCTTAGAAATAAAAATTTAGTGAGAAGATAGTTAGGGCTACACTGGGATTCATTAATAATTGAATAGATAATTTATCACTCTTCCAAGTCAAATTACAGTTTACAGTAAGTGTCAATGAATGCTACTATTCACATTAATGTATGAAGGATATCACACTCTTTCTTCGATGTGTGACTGAACTACAGAACTAGTGAAGTTTTTATATAATCAATCCAGAACATTTTCTGATGGAAAAATGTCTGGAGAAAAAGCTTTGTTCTAATAAGATAGAATCCAAAGTTATCACTTATATTGTAGAACAGCTTATCTGGGGATAATCATTGATTTTAATCTAGGCCATCAATATGAATTTAATTTTTAATAATGTAAGCTGCCAGAAAATCAAATTGCTAATAAAACAAGCCAAGAGCTTTTTAAAAATATAACCAGGAGTTGAAAACTGCTTTTGGGAAATCTGGGGTATAGAAAATCACCAAACATTAGCCTTATTCCCAACATTAATCTATTCTAACATTAAAGATTTAAATTAAAAAGAAATGATATCCATGTCTGGGCAAATAAGGATTTCCTTCAAGTTTTTTTAAATAACATCATAGCTAAATAGAATAATATTATGTATAATACAAAAATACTATATATTGAAAAAATGGAAACATATTACTTATCATATTTTTAAATATTAAAACAATCAGCCACTGCCACTGTTTAAATTGGAAGCATCTTAATGTCAATGTTTCATTTAAGGATAGTATATGTGAGGGGCAATAAACATTTCTATAAAGATACAGATACAAATATTTTTGGCTTTGCAGTCCATGCTGTCTTTCATAACTATTCAAATCTGTTCTTATAGTGCAAAAACAGCCATAGACAAAACATAAAGGAATGAGCATGCTTGTGTTTTTTAAAAAGCCTTATTTACATACACTAAAGCTTGACTGCCTATAATTTTCATACTTTTGATATTTTTTAAAATATTAGGGGTAAAATTACTTAGCTCACCATACAAAACAGAAACAGGCAGAAGGCCACACTATGCATTTGGGCTATAGTTTGCTAATTCCTGGTTTAGAACCTAAAATCTTCATGATTATTTTCTCCAAAAAAAAAAAATATATATATATATACACACACACACAGGCTAAGATCGAGTTCTCTGGACTCTGAAAGCTCTAAGGCTGAAGCAGTTTGACCCCATCCTCCTATCTTCCTATTACTTTTATTTGACATAAAATAAAAGGGTTGCTTTTTGTTTTTATTGTGTTTCATTGGATCAAAATGGTTTTTGGACTGACTGTATACTTGTATGACTGAATGAAAATATTAACATCATTTCTATTCTGGCTTGGCACTAGGAAAAAAATCAAATGACTCAATTTTCCTTTCCCCCATCATTTTTATGTAGCTATTTTATAAGGACCTTAGTTTCTTCATTGGTATTGATTTGACCCACAATGTGTAAGGATAAATGGTTTTTAAAATCCCATACTCATTTCAATGGCTCACAAAGGAGCATTATAACAGAGTTTATCCCAGGGTCAGAATAAATAAAGTTCATTATTGGTTCCATGCTTACAAAGCTTAGGCATTTAAAGACTCGAGTATTTTTTAAAAATTTTATTGAGTCTATGGGGGTGGTATTGGTTAATTAAATTATATAGGTTTCAGATGGACCTGGAGAGTATTATGCTAAATGAAACCAGTGGGTAAAAGACAAGTACCACATGATTTCACTTACATGTAGTATCTAATGAAGACTCAAGTGTTTTATAACTGGAATGAAGAGTTGTTTTAAATATGTCATTACTTAATAAGTGTATGTGTGTAAAAACAAGATAATTATATTGATTTTTATTTTGGATGCATAATAGTATTCTAAATATTTGAAAGTCTATCATCCCTCCACCATGTATTTAGTTCTGCTAACCTTTCCATATATTTAATTCTTCAGTTCATAATAGTTAATAGATCTTGATGTAGTTATTCTAGCATCAGGCCTGCAATTAAGCAAAATGACTATAGATCTCAGATTTATTCCTTACTAGCTATGTGAACTTGCACAGTTTACTTATCTGTGTCTTATTTTCCTCTTCTTTGCATAGAGATAACAAGTGCTAGCTCAATGAATACTGATATTTCAAAGAGTTAATATATACAAATGTTTACGACAGTTTCTGGTATATTTTAAGAATTTAATACATGTGAGCCTCTAACACAGTAAAATTAGTAAATAAAATATTGTCATAAGCCACAAGTGCTAGCTCAATGAATACTGATATTTCAAAGAGTTAATATATACAAATGTTTACGACAGTTTCTGGTACATTTTAAGAATTTAATACATGTGAGCCTCTAACACATATTAAAATTAGTCAATAAAATATTGTCATAAGCCTGCTTATTTTTAGTTATCTATTTCATCCCACCCAGCAAGATTATAATATCAGATAAAATAATTTGAAACCATTAAATAATATTCCAGATGATTTTTTAATGCATTCAGAAGAATATTTTTCAACATACAAGTAACCTAAATTGAAAATCACACTTGAAAGACTCTACCAGCAGAAAGCAGCCAAACACACTGCAGAATTTTACCCTAAATCACAGAACAAACTGATAGAATGCTTTTCCTTTTAGAAGGACATACTCACATTCATCCATAGACATACATTTATTTGTATTGAGTTTCTTTTACCTTTAAATATTTTGTTAGAATGCATATCTGTCTCCTAGTCATATATAGCTGGATGGGTTTTGCTGTTGTTGTTGTTTGACAATTTGTTGCTGTAGTTGTCATTATTCTTTATAAGTTATTTCTCAGTGAAGAAAATGCTTGGCAGTTAGTGAATTTCAGTCTAAGATAAATATGGTGCTATAACCATGGTAAATCTCTCTTAACACCCTAAAATTGGTTTATGTTCTATAATTTTGAGAACGCCAACCCATACATTCCAAAATCAAATAATAATTTTCAATTAAAGGTATAATTTAATTGCATCAACTCATTACTATTTAGTCTCCTCAACAGTAAGTTTTGACAATCATATTTTTAACAGTCATATTTTTAATGAGAGCATATGAATCCATTTCCCAAACTAAGAACTATTATCACTGCTTTATCACTTGTCCAACTCTAGCTGGTATCTGAGAATTGTTATTGATGTGGTGACCACACACTCCTTGAAATTAAGTGAATAGTATTTTTTATTGTTAAGTAACCAGTTGTTCCTAAGGGGTAGTGCAGTGGCAACTTCTAGGTTCTAGGATGGTTCACTACACTTCAATTGATTCAGCTGATGAGGAGACAATAAACCCAAATGAATCTAGAAAGTAGGTAATCAGAGTAGATCAGGTAGCATGAACTCCATGTTTGTATCACTATCTTACCCTTGCAAGTCCCACTGGGGTGCTTCATAGGTGGGCCCAAGTGGATGTTGTATATACAGAGGTCTGTGTCACAGCTCAGGAATATTTAGGAACTCTTATAATGTGACTTCTAGAAAACATGCTCACCTTCCTCTCCAGAGAGAAACCTTACTTTGATTACCCTGAAATGTAAGCAAGTTTTCTCTGGGAAGATCATTGAGATCTTTATATTTGCTATCTTGGTAGATAGGTACATAGGTAGGTAGATAGATGATAGATAGATAGATAGATAGATAGATAGATAGATAGATAGATAGATTGATTCTCTATCTTAATCATTGAATGTAAATAAATTTAAGTAAATGTATTTTGAATAGCTAGGCATGAAGAAATGTAAGAGAGTCATTGAAGTTTTCTTCTCCCAACTAAAAGAATTCTTGAGAAGACATTTGAATTAAAGCGAGGAAGCTAGCATCAGAAAAGGCCAATAACTTTAAAGCTCTGGAGTCACATAAAATGGCACATTAGAGAAACAATGAGATGTTATGTTTGACAAAAGCAGAGTAAATAAAGCATATAGTGGTAGAAAATTAACTCAGGGAGATAAACATAGGCAAAATTATATAGAATATTTATTATCAGTCTTAATGTGGAGCTCATGTTGAGAGTCATGGGAAGCTATTTAAGGGCTTGAGTAATGGAATGGCAAGATTTAATTTAAATTTTAGTAACTTCACCCTGGATGCCATGTGGTTGTAAAGTTTGAGGAAAAAGTATCCTCTAAGGAAAATGAAAGTATTATAAATCTGAAATGATTGTGGCATGTAATAAATTGGTTAGATTCAATATGTTTTGAAATCATAAATGATAGAAGTTTCTGGCAGACAGAATATAAGCAAATCAGTGTAGTCAAGAATGAAACATTATTTTGGACTAAGTGCTTAGGTGAATTGATTTGCTGTTATTACCATGAATAAAACTAAATTGGGGAGTGGATTCAAGAGGGCTGTTTGGATAGAATGTTCTCAAATCAAGATCCCTTTGAGCTGGATTAGAAATGCATTAAACTAATTATGCAAAGACAATGACTATAAGTGTAAATGTACTAGATTGTTCTGGCTAAACTGGGACCTACGGTCATAGTGACTTGTATATTTGAGATATTTATTAGATATTCAGTTGTATAAGTCAAGTTGGGAGTTGGATAAAGGAGTTCAGTGCTCAGTAGGGAGATGAGATGGAGATATGATTTTGGAAGTCATCAGTGAATGAATGATGTGTAGGCACACAATAAATATTTGTTGTATTACATTTTATATATACACTATTGGCTACAAATAGGTTAATTTGGTGTGAAAACCCATAAAATGGATAAAACATTAATAAATGCTCCTATTACAGCTTGCCTGATATTTTATCACCATGTCTACTTACACATGAATTAGGCACACTGCAAACAAGACAGTTATCATGGGTCATGTTTGCATAGACCAGCAAAACCAAAACAAATAAGCCATTTTAGCTTAACAATAACCCACAACCGTCGGACCAACTAAAATAAGCCATTTTAATTGGCCAATTCAGAATCCATTTATAAAAAGAAAATATTACAAGCAAATCTAATGGTTTTATGTAATACTAGGGGCCTAGTGCACAAATCTGTGCACCCTGAAAGGAACTGTGGGCTGCGAGGCTGCGGTGGGCACAGGGGCAAGTCTAGGCCCATCCTTCATGCCCCAATCCGGCCCCTCCCACCGCAACCCCTGGTCCCCTGTCTGCCTGCAGCCCCACTCCCACTGCTGCCGATAGCCATGTGCTTATGGCGCCAGCCCCGCTCATACCCACTGACAGTGAGGAGCGATTGGGGCTGGCGCCAGCAGCAGGTGTGAGCGGGGCCAGCACCATCAGTGGGTGCGGGCAATCAGGACCAGCTCCAGATGCTGGCAGCAGGTGCGAGTGGCAGTTCCAGCTCCAGCTACAGGTGCAAGCCAGACTGGCGCCAGCAGTGTGTGCGAGTGGTGACTCTGGCTCTGGCAGCGGGTGTGAGCGGTGGCTCCAGCCCTGATCACCCCTCAGGAGCAGAGGAGGTGGAGAAGCCCTGAGGGGCAATCAGGGCCTGCAGTCGCCACTCGCACCCGCTGATAGTGCCAAACAATCAGGGCCAGTGCCAGGTGCTGGCAGTGGGTGTGATCAGGGCCAGCGCCAGCAGCAGGTGCGAGTGCCGGGCAGGACCACGGTGCGCAGGAGCAAAGAATTTTCAGTAACCACCAGAGGCTCACCCCAATGACAGTAACTGGTGCCCCCGCTCACCTGCTTCACCATCCCACCACGGCCGATGCCCGCCATGTTCCATGCTCTGCTGCCTGCTGATGACGCCCACCATGTTCCATGCACGTCCCCTGGTGGTCAGCACATGTCATAGCAACCCGTTGTTCGGTTGTTCTGCTGTTCAGTCTATTTGCATATTAGCCTTTTATTATATCGGATTGTTGATATAATCTATATATAATAAAATAAAGTTTTTACATTTTTATTTTAATGAGTTTTAAAGTCATGCATACCTATCTACCACCATTTAAAAATGTCCTAGCCTGTTTGGCTCAGTGGATAGAGCATCAGACTGTGGACCAAAGCGTCCCGGGTTCGATTCTGGTCAAGGGCACGTACCTCGGTTGCAGGCTTCTCCCTGGCCAGTGCAGGAAGCTACCAATCCATGTGTCTCCCATTAATGTTTTTCTCTGTCTTTCCCTCTCTCTTCCACTCTCCCTAAAAACAATGGAAAAATATCCTTGGGTGAGGATTAACAAAAAAATAAATAAAATAAAAAATAAAATTAGATATAGAATCGTCCCATTATCATGAAAAGTTCCAGAATGTTTTTCAGTCAATTTCCAATCCTCTACACCCCTACCCTGAGAAAAATCACTTTCTAATTTATGTTACGATGATTTATTTTGCTTATCTTTAGGTTTCATACAAATAAAATAATAAATTATGATTAAATATACTTTCAATCTTATTTCTTTTGCTCAATATAATGCTTTCTTATGTGCTAATATTATATATTTTTCTTTTTTAAGTTTTCTTTATTAGGAACTATGATGATTATTCCTAAATTAATGGTTTTATAAAAAATAAATGCAAGTTGAATATTATGAAAAGTTTTTTTTCTGCATTTACTGAGATGATCATACACTTTTCTCCATTATATTGTTAATGTAATAAATTAATTTTCAAATGAAAAATTAGTTTTTCATTACTGAGAACTTTC
Organism: Myotis brandtii; assembly: GCF_000412655.1. Classification (NCBI taxonomy): domain Eukaryota; kingdom Metazoa; phylum Chordata; class Mammalia; order Chiroptera; family Vespertilionidae; genus Myotis; species Myotis brandtii. The sequence continues at coordinate 186,486 of NW_005360891.1, read as the reverse complement.
ATTTGATCATTTACTTAAAACAAATTTGTGTTTGATTTAAGTTTTCAAATTATTGGTATAATGTTCATTATACATATTTTTTTATTATTTTCTTAATTACTGTAGTATATCTGGGTGGTTGTCTACTCTTTCATTGCTGATATTGTTGATTTGTGTTTTCTCTCTTCTTGATTAGTCTTGCAGGGAGTTTATTAGCTTATTTAATATTTTTTAAAAAGCAACTATATTTACTTCCTATCCCTGCAGATAGTACCAACCTGCTGTAATGATGGTTCCTAGAATTATAAACAAGCAATAAGCTGTACTAATTGAGGTGGAGATGCTTGCACTGAGCATGTTAAGGTGAATGTACTATCCACTCTGCAAATCCCACAAGATGAGCATGTTCCAGGGGAAGGTTTGGAGGTCACTCCATTTACCAAAGTGATGTGGGATGCACTGGTGAGTGGGGCAGTCACCAGCATCTTGGCTGTTCACTGGTGGCTTTTGTCTGAAAGCCAGAGCAGACCTTAGAAAGATTCTGTTATAACATTGTGCTCACTGATAATAATCGGGACATTAGAAGTGCAAAATTATATAGACCCAGAGTCAATGCTTAGTCATCAATTACCATGTGTTCAATTATTGTAATGAATAATAATGTCAGAATGACAGCCAAGACCTAAAGAGTGTTAAGGAATATTTAGGACCACACAGGATCTTGAGGGCAAAATATGTGGGCAGTCAATAGGGTTATTCTAACTTTGTAAAATCCAAAGATATCAACGATGGAAGATTGTGTCTCTAAGGGCAGTTGTGTCTCTAAGGGCAGTTGCCCCAATAATGCTTTCTTATGTGCTAATATTATATATTTTTCTTTTTTAAGTTTTCTTTATTAGGAACTATGATGATTATTCCTAAATTAATGGTTTTATAAAAAATAAATGCAAATTGAATATTATGAAAAGTTTTTTTATAATGCTTTCTTATGTGCTAATATTATATATTGTTATATATTATTATTATATCATGATGCTTTGTTTACTTTATAAACCTAAGTTAGTTTTCTGACTCAGAAAATGGACTGAACTAAAGGTTAGGTACTCAGGAGGAAGGACTCCACAATGGAATTGTACATAGGGATAATTACCTCAGTCCTTTCCCAACATAACTGAAACATAAGTATTGTAATAACTCTGTGATGGTGAGAAGAGGAATTGGGGGAATACCCAAGAATTTTGATGATGCTGGTCACAAAGTCCAATTTGACATGTATATCTGGAGACCTGAAGTAGCATCATGAATGTTGGCAGAGAATTTTCCATGGTGCTCTCAATTTTTACATATCTTGTATCAACTTCTGTTCTGAAATATGTTTTAAAGAATGTTTGTATATAACAAACAGCCTTAGAAGATAAAGATAGTTTCTCCTTCCAGGGCAGAGGTCAGATTGGAGTTTTGGTAACGATAATATAATTATCATTACCTCTGGGGAGGTATTTGATATCGTTTTCTAATAGTGTTTTATTATTGATTTGTATTTTGAAAGCATGAAATCCTCAACAGTGATGCAAAGCTACTCTTTGTGCAGTATCTACCTGGATCACTC
>NW_005360891.1:166982-184762 GCF_000412655.1 Myotis brandtii | reverse complement strand
GACTAATGAAAACATGAAACTCAAGATTCTTCCCTGTTGTGAGTAATAAAATTCTTTGTTTCTGACCCAGGAGACTCATGTCTTCTGCTAGCATCCATGAACTCGTGGCAGGCTGACTTGTTAGCTTGCAAGCAGAGCAAATCCTAGATGCTTCCCAGTTTTTAACTATTTTTTTTCTTACCCTGCTCTACATTTGAGACACAAAAGGAACAGGTATAAAATTGAGCTCAGACCCAGTGGTTCCGTAATGAGTCCACAGACTGACCTGGTGCTCATTTTTCTAAACACTAACCACTAAATACATAATCAGAATGAGTCTATTTGGCATAAGCATAACTTCTACATTTGGTCCATAGCCTATGGTTCCTCTGAAACTGGTCCTCCCCCACAGTTAGGATTTTAATTAAATAACAATCATATCTTTGAGGGTATAGCAAACATTAATAGCACCTTAGAAACTAATGACCCTGGACAGGTGACTCAACTGTTTGGAGCATCATCCTGTACACCAAAAGGTAGTGAGTTCCACTCCCTGTCAGGACACCTACCTAGGTTGCAGGCTTGCTACCAGGTTAGGGTGAGTGGAAGGCAACCAATCAGTGTTTCTCTCGAACATCTCTTTCTCCACCCACCCCTCCTGTCTATCCCTTCCCCTTCTTCTCTATCTAAATATATATCCTTGGGTGAGGATATAAAAAGAAACTAATGGATGCAGGAGTGGTAGCCCTACTATATCTCAATTTAATTCACAAGTCCAGATCCTAGAAAAATGAGGCAGGATGTGGAGCATACAAATTAAATTCCATTATCTCAAGTAAGTGGTGACTTTAATTCCACTCGACCAGATGCAGTATCTGTGCTAGAGAAAATTAACATGATCACAGACACATGATATGAGGCCATCGATTTATCAAATTTATTTGTTTATTTCTCTAATCGGAGAGAATCAGAGTAAGCTCACATTCACTTGGAAGTGATAATGGCATTTAGGTACAGATTGCCCAGGGTTATGTTAACTCTGTTGCCCCCTTTCATATTATCCAAAGACATCTAGACTGTTTGAATATCTCACAGACTATCACTGGTGCACTGAACTGATGACTTATCATACAAATAGTACAGCCTTGGTAAAACATGTGCTCATATAACCAGGCAGCACAGTCACCTACCCGAGCTTTTTGATATCACCCTTACTGTCAGGGCACCTCAGGCATTTACACTTTGCTAAACTTAAGCCATTACTTTCTCCAGGTTCCTAAGGACCACCCTAGCAGAAAGTCCCTTGAAATCCTTGCCTAGCTATTATTATTTCCTGTACCAAGAAAGTACCTATGATAATTATTGTTTACTTAGTTATGCTATAGTCCCCTTGAGCCCTCAAATAGAGTCTCAGAAACTGCAGTTCCTTTTGCCTGTCATTACTTTTCACCCTTATCAGGCTCAACATGTCCCCAGCCTGGTAATGATGGTATAACTCTGGTTTTGAGCCTGGCAGTTAGGAAAGCAGCTCCTGAGAGAGTCATCTGTTGTCTTGTAGAGGAAAGGCCGTATATACCTTTCTGTACACAGGAGTGCTGCATCGTACTGCACAGAGATGGGTCACCTCTTCAGTCTCTGAATGGTGTGCACACCACAAGTTCTCAGGGTTCTAGGTGGAAATACACCACCACACATCGAAGGATGCCAAGTTTTACAAATTATGCCTGACGTTGGCATACCAGCCAGTCTTGACAACATTTAAGCATCTCTGGTCTTCTATGACTCAGATCCTGAGTTATATACTCACCTGAGTCACTTCTTGTGTAGGAGCCAAGGGCTTTTTTACAGGCTACCAAGTAGGATCTTAAGCTCCTACTCTGACCCTTTAACTGTATTAACTGCCTTCAGTTTCTTCCCAATCATTCCGCTGCAGGACACTAATGTAACTTGGTAGAAAGAAAAGGCAATGTTACTGCCTTTGTAGACATTGTTTTCCCTACAACTTGCAAATGCCTATATCCTCTCACCAACCAGTCAAGGCATCTCCCACCACTGGGATGTTTTCCCAGGTCACCATTGATAAAAGTCTTCCAGATCTAGTCCTGCTTCCTTATGCATCACTATGGTATGGTGCACGTTCATTCAGGATGGAGCCTTCCCTGCAGTGGGTAATGAGAGATAGCCTTAAAACTTCACCTTATTGCCCGTTTTCTCAGACCGTCCATAGTCCCATCTGTATTAGTTCAGACTAAGAAAACCAAACAGCGACTACAACAACAAAACCCCAAGAGTAGCTTAGATGTATACAAGTTTACAGAGAAAAGCAGCCCCTAACAACCGGGAATTCCCCTCAGACCATCAGTCAGACCTTCGTGTTGTATAAACTGCCCTGGCAGTCAGAAACAGACAGCAATATTCTATTGAAATGAACAATCTCGCAGGAGTTCCATATGTCACGTTCACTCTGTGGCTATGATCGATCAACATAAAAACAAGCCTCTTTGTATTGGTCTGCCTAGGCTGCCATGAAGAAATATCATAGACTCGGGGTTAAAACTACAGAAATTTGTTCTCACACTTCTGGAGTCTAGAAGTCCCAAAAGAGAGGTGCTGGCAGATTTGGTTGCTGGTGAGAACTCTCTTCGTGGCTTGTAAAAAGTGCCTTTTTATGGTGTCCTTCCCTCTGTATACACTTTAGAGAGCTCTCTGGTGTCTTTTATCTTCTTATGGAGGTATTGGTCCTATAAGATTAGGGCCCAAGCCTTATGACCTTATTAAACCTTAATTACCTCCCTAAAGACCCTATCTGTAAAAAGAATAACACTTAGAGTTATGGTCTCAACATATAAATTTTGGGAAAAATCAGTGCAGTCCATTATATTCCATAAACATACACATCAAAAGCATGAAAATTGTCCAAGCTACAGTGCAAAACATCCCTATGACATAATAAGAAATGAATAATTCTTATGATAATATTTGGTCCCTGACCCCATTTCCTGATATACAACTCCTATAACAAAATTATACTCCTATAATTTTTCTGTGAACCTTACTTTCCCATGTGATGAAGCTTTACAATTTATATTATTTTGTGTACTAATGTGACGACAGGTGACAGGGTAACTGAATAGGATGGGAGGTTGGTTGACAGGTGAAATAGCCATGTGATTAGAGGGTTGAAATTTTCTTTTTTTATAATATATTTGTATTGATTTCAGAGAGGAAGTGAGAGGGAGAGAGAGATAGAGACATCAATGATGAGAGAGAATCATTAATCAGCTGCCTCCTGCATGCCCCCTACTAGGATTGAGCTCACAACCCAGGCAGAATAGAACCCGGGAACTTGACCAGAATGGAACCCGGGACCCTTCAGTCCATAGGCTGACGCTCTGTCCACTGAACTAAACCAGCTCATGGAGTTGGAATATTCATTACTCTCCAGCCCTCCTCACCAGGTTGAGGTAATCACCAATGACCAATAAGTTAATCAATCATGCCTACTCAATAAAACCTCTACAAAATCTTTAGCTGAAGGGATTTGTAGAGCTTCCAGCACATGGAGGTGCTGGAAAGGTGGTGACCACCTAGAGTAAGTTAATCAATCATGCCTACTCAATAAAACCTCTACCAAATCTTTACCTGAAGGGATTTGTAGAGCTTCCAGCACATGGTGCTGGAAAGGTGGTGACCACCTAGAAAGAGCATGGAAGCTCTGCACCCCTTTCCCTAAACATTGCCCCATGCATTTCTTCCATGTGGATGTCTCTAAGGGGTAATTTATAATAAGCCTGTCATTTAGTAAGTAAAAGTTTTTCTGAGTTCTGTGAGCTGGTCTAACAAATTATCAAACCTGAAAACAGGGCTATGGAAATCTACAATTTATAGTCAATTGATTAGAAGCACAGTTGAGTGACAACCTGGACTTACAATTGGTGTCTAAAGTAGGGTTTTTTTTTTTAGTTTTATTCATTTCAAATGGGCCGGATCCGGCCCGCGGGCCGTAGTTTGCCCACGGCTGGATTAGAAGCACAGTTGAGTGACAACCTGGACTTACAATTGGTGTCTAAAGTAGGGTAGGGAAGTCTCCTGGAACAGCTACTAACCAGTGGGGTCTGTATTAACTCCAGTTACTGTCATAATTAAGTTCTAGGACATCCAGTTGGTGTCTTAGAGAGTTGGAGAATTAGTTGTTGTGGGGAAAAGGCCCACACATCTGCTTTCAGAAGTGTAGTGTGAGTGTAAAAGAAACAGCGTTTTCCTCCCTTCTATCTCTGTTTTCTAGGGAATCTGAGTGACTATTGCTTCTTTACCAATTATAGCTTTATCCTTTCCCTAGTCTGACCTTCTTATAGATGGGCAATTTTAAAAGATATTAACACTCATTGTATATATAAAACATTGGCTTTAAAAAAATAATTTTCCTGTGAACCTTACTTTCCCATGTGACGAAGCTTTACAATTTCTAAATGATAGCCTTAAAAATACTGAAATTATTCAGAATCATGCTTCTTAGAAAATTAGAGAGTGTGAATAACCATTTATATTATGTTATGTTATGCCAGCATTTATTATTTCACATATACAAAGACTATTCAATAAAATACTAATTGGTAATCTACAAATCTGACAGTTCTACTCTATTCATTGCATACATATTTTTAAAAATTATATGAAAGAGGTGGAGGTTGATAAAATATGTATGATTGTGGTAACATGAAAGGTAGGAGTACTAGAATTTCCATGGCCTATTCAGTTTTAAAATATATCTAAAAAGTATGATGAAACTTCTGCTACTTCTATAACTCCTTGTCTACTGAAGGTTTTAAAAGAGGCTTTAAATTACTAAATAATACTGGCTGCAAATGCATTGTATCTTATAATCTGTGGTGATTGAGTCCATTAAAAATGCATCTTCTTCCCCATGTCAGTGTATATCTCCTTTTCTCTTGTGTTGTTCCTGAAAATGTTTTTTTTCTGTTCGTTTGAGTAACTCCTCCCACTTATTTTCCACAATTTGGCAGCATTTTTTAGGATGTCTGGCAGACATTTCAATTTTCTTGGCTGGAAACATTCCAGGGCACAATGTGTGTGTGTGTGTTTTTTTGTTTGTTTGTTTTTGTTTTGTTTTTGTGTGTTTACAAGTTTTTATTGAATATCAAAATTGTTTCTACTTATATATCTACCTAATAATGGTAAAATTATTACCTTGCAGGAAATTTAAAATGAAGCTTTTACAAGTACCAAATATCCAACTAGATTCATGATAGATTTACACACTAAGATTTGTGTGCTGAAAGAAAAACAAAAGGAAGACTGTAAGCATGTGCATGAAGATAAAAAACTTGTAATGCTAAATATTCAAAACATGTAAAATTGCTTATATGGAAAACACACTCAATTTGTAAATTATATGACTTGCTTTTCAGGTTCTAAAATAAATATTGACCAGCCCTGGCTGGTGTGGGTCATTTGATTGGGCACTGACCTATGCACTGAATGGTCACCAGGTGGATTCCTGGTCAAGGCATACTCCTGGGTTTCAGGCTCAATCCCCGGTGTGGGGCATGCAGGTGACAGCCAATTTATGTTTAGCTCTCATATTTCTCTCTCTCTCTCTTCCTCTCTCTCTCTCTCCTTGTTTTTTTCTTGTTCTAGTGAAAAAATTATTATAAACATTTAGAAAAATCAATAACAACCAAGCAATAAACAAAACTTTTATATCTGAATACATAGGGCAGCATATGGCATATCAGGTATCATTGATTCAGTAATGACTGGGTCCAATAATCTATAATTTTAAATGTACCACTCTGCTGATTTTGACTAACAGCTTACATTAGGAACAAATGTAATAGTAGCAAATATCCTCAATAGCATTTCTATAATATTAATATTACCAGAAAGGAGAAATTTACCTGACAGGATTACAACTTCAACAGGGTACGGGCATGTTGTAAAAACTACTCTGAGTTCAGTCTTGCAACACTGGTGTGATGTAGCTTTCAAAACTGGATGTTTCGTGTAGAAGCTAAGTATATGAAATGCAATGCCAGTTCATTCAGGATTATAACCAAGGAATTTTCCAGGAAATTAAGCAGCGAGAAAATGAATTGGACATTTGTACTCAAACTAAATGAAAGGAAATAATTATTTTATGTTTCCCTATTTACTGGAAAGAGAAAAGGAACCCATACACTCCTTATGGCAAGACAGAATTCCCTGGAGACTTTACTTTGGGGACTGGCAGTAAGGAAAGTACTAGAACCTTTGCGGGGGCACCTGCTAATAGAAATTATAGACAAACTGTCCCAGGGCCTAGAGCAATGGTAGTGTTTACAACATTTAGTCAAGATTGGAACATTTTACTTCAATATCAGAGACAATATAATTATTATTTTTAAAATACATTTTTATGTATTTCAGAGAGGAAGGTAGAGGGAGAAATAGAAACATCAATGAGGAGCAAGAATCATTGATCTGCTGCCTCCTGCATGCCCACAACCCAGGCATATGCCCTGACTGGGAATCGAACTGTGACCTCCTGGCCCACAGGTTGACACTCAACCACTGAGCTGCGCCGACTGGGCTACAATATAATTATTAACAAAGGTCTTGGGTGTGCAATCAGAGCTCCACGGTCTTTAAACATCAATGTTTCAGGATTGAAACAGCAATTTTTGGTTGAAGAATATTTTATTGAACAGGACTGCTAAGTGCTTTTAAAAATATTCAGCATGTCTGAATCTTGTTCCAACCCTCAACCACACACATATAGCAGTCTGCTAGTGTTTTTGATATTCTTACAGGAGGGCTTGAATATTAAATATTAATGTAAAGCTAGACTTTTATGAACTCTCTAAGTTTTCTGGCCCTGCTCAAATAATACCAGTTATAAAGTATCTTATACTCCCCCAATATTTTATTTCTTTACCTTTAGCATTAATTCTTCAGCCTGTAATTCTCCAATATCTTATCTCTATGCTTAGCTCTATATCCTGCCTGTCAGCCAATCCTATTCCATCCTTGTGCACATTTATAAGGCCTCAACAAGCATGTATGTGAAAGAATACACACATGCATGCAATCTTGAATTCTCACAATTCACATGAAAAAAAAAAAGAAATTAAGTAAGGCAACTGGGTCCTGAAAAACTGAATGGGAACATAAATGGGAAATGATGAAACAGTTTCTGTGCCAGAGTCTTCATTTCTTATTTGCTATAGTCTTCTGAGCTTATTCGATTGCTTATGGCAATTGCAATGTTGCCCTTGTAATCATATTGGGATATTGCAAGTCTTGAATGAATAGAGCTATAAATTCTCCAAAAAGATAAAAATTATGAAAGTGTAAACGTTGTCTTTATAACTAAAAATGTCCATATTTTAGTTATTAAGAGTCTCTATGCTTTTGATTTTATATCCCAGTATTACTGAATGATTTATTTTTGTCTATTTTATTAGCCTTGTCATCCCAAAGAAAATTTCCACCAATGAATAGTAAAGAATAGCACGGCTGGTGAGGTTCAGTGGTTGAGTGTCTACCTATGAACTAGAAGGTCATAGTTTTATTCTGGTCAGGGCACCTGCCCGGTTTGTAGCCTTGATCCCCAGGAGGAGGAATCATTGATCTCTCATCATTGATCTTTCTATCTCTCCCTCTCCCTTCCTCTCTGAAGTAAATAAAAATATAATTTAAACAAAAAAGAATAAATGAAGATTATAGTTCATACTCATTGCATTTGCTCTTCCAGTACACTTAATATAGTATTCAAATATGCAGCAAGCCGAGATTCCCTTTGCTATTTTCAGGTTTAATTCCTTTGTCGAACCAAATGCTGTCTCCTAACCTCTCAACTTCTTTCCTCCTGCGTGGTAACATTTTCTGCTTCAGTGGATAGTGATCTGTTGTTAACATGCCAGGTATTTTTAAGACACTGATTTATAGCGGGATGTAGCAGAGAAATTCCAACCTACGCCTCTTGATCAGTGAAACAGGTACTCATGCTCCACTTGTGCTCTGCTCTCTTACTTGGTCACAGGCCAGATTGGAAAGCAAAAAGGACTGGGAAAATATAAATGATTGCCTGGGAGAGGTTGTGTGGTACTTTAGGATACAGAGACTCCGGCAGTGTGCAATTTGAAATTCACAATAATGGACATCTCACTTTGAGACATTGCTATTGTGGATAGAACATGCTATAATAGAGAATAGAGAAGAGCTAAAAATAATCCATTGCATTGTGCTGGTATCTATGATGCAATTCTGCTGCTTAGAACTTCTGCCACTTTGTATGTGGAAACCAATTAGGTACAGGAAGCTTATTGGATGCTACACACAATCTAGCTGGCCCCGTTGCTTTTTAAAAGAAAAGAGTGAAAAGACATTTGGAATTTCTGTGTTCTGGTGACATGTGGCCCAAAGGCTAGAAAAAAAGATACAGTTTCCAGCAATTATTCTTGTTGAATTGTAATGCATATAACGTGTACTAATATATTTTAGTAATTTTCTTATCTAATACAATATTTTAAGGAAAATGAACCAAAGCTACTGAATCATATATAAACAATCACCAAAGTCCCCTACTCTTAAAAAAAAACCAAACACAGGGATAATTTATGGAAATATATATTTTCTCTACTTTTCAGGCACTGATTTTTTTTAAACAATTAAATGTTTGTTGGCATTTTCAATGCAAACTTTATTTTCAAAAACTTTATGACTTGCTTATAAAAGAAATCAGCACCAAACTAGAATTTGTCATAGTGAGTACTTAGTGGAAGGCAGTGACATTTCAAATGAATTTTTAGAATGTACATCATAGACTCCATTTCCAAGTGACGGGCTACCTTAATTTCGGAACATTTCAGTGCCTCTACTGAATGGATGCTCTACTCTGTGCAGCCTCTTCTGATGCACAGATTTGGGGAACTCTGGAAATGTCAGCAGAGTGTAGGGAACAGAAGGAGAACTTATCCTGAAAAGTTGCTGACTCGGTGAACCAAATCATATTCCTGTATCAGGATTTGGGGAGGGGGCGGGGAACTGGAAAACTCCAGCAAGTTCAATTTTATTATGTGAACAAAATGTTACAGTTTGTAATTTTCAAGTAAACCAATTTCAGATACACCACTGCAAAATAAACAGGGAAAAGCAGTGACCAATGCATTATGTTCAATGCCCTGAGCTTCAGTTAAAGGACAGATAATTAAAGGCAGGAAGGAAAAATAAAACAACAACAAAAAATGGATGGCCAGAGAAGGTGAAAAATATACACAGTAGTAAGACATAGGAACATGGAGGTGAAAATCAACAGATGGAAATTTGAGTTATTAATCCGTAACTTACTGGCTGTGGTAACAAAGCAAATTATCTCTACTCTTAAGTCTTAGCATCTTCAACTGTGACTTATAGAATTTTGAAACTTTTTAAAATCCCTCCCAGAAATTAAATGCTAAGAAATATCCGTATTTGTTTTATAATATATTTTATTGATTTTTTACAGAGAGGAAGGGAGAGGGATAGAGAGTTAGAAACATTGATCAGCTGCCTCCTGCCCACTCCCTACTGGGGATGTGCCCACAACAAGGTACATGCCCTTGACCGGAATCAAACCTGAGACCCTTCAGTCCACAGGCCGATGCTCTAGCCACTGAACCAAGCCAGCTAGGGCCGTATTTTTTTCCTTTTGAAAATAAATGCTAACTAAAAATCCTATAGCTTTATAACCAATTAAGAATTTCATATTATGAAATTAACACTTAGAAACTTAACCAAAGCTTGATCTTATCAATTATTCTTCAGTTTCTTGTTTTTCAATTATATGAATTATATTTTATGAGACTGAGCTGAATGGTGAGAATTCAATAATACTAAAGAATATTAAGGAACGTACATTTTAAAAAATGATATTTTAAAAAATGAAAGCAAAGGTGTATAATTAAAATATATTTATGTGTCCTGAAAGATATATAAAAGGTTCAGGAAAATTTATTTTCACATAAAATGAATGTGCTGGAGTCATGGGCCCTTAATACTTTTAAAGCAGGCAGCTGGGCCAGGCCTATAATAGTTTTATGCTGTACTGTTTGGCTTCATCTATAGTGTTTTCTACTTAATAATTATGGATGTTTTTGTTGTAAAAATTAAATATATGTATATATATAATATATATATATATAATGTTTATATATAATATTGATTTTTCTCTTTATCTAGTATAGGTTGACTTTTCTAATAAGAATAAAATCAAATTTTCATGTCTAAATACATTTGGTCAATTTGTAGAGGAGACTTAGCTTCATAAATCTGTTTTCCTGGCCATCACCTCAAAATCCCAAATGTCTGTCTGCCTCTTGCAGATGGACTCACAGGAGCAAAAAGAAAGGCGGAGATTGGCCTTTTGCTGGGTTTGATGTGGTTCTTCCTTTTAGGGCAAGCCATTTCCTATAAAGGGATCTTTTATTGCTTTTCTAATATTTATTTTCTGAGTTTCTCTCTCTCTTTATTTATATTCAAATAAACTTTGGTGGGGGAAATTTTTTCTCAAGACCAAAAAAAGTCTGTAAGCATAATTTCACAAGGCATATTTTTATTTTCCATAGCAGCAAGTCTGTCAATTGGCTATCCCAGGTGGTTTCACCCTTTGCCAAAGTGGATTAAAGTACCAGATTGAGATCAAAGGTTGTATTTTTTTCTCTCCCTGCTGGACATGGGCCCACAGGTCAAAATGTAATAAGATGAGATTGTAGACATCCCCATCCCAAACCAAGTGTTGATTGTGGATGGCAGAGATTTCAAGAACTTATTAAATTGATTTGCAAATTAATTTAAAAAGAAATAGATGAATAGCTTTGGTGGACACCCCTCTGCCAATTTGGCGCTGTCTTTTGAGTTATATTAACTTTTTGGCAAGTCATGAATATGATAATGAAAGGGAGATACAGGTTAGGGAATAGCACACAGGCACTAAAGGTAAGAGAATGTGACAGATGTGGATTTGTTGCTGAATTTAAAACCCTGGATGTTGTAACAGCTAAACCATTTAGCACGAAAATTTAAAAAGCCAATATTTATTAAATACACGTATATAAAACAATATCAATTACGATGATCTCTTGCTCTCATATCAAATAAATATGCAGGGTTAAGCAAGCCAGTAACTTCATGAGGCCTTTTATGCTTTTCCGCAATCTCATTAGTTAAAAATATAGAACTCAAATTTCAGTTCCATGAAGTAAATTTTAGAAGTTCTCACACCTGTTGTTTCTTTTTATTAAATCTTTATTGTTGAAAGTATTACATATGTCCCTTTTTTCCCCCCACTGACCCCATCTATCCCATCCCCACTCCTTACCCCTGGCCTTCACCACCCTATTGTCTGTATCCATGGGTTATGCATATATGCATACAAGTTCTTTGGTTGATCGCTTCCCACCCACCCACACTTCCCCACCTTCCCTCTGAGATTCCACAGTCTGTTCTATGCTTCTATGTCTCTGGATCTATTTTGTTCATCAGTTACACCTGTTCCTGTAATAAGAAAAATCTGGACCAACTGAAAAGCAGTGAGTTTTCTTCCACTCATCAGAGAACGAACATTGCAGGGCAAACTGCCAACACGAATGCCACGAGACAGAGCCATTCTAGAGAGTTAATCTGAGGTCTGGTTAGCTGGAGCAATGTGTGCTGGGATGGTAAACCAGTAAGACAACTTCAATGGTAATTTTGATGAACCGATGAAGGCTGAGTGTGAAGTAGAATGAGACTGAGGAACTCCTGAGGCCACAGTTTAGAGAGTTCCCAAACTTTAGTGGTACCTCCAGTGGTACCACTAAGGTTCTCATGTGGAAGTCCGAGAAACATACCTTCATGGCTCCAGAAGGAGGAGGAGAAGATTCATCCTTGAGAAATAATCCCAGAATATTCTCCATAACAAAGACCTACTGTCCAAAAGAAAAGACTTTGCCAAAGCTTTACCTCACCTAGAGGAAAGGAATTTTTCCCAGCCCAGACTCTTCTGCTGGTTTTGTCTCATCCAAAGTTTGGAGAAAGAATATCATCAACAAGAGTTAGGGCTTCAAAAAATATATTGGGCCCTAACCGGTTTGGCTCAGTGGATAGAGCGTCAGCCTGCGGACTCAAGGGTCCCAGGTTCGATTCCGGTCAAGGGCATGTACCTTGGTTGCGGGCACATCCCCAGTAGGGAGTGTGCAGGAGGCAGCTGATTGATGTTTCTAACTCTCTATCCCTCTCCCTTCCTCTCTGTAAAAAAATCAATAAAATATATATTTTTTTAAATCATGTTTTTGCACATTCAAGTTTCCATGCTGGGGAGGTTTTCAAGGCAGAAAATATCAATTGGTTGAAGTGTAAAAGTTAACAGAAAAGCAAATACTGGTTGGGGAAAGCACGTTAGAGAGAGACCATCTTATTTTAGTTTGTTTTAGTTTAAACATTGCTTTTTATTGCTTGTAATATAATACACTTGTTCTGATTTACATTAATGAACTAAGAGGACTTCGGCATACCTGAGAAAGATATTATTTTAATAAGTCATGTTTTTCTGGTAGGCTAAATGACTACTTGGCTATATTGATCCATGGCAGAGAAAAATAAGAGTGAACAATGTATTAACAGTAAGATGAAAGAGGTAGAACAGATAAATGTGATTCAGAGCTTTGGTCCTGGTTGGATTTCAGAGAAAAATAGACTCGTAAATTCTTCCCACCACAAATGTATAAATTGTTTATGCTTTCTCACTGCATTATTAAGGCACTTCCAGGTGGTAAGAAACAAACATGTTTGTATCTACACTCATGAAGGGAATTCATTGTAGATTTGTAGAAGAAGAACTTGCTTCAGCAATCAAATATCTAGGCCTCAAGAGATCTGTGTGTGTCCCCAGAAAATTTTAGATGCCTCATCAGAGGCAAGGGTCTATTGCTCCCTTTTCTGGTCACTCCACTGTTTCATTTAATGCTCTGTTCTCTTTTGTGTTCACTTTCTTTTTTATTTTTGTTTCCTGGTTTCTGATAACTCATGATGTTTGCTTACTCATGGCTCTTTCTTACTCATTTACTTTTTTGAGTCTCTTAAATTTTTTTTCTCTGTTCCTTCCCTTCCCCTCCTCTAATTATGTTGAATAATCACTACTAATTTTATTCTGACCTTTTAAGTTTAGCATACTCAAGTCAAGACATAATTTACTCTGCTGGCTAGTTTGTGGCAATTTCATTCAGCAGGAGTCAATGGGTACAGACAAAACTCGGACTATAGTCAGTTCTCCAGAACTCCACTATGCAGTTCATTATTAAATACTAGAGGCCCAGTGCAGGAATTCTCTCTCTCTCTCTCCCTTTCCTTTCCTCTTTCTCTCTCTAAAAGAAATGAAAACATATTTAAAACAAACAAACAAAAAAAAACGCCCAGAATTCTCAAAGTCCAAATGCCACGTTGGTATGAATCAGGCCTCAATTTTTAAAGACAGAAAGGTCAAAGGTCTTTAATTCTTGTTCTCCAAGGACCTTAGCAATAGCACATATGAGAAATCAGAGCTCACTGAATATGACCTGCTATTATCTATAGAGTTATGTATTGACTCAATCACAACAAAAGCATTTCATAAGGAAAAGTGACATTATCCCTGGTCAGTGTAAGTGTGGCTCAGTTGGTTGGGCATCGTCCTGTGCACCCAAAGTTGATGGTTCATTTCCTGGTCAAGTCACATGCCTGGTTATAGGTGATCCCCATAGGGAGTGTGCAGGAGGCAGCCAATAGATGTTTCACTGTCACATGGATGTTTCTCTCTTCTCCCTTTCTCTCTCTCAATAATCAATAGACTATTCTGTAAAACAGAAAAGTGACATTAAATTCAAATTTCAAACTCTGCAGGACCTAGGCATATTGAGGAGAAATATTCCACTTTGATTTCCTTTGCATGCTATGCGAAATCCGACTGATGATTGCAATGTGCTTATTTCCATGAAGAGTAAACTCAGGTCCACTCTCTCTCTACTCTCACCCTTTCAGGATCTAAGTAACCATGACAGCATCCATTCATCCTCAGCAAGTTTAAGAGGATTTAAGATTAGGGTTGAAGAGAAAACCCAGATGTTGGTCTAGGAGAAGTTAGAATTACACAAGGAAGAAAATAAGACCTATTTAAAAAAGAGATGGTTTTTGGTGAAATGTAACAAATTTTATATTCATAAGAGGTAATATTTTAGTTTATATTTCTGGACAATTTTCAACAAACTCTTCTGCTGAAAAACAAAATTTTATATTCATAAGAGGTAATATTTTAGTTTATATCTCTGGACAATTTTCAACAAACTCTGCTGAAAAACAATACTCTAGAGCAGTGGTTCTCAACCTGTGGGTCGAGACCCCTTTGGGGGTCGAACAACCCTTTCACAGGGGTCACCTAAGACCATCAGAAAACACATATATAATTACATATTGTTTTTGTGATTAATCACTATGCTTTAATTATGTTCAATTGTAACAATGAAAATACATCCTGCATATCAGATATTTACATTACGATTCATAACAGTAGCAAAATTATAGTTATGAAGTAGCAACGAAAATAATTTTATGGTTGGGGGTCACCACAACATGTGGAACTATATTAAAAGGTCGCAGCATTAGAGGTTACAGATCAATCAGTATTTATTGACTTTCAGGAGTCAGGGCTATGATATTAGACCTAACATGAGTTCATGGGGGTGCTGTTGAAAACATGGTTTTAATAGTGAACAAAATTAATCACAGTGTTCAGGTAATAAGGAGAATAATTAAGTATTTTTTGGGTGCCCTGGACACACTGAAAATTTTATTAAGAGCTGTATTCAAATACAATAAATTGATGGCTCAAATGTTACTTTTTATGTTGGACTTTTACTCTATGCATGATTTTGTAATACTTAAATTTAAGTAGTGAAAATAGTACATTGCCAATTAGAAAAATTAGTCTGTTCGGTGCTATATTTCACTTCTGCATTCTAAAGTGTAGTCATAGTAGCCAGTGGTGGGCAGTCATTTAAAAAGCATGGTTTGTGAATTCGTAGGAAAGCAGAGATACAGTATCATACGTATTCCTTCCTGGAATTAGGCATGATTGTCATAGAAAAGTTGATGAGATTTGCATATAAATTGATAATTGGTGAATTGTTCCTTTCCAATTGTTTACATTTCATTTATTCTGAGCAAAGGAATATGGTGAGGGGAAATAATATTTTAAAGCAAATCTTTTTTTTTTTCAGGAGAACAGATTCACATAATCTTGCCTCTGAAATATATATAGTACAATCTCATATCAAATGAGAAATCTTTGAACACCACTGAAATACAGACAGAAGATAAATGTCCACATTCAAAATAGCTATTACTGACATATATCATCTATGGGTTTAATATTTATTGAGTCTTAAGAAGATTATACATACAAACCTAAAATGACTTGTATACTTTAAAGTTCTCAGATCTTTCACCAGTTGTTTTACACACACACACACACACACACACACACACACACACACGTAGTATATTGCTTGCTTTAATATAGTAAGGAACAGTTTTCTTGACCACATGTGTAAAACTGGAGGATCAACTTTCAAAACACATTCTAGAAGTTATTTGAAACCATAATAACTGTGTATAGAGAGATTGATGGTTTCCATTATTTACACATTTTGAAAGCCAGATACATTCTTTTTTCCTATGTTATTTGTGTAAGATAGCTCAATCTCCCAGATCTTTAAAGTTAAACAACTATGAAAAAAATAAATACCTGCCTTCCCTCTACTATAGATTTCAAAACTTAGGGTAAACATAGTAATTTGTAAAAAGTTGGAGACCCAAAGTTCAAGGTACCTTAAATTAGCATTTGAACTCCCTGCTGAGTAATAATGGCAATGTAACAGAAGGATGAACTCTCACATCTATGTATAACACATTTTTAAACCTAGCATTCTCCCCAGGTAGTACATAATAGTACACATGGAATTATGTTCAGACTGGGAAAGCTAGGAAGTTTTCGGTAACAATGACTAGGCATCTAGTTGGAAATCCTCCAGCTAGACTCTGACTTTGGGATACAGAAATTCTTCTGAGAGAATACATATTTCCATGCTTTGAGGGATTAGATATGCTAAAACTGGACTGGTTGCCAATATGTCACAAAGCATTTTTTTTCAGGTGTATTTTTAATTAAATTCAGTTTTCTCTAAAAGCTGAGAGGAAAATGTTTTTTAAAACCATATATAGCTACCATAGTATTTTATAGCTAAAATGCACCATTTAAATCAATTATACCATTTATATTTCTCTCCTTTAGCACAGTTCAGTTTCAGTTCTGTGACAAATATTTCAAAATCAATAATGAATTCAATGAAATGTATAACTTTATGGACTGTCTTTTTTAATTATTAAATTTGATGTTACATTTCATAAATTTAAAGTGTACAGCATGTTACTTTGATACATTTGTATATTGCCATATGATTGCCATTGAAGAAATATTTGTCACATAATATTGTAGTACAATATTATTATCTATTAGAGGCCCGGTGTATGAATTTGTGCACCAGTGAGGTACCTCTGCCTGACCTGTAGGATTGGGCCAAAACCAGCTCTCCGACATCCCTTGAGGGGTCCCAGATTGCAAGAGGGCGCAAGCCAAGCTGAGGGACCCCACCAGTGAACGATCGGGGCTGGAGAGGGATGCAGGAAGTTCGCCAGCCGGGGAGAGACCATCGGAGGGCTCCAGGGCATGTCTGGCCTGTCTCACTCAGTCCCAATTGGCCGGACCCCAGCAGCAAGCTAACCTACCAGTCAGAGCGTCTGCCCCCTGGTGGTCAGTGCACGTGATAGCGAGGATATATTGTTTTGAGTTATTGTAAATATAGTAAACTTTAATTATTATAAATGCCTGTTCCATGAGCAGCTAAAATATTAAAGTCAAGGTAGTGGATTACATAACTGGTACAAAAATATGAATTATTTATTGTTCCTTAATTCAGAAACATTCAAATAACAAAAGATAACAATAAGAATTTTTATAGAATGCAGAGAGGATATTTTGTAGAAAGAAGACGACTAACGTGTTTTTCATACAAGATTATTTTTTGAAAACATTCATTCTCTACCCATTTCTTACAAGGGCAAAGTCACACTCCCTACTCTTTGATTCTGGGCCTGAGCACATGATTCGTTTTGACTAAAGGGATGTTGGCTGATGTAACACAAGTGAGAGATGCTCTCTTACATTTCTGCCACAACCATGAGAAAGTCATACCCAGGCTGACTACTGGTCCCAGTAGGAAAATTGAAACTTTTGGGGCAGAAATAATTGCTCCTATATTTGCTCAGCTTTGATCTTCTCTGAATAAATGACAGTGGTTTAACACAATGACTTCTAACTTTTTTTTGCCACCTTTTAAAGGCAATACTTAACTAGTTGCTTGAACTTAAGACACATTGAAATACTCACTTTTTTTTTTTGACAATGTCTTAACACATTAGATTTCCACAGCCTAGCGTTTTCATGCCCTTTTCAAAGCCTACCTTTCATGGTCCTCTTCAAATGTCACATGTCTCCAAAAACAGCCTCCTATCAAAATTTACTTAAATTTGCTTCCCAGAATATAGCCTTGTTGTTTTGCAATGCTGAGAGATTATACCTTGTGTTATAACTATCTGTGTATTCTTCATACATCTGCTACTGGAACATACCTGTGAAGCATGACTTGTGGCATACGTATCTCACTAGATATTGCTTATTATGCATATTTCACTTA
>NW_005360891.1:141019-166816 GCF_000412655.1 Myotis brandtii | reverse complement strand
TGGCTCGCGAGCCGCGGTTTGCCAACCACTGGCCTAGAGTTTTCATGCCCTTTTCAAAGCCTACGTTTCATGGTCCTCTTCAAATGTCACATGTCTGTGAAAACAGCCTCCTATCAAAATTTACTTAAGTTTGCTTCCCAGAATATAGCCTTGTTGTTTTGCAATGCTGAGAGATTATACCTTGTGTTATAACTATCTGTGTATTCTTCATACATCTGCTACTGGAACATACCTGTGAAGCATGATTTGTGGCATATTTATCTCACTAGATATTGCTTATTATGCATATTTCACTTATATTTTTGTAGTGAAGAAATATGTTTATTAAATAATGTATTTGGGAATTCTATAAATAAAAATACTTGTTCCTTTATTAGAGGTAGTGGATAAAGAAATAAATAAGTTTTTATTGGAACAAGCATACGTATAACTTACACACATTACAAACCAGTCTTAGAATCACTGGCTTGCAGAGTTGAGGGTTCCTCAGTTGTTTTTTGGCTTGCATCAACATCAGTATTTTCCTTTTAATGTGAAGAAAACCTCTGCTCTAATCCTACTATTAAGGAGATGTCTTCTTCAATTTCTTTAAAATTAATAGAAGATTATTTGCTTGATGTACTGATGCTCTTCCCCTGGTGAACAAAACTGAATAATTTAGAACTAGAACATTAAGATACCTTAAACTCTATTTTCTGCCCCAACCCTGATTCCACAAGGAGTCTTGATGCATTTTAAATATATTTAAATGAACAATAGCATTTAGGATCCACGATCTGGGCTCCAGGTATATTTATTATTGCCGGGGTGCCATTGCTTCCCAGACTTCTCATTGCGCAGAGCTAGGGAATATATGTACACCAATGACTGCAAATAAAAATTTCGATGTTTCTGCATCTAATTATTTATACACATATATATATGCTAATAAGTTAAACTTCATTCGAATACCACGGACAAATTGCCTTTTTTAAATAATGTTTTTTCTTTATTGATTAAGGTATTACTTATGTGTCCTTATTGCCCCATTGTATTTATAAATTCTTTCTCCAACAGTGAGAAACCTGGCTCTTATTAACTATAATATATTCACTTGTTTGATTACTATAGTATACATCCAAAGAAGTTTCAGAATTGCTACCCATATCTCTGCATGAAACATACTTGTTACATACATGTTTGTTTGTTTTTTGTCCTTGACAATATCCAGTCAAGGTACTATTTTCTGAAATTACTTACAATAGTTCTTTTCTTGGCACCCATCAGCATGCTAATAGAGTTAGGGTTATTTATTAGTGTTTGTATTCCACTTTGAACCCACATCCTGGTTGATTTTAATTGTTGATTTGTCTTTGAAATATATCAAATATTACTATAATTCTAGCAGTTTGAATATACAAAAGATAATGAGAAATGTCACTTCCTTCTAATCTCTGCTATGTTATTAACAATACTTCTTTCCATTTCTTTTCTACACATGCCTGGCAAAAAAACAAACTCTTTTGTTTCTGGTTTATCTTTTCTTCAAAACTAAAAAATAAATTCATGTTCACAAAAAGATGCAGTCTTAGTATAAAACATCCATCAACCTGAAGTAAGGACTACCTACTTGACCAACAAAATAAATATAATAGACTTGGTTATAACCCAGAGAATAAAAATAATAGTGAATCCATAAATATGGAAATAAATACACATTTAACATACTTTAATCACAAAGGAAAGACAACAACATTACAGTGGAGAAACCAGGAAGGTCAACATTATCAGTAGTAAGACAGCAGATTATGGTCCTGTGATGTGATGCTTTAAGAACTCAACATTAGCTTTGTGATATTATTGACAAAAATACATATTTTTAGTCTAGTCATGAAGATGCCTCAGACTCAGCCAACTTACATTGGGCAGAGTAAATTATTAATATTCTTTGAAAGTGTCAAAGTCATGAAAGACAAGGATAGTCTGAAGAACTGTTATAGACTAAAAGAGACAAAGGAAAAATAATAACTAAATGTAATGTGTGATCCTGGATTTGACCTTGAAACAAAAAGAGAACATTACTGAAAAAACTGATAAAATTTGAATAAAGTCTTGTGTGTAGTTCATAGTAATATGCCAATGTTAATTTCTTGGTTCCAACAATTTCATTACAGTTCTGTGAAATGGATATATTAGAGAAAGCTGTGAGAGGGATATATAAAAATCTTTGTACAATTGTTCAACTATCCTTTAAGTCTAAAGTTAGTTTGGGAAATTTTAAAATATATCTAATTGTCTGGGATTCAAATATTTTTATTAACAATGTTCAAAACTGTGGGTAACTTTAAATATCTGTCATGCCAAAATTTGGAGTGAAATCCAGCTCTCCCAATTCCAAGTTCGATAACCTTTCCTTTTAATACTCTTTGTTCTTCCAAATCTTGTGGGGGTATTTTTACTCAAAGTACAATTGATGTGGTAATTCATTGATCCCAAAGTCTATTGTTAGACATTATAAAATATGAAACTCAATTTTTAAAATGCTTCATATGCCCTATTCTTGACTCCACTAAAACAATCCATAAACTCATCCACCTACTTTTGTGGTATTCAATTAGTTACTCTCTATAAAAGAGATGAGAAATCAAAGATTTACTTTTAAGAAGGCAGTAGGCTGTCTTTTGTTTATAGATCTTAGAATTGGAGAATAGAGAAAAAGCATTTAGAACATTTTAAAATTCTTTTCTATCCTAAGCTTATTCTTAAACTTGGTTGCTTCAAATTATTACTGCAATTTTATAATAACCATTGGAATTCTTTGGGGACATTAAAAATAATTCTTAATAAGATAATATACCTTTTTAAAAAATCTAATTAATAGAGAGCAAATAGCAGTTATCAGTATATACAGTAATATTTTCCCCTGATCTCCAAAGTTAGTATTATCATTCTTTAAATCAGAGTTAAAATCATACTTCTGGATGCTACATTATTAAATATCACTATCAAGAATTACTGGATATTTTCATTTATTTTGCTCTTTGATTTGGCTGCATTTTTCAGAGCTACCTTCTTATCTGACCGGTAGATTGTTATTGAAATGCCACCAGCACTTGTTAAGATGTAGAAAATTAAGCTCACACATTTACATGCTGAATTTTATAGATGGTTCTATAGTGATATTGCTACTGGTATTGAATTCTTGAACTTTTATAGCAGTTCATAAAAATAATATTATATAACTGTGTACCATAGAAATTAATAAATGGTAAAAATGAAACATCGTTATATGGGGATTTATCAGTGAAATGCAATTTTTATTATATTAAAATTCTCAGTCTGGAAATATTAGGCTAAAATTCCAAGTTTACATTATTTTCCTGAATCTTGCACTATAGTATCGGTAATGTCATCATTTAAGTAATTGATTTTGCATGAGCTTTATTCACATTTTGATTAGCTAATTGGGAAGATTATAATTGTCATTTTAATCTAAAACTTAGTGAAGTTACTTCTAAGAGAGATCCTGGACAGAAACACATAGAGAAAAGTCCATTAAAACAGCGCAATACTTTAAAGATCCCACAGAGCAGAACTCAACAGGAGCTGTTGGTAATGCAAACCCTGAGAACATCCTTATTAGTCTGCCCACCAAGTGGACTGTGAGTGTGTTGTCAACTCTGTGGGTTAGCAATAGCCAATAATTTAAAGCTAATAGAAAGTCACTCCAGACATTTAAAATGCAATCACCTGCCCTTTGCTGGCATTTAAAATAGAATGAGCCAGTGTGAAGTTGGGGAGGTAGACTTGAGGCTCTCTGAAGTGATACATGAAGTCGTGTGGTTTTTACTGCCAAGGTTAGTTAAATATGAACCTTTAGTCTATTAAACGTTTTCACTTTTTGGGGTGGTAGGGATGAGGGTCATAATATATAATCAAATATTTATTGAGTGTTTATAGTACTTGGTTTCCAGATGTAAGAAAGTAGAAAAGGATTTCCTGCCTAAACTAAAATATTCTCCAATAGAATAATTACCAGCCTGGTCGGTTTGGCTCAATGCATAGAGCACTGGCCTGCGGACTGACGGGTCTCAGGTTTGATTCCAGTCAAGGGCAAGTACCTTGGTTGCAAGCTCTATCCTGGCCCTGGTCTGGGCCCCTGAGGGAGGCAACCAACTGATGTATCTCTCTGACATCAATGTTTCTCTCCCCTTTCCTTCCACTCTCGCTAAAAAATCAATGGAAAAATATCCTCAGGTGAGGATTAACAAATAGATGAAAAGAATAATTACTAAATGGCTGGTGTAGGTGATGATGGCAGTTTGATGAAGATGATGATGATAAAATACAGGGTGTGGCAAAAGTAGGTGTACAGTTTATTCTTGTATTTTATTAAATAACTAGTGGCCTGGTGCACAAAATTTGTGCATGGAGGAGGGGAGGAGAGTCCCTCAGCCTGGCCTGCCCCCTCTCGCAACCCAGGACCCCTTGGGGGATGTCCGACTACTAATTTAGGCCTAAACTGGCAGTAGGACATCCCTCTTGCAATCTGGGATCACTGGCTCCTAACCGCTTGCCTGCCTGCCTGATCGCCCCTAACTGCTCGCCTCCCTGCCTGATCACCCCTAACTGATTGCCTGCCTGCCTGATCACCCCTAACTGATTGCCTGCCTGCCTGATCACCCCTAACTGCCTCTGCCTCAGCCCCTGCTGCCGCAGCTTCATCTGGAAGGACATCGGAAATGATGTCCAGAAGGTCGTTCAGCTGTCTGGTCTAATTAGCATATTACGCTTTTATTATTATAGATTATTGTATTACTTTCCATATGAACCAGAGTAAACATACCTTTGCCAAACCTGCATTTTAAATTTAAATATAAAAAATGCTGTGGCAAAAGTAGGTGTACAGTTTATTCTTGTATTTTTATTAAATAATTATTGTATTGCTTTCCATATGAACCAGAGTAAACATACCTTTGCCATACCTGCATTTTAAATTTAAATATAAAAAATGTAAACAACAGAAGGAATACATTTAGAGATAATGTGCTCCTCAGAGTTCAGAATAGTTAGCCTCTGAAGACTTGTGCCCCATTCTTGTCTTCAAATTCAACTTCGTCCTCTCTTCCTGAGTTAAGGAGTATTATCAATGTTTTAATGACACCACTTCCACTAACTTCTTATATAGATTAAGAAGATGGAAACCAAATTAAGCTTTCTTTCAGTTTGCTTCTATGTGTATCATTGATAGCAGAATTTCTAAACTAGTCACCTGGAATTTAAGTTGACAGTATTTTAGAGACCAATCCCAAATCTACTTATTCTTTTTATTCTCTAGGCAATTTGTTGGGAATCTTGGAAATCATAAGTAGACCGAGGTTTTTCAAGTTACCCTATTACTTTAGAAGCCTATACATTCAAGTTCCCCATCTTCCACCATAGGAAATTACAATAATATATTAAATCTCATAAGATATGTATCACATAGGATTTTCTAGTATAATTAACATAGAACCCACATGCCTCTTAAAGGGAAACAATTATGGAAATCAGACATCAGAGCCACTGGACAAGGCATTAGGTCACAGTCCAGCTTCATTTACAAAATGGAAGTTCAGGGACTGTTGGAATCACATAAACATTGCATTCTATCATTGTTATTGTTTAAGATACTGGATAGTTATGGAAACAAGATTAGTTACTGGTGAATTATATGATTCTTCCTATTATCATCACACCCAAACATGATATGCATGTTTTTTAAGCCTCACCATACTTTGGTGTTGATTTTACCTCCACTTCCATCCTAGAATTTTAATTCTTAATCTGTAGTGTTTTTAAAAGTAAGAAAAAAATAGTATTGTTAAAAACAGATTTGGCTTTAGTCTGGCATCATTAGAAATGCAATTTATTTTGTATAGATTCTTGCGTTCTTGCTATGATTATCATCCATACTACTTGAGTTTTAATAGCTATACTTTTATTCAATAAATGGTGCTGGGAAAAGTGGAAATCTACATGCAAAAGAATAAAACTATTCTGTTGTTTTCCCCATTTATAAAAATTAACTCAAAATGGACCAAAGACTTAATTTAAGACCTGAAACAATAAATTACATAGAAGGAAACATAGGTACTAAACTCATGGACGTTGGTCTTAAAGAAAATTGTATGAATTTGACCCTACAGGTAAGGAAAGTAAAGACAAAAATAAATAAATGGTACTATATCAAACTAAAAAGCTTTTGTACAGCCAAAGAAACTGCCAAAGAAACAAACAAGCAACCCACTGAATGGTAGAAGATATTTGCAAACAACAGTTTTGACAAGGGGTTAATATACAAAATATATAAAGAATTCATATGATATTATACAAACCAAATAAATAATACAATTAAAAAATGGGAGTGGGCCTGAACAGACACATCTACCAAGAAGACATACAAATGGCTAACGGATTTATGAAAATATGCTCAACTTCACTAGCTGTTAGGAAAATGCAAATTAAAACTACAATGAGATACCACCTCATACGTATTAGAATGACTATTTTCAACAAGACAGGTCATAACAAGCATTGAGGAGGTTGCAGAGATTACATTCACTGCTGGTAGGAATGTAAACTAATACAGCCACTGTGGAAAACAGTATGGAGAGTCCTCAAAACACTGAAAATACAGTTACCATATGACCCAGCAACACCTCTTCTGTGTATCTACCCCCAAAATTTGAAAAGTTTTATTCACAAAGATATATGCACCCCTATGTTCATTGCAGCATTATTCACAGTGGCCAAGACATTGAAAAAACTGAAGTATTATTGGATAGATGATTAGATAAATGGAATACTACTCAGCCATAAGAAAAGATGAAATATTGTCGTTTGAAACAGCATGGATGGAACTTTGGAATATCATTCTAAGAGGAATAAGTCAGACAGGAAAAGTTGAGAACCATATGATTTCACTCATATGGGAGATATAAAACTAAAAGTAAGAAATGAACAAACAAGAAACACAAACAAAACCTCATAGACACAGACAACAGTATGGTGGTTAACAGAAGGAAGAGGGAGGAGTTAGTGCAGGGTACATTTGGTCAAATATATGGTGATGGAAGAAGATTTGACTTTGAGTGATGGGTACACAATGCAAGATACAGATCACGTGTCATAGAAATATATACTTGAAATCTATGTTATTAATCAATGTCACTCCATAACATTTAATTTTTAAAAAGAAAGAAAATGATTGACTAATGCATTGGAAGTTGTGGTAGGTGCTTTCCTTATTGCCTTGAGTCTTCTCAAGAACTTTTTGATCATTTTTATGCATAATGAAAGACAATATTTAAGATGTGATGCCACACAGCTAATAAAGGCTGGAAGATTTAAAGCAACATCTTACTGAATTGTACCTCACGCCTTTCAATATTTCATCAGTGTGTATAAAATTGCTGGAAGATTTAAAGCAACATCTTACTGAATTGTACCCCACGCCTTTCCATATTTCATCAGTGTGTATAAAATGAGAAATTAGATAAGCAATTAGATTAGTATTCACAACCCTTAATTTTGGTTCTTGAAGTTGTAAAGGAAACATTTGTTGGTAAACCTTTCTTTTCCTTCTCAATTCTTAAGAAAACATTCACATTTTACTTGCAGTACTGCCTGATAGACCATATATCCACAGCTTTGTGTTAACCAGTAGGTGGATGATAAAGTGCTCTTTCTTTACAAGAAAAGCGCAGTTTCTGGACTAGCATTTTCATTGTTCTACAGAAAGTCTAAAGTAGTGATCACAATTCATATTGCCTGACACATTTTTGAGAATTCTTTTCTAGCTAAATGAACAATTGCCTAACTTCTAGTGGGGCATGAGATAAAGCTATTAGGGAAACGGGAATTCAGATGACCATGCAGTTTAAATTGCTGGTTCATACAATGCCGTTCTTCTATTTCAATTTGCAGAATAGAAACTTCTTTGAGAAATTGGTCCACATTTATCATTTTATTATGAGCCATTACTGTTGTTCCCCTTTATATAAATAAGTATATGGTAGAATTTAAAAAGTTACATCACATCCTACTGAGTCAAAAATTTACTGCTTTGTTGGTTTCGAAAATGCTAATGAAGGGGCTAAATTATTTGAACTATCTTTTACAAACAACTCTCCCAAGGTTAAAATGTAATAATATTCCCTTTAAGGCTAAACTATGTAGATTAGAAACAATGAAGGCAATTCCATGATTATGTAACCTTTTTCTTTTTTTGTAATGCACAGTTGTAGGCAATAAATCCTAACATAGTAGATTACCTAACAGTTACATGTTAGGTTTCAAGAAATGTCTTAAACTTAACCACAAGACCCAGGCAGGGAAGGGTACTACCAATTTAGATGGAGTCCGGCTTGAGAGAGGAAATTCTTGGAAACTCAGATTATGCTTCAGATAACACATACATTCTGAATATCTCTTTGTAGATTATTGCATTGGCATTCAGACATTTTAGGATTGACCTAGTTGACAGTTGGAAGTGATAATATTTCAGTATCCAGGGTTTAATTACGATTAGGAAGAAGATGCCTTGGAGAGATTCCACATGTCAACTTAATTCAGAAATAGGTTTGGACAAGTAGATAAACACAGAAAATCTTCCCAAATGATTGGGGAGACTCATAGAGAACGATTGTCAATGTTAGGCATTATGCTGTTTAGTGTCTTGTCTCATGTGGGAATCCTTTTTGAATTGAAATGACTATCCTACTTGTCTCTCATCAAACTAACTACCTCTGATGAATTTCCATCATTTATTTCTTCACACAGCACCTACTTTTAGTAACAGCAAGTACATTTTTCTTCGTGAAATTATCCATTCTCTGTAGAAAATTGTTGTTTGTCAATCATGACATCCTTCTGCCAAAGATCTTATATGCAGTCCCAGCTTCAAAGACTAGAAAAAAATGACACATAGAATCAGGTATAAAGTTGCTTTTACTTTGGTTTATCACTGGACCAGCAAAATGCAGTGCAACCATTATCTAAAAGATCAAATATGTAATTGAGTTGACCATTTTCCATTTCTCACCACTTCATTTTTATCAGTTTTGATCACAAACTATCAGTGTAATTGAGTTGACCATTTTCCATTTCTCACCACTTCTTCATTTTTATCAGTTTTGATCACAAACTATCATATTCACCTTCTTCGGGGTAGGGAGTGAACATTTGGTCTAGGTGAAATTAGTGCAATGTTTACCACCTAGAATTTTAAAATGAGCTAACAAACACTAGTTCATTCTGGAGCTAATATCCTGGTGTCCTGTAGAAACTATCTTTTTATTCCTATATCCTTCTATTCTGTGGGCTAGCTTATATTCCTCATATTCTTATCATAAATATTAGATGTTTTTCTTAAATTTTTGTTGTTGTTGATTTACAAGCCCTACGACATAATCCCTTTAATCCCACATACCAGGCCACAAAAATAATTCTGTTTTTACTCCAAAACTGGAACATCATGATGTATTTAAATCTAAAATATCCCTAAGGAAACATACTACCTTGGCATTTGTCAGTTGACCATCCTTTACATTACATCATCATTTCTTTCTCTGATTCAGTTATTATGCTTTTGAAAATAATCATTTGCTATTCACAAAATAAATTTTGGTAATAACAGTTTTAGTATGGACTCTGAATTGGTTGGTTTGCAGATGGGAGTCAGGCTCATAGGCAAGTCTTTTGCTCTAAAAAATTAGCCAACTCTGGGAGAGGCCGTCCCTCCCGTGCCAGTTAGGCCCGCATGTCAGACCATCAAAATTACAAAAAATAAAAAGATATGCCTAATACACTTTGTCATAATTCTTTTTAAAATCTACACATTTTAATTCAATATTGTGATTCACCTCATCATTATTTATCAATCCAAGAACTTACTCGAGTGGCATTAGGCGTACTTTTCCTTCCAGAAATCTTGTTGACTTCTTCCTATGAGATAACACCGGTTAAAACATGCAGTGAACCTGCTTTTTATTGATTCTCTCTGGCTGGCAAGCGTAGGCATTCACATCTGTTTGCAACTCCCTGAGAACATTCTGGACCCTATGTAGTAGTAACTATGGAACAGTAGTACATCATCTCATTAAAACTTAGGAATACCAAATTTTATATTATTTTGAACAATACAGTGGGGCCTTGACTTACGAGTGTCCCGACTAACGAGTTTTTCGAGATACGAGCTGTCTCTCCGCCGATATTTTGCTTTGAGTTGCGAGCTAAAATTCGGGTTACGAGCCAGCTTCAGATACCCCACCGCTAGTTGGCGCAGCAAACGTCACAGTGAACGCCACAACATCAGCCCAGCATCACATGTCTCACTCGTTCACTTTAAGATTTGATATATGAATTACGAGCTCCGTATCTGTTTGCAACTCCCTGAGAACATTCTGGACCCTATGTAGTAGTAACTATGGAACAGTAGTACATCATCTCATTAAAACTTAGGAATAACAAATTTTGTATTATTTTGAACAATAGAAGACTTTTTATTTTAGTTTGCCTTACATGTACTAGATGTCAGCTTATTTTAATGGCTTATTCAAATTCATCTTTTTGTTGTTGCTGTTGGTTAGTTTGCATGTCTTAAATTATCTTGTGTTTTAGAGTCTTTTCAACATATATTTTAAAATTTTGTTCTCTCACTAGTTATGTTTTTCTCTGTTTATTCTTTCTTTTTTTTTTTAAATAAACTATTGCTAAGAAAATTAGAACCTCAATTATTATGTTTCACAGACATTTCTTCTGGTTTCTTTGATTTTTTTTCTTTGTTAATGGTATTTTATAAAATATTTTTATAACAATCTTATAGAATCTAATTATTCAGCCTTTTACTTTATAGTCTTCTGGTTTCAGGCCAAGCTTACAAAGGCCGACTATACTTCAAATTTTAAACTTATTAAGCGAGCTTTCTTCTAATAATTTATGTTTTCATATTATATTTTCAATACAAATCTTTTATCCACCTGAAATTTATGTTGGTATTTAAGTGTCATCTTAATCATCTAGTAAAATCTAGTATATCTTTGAGAGTGTTTATAGACTCTTTCTGTTCTCTCTACTAATAAAGTTTTTCTTTTTGTCAATAATAATAAGTATTTTAGTAACTGGTAGCTGGCCAGTATTTTTTTTACTCTATTATTTTCCTTTATCCTGATTCTTCTTACTTGCTTAATTTCCAGACAGAGTTGAGTATAATTTTGTCAATTTCCAAGGAAAAAAATAAAAGGTTATTTTAATTGGGATTATGTCCAAAATGTGTATAAACCTCTTTAGTCAGAGCTTAGAATGTTATGTATTCAGTAAGTATTAATCAGTTTTACTAATGATATTAGTCTGAAAGTTTACCAATTTCTTCCAAGGTATTTAACTATTTAAATTTTCCATTACATAATGACATTTTTATTTTAAACATCAGCCCATTGATTTCAGAGAAGAAAGGAGAGGGAGAGAGAGAGAGAGAGAGAGAGATAGAAACATCAATGATGAGAGAGAATCATCGATCAGCTGCCTCCTGTATGCCCCAAACTGGGGATGGAGCCGGCAACCCAGACATGTGCCCTGAACGGAATTAAACTGTGACCTCTAGTTACATAGGTAGATGCTCAACCAGTGAGCCACGCTGGCCGGGCCATAATAATATTTTAAAATTTGTACTTTATATTTTTATCTAATACTTTAAATTTTTGCATGAGTTTTATAAAGTACTCTGACTCAGTTTACTGTAGCTATGTTGTGACTTTTCTCATTTTTATTTCAGTGCATGTATGGTTCTTTCTGTCTTCCTTTATTAGAATACTAGAGGCCAGGTGCACGAATTGCATGGGTGGTGGGGTCCAGCCGGCTGGCCTGCCCGGAGCTGGGCTGATCGGGCCAGGCAGGGGGAGGGGATATGGGAGGTTGGCCGGCAAGCTCTGCCCCTGACTGGGGTTGAGGGGCCAATTGGGGGTGGGGATGGCCAAGGGGAGGGGCCTCAGGTGGTTAGTCATCTGGCCCCGCCCCCTGGTCGAACTCCCCATTGGTTGAACTCTGGCCCGATGGGACAATTTGCATATTAGCCTTTTATTATATAGGGTATTATTTTTAGATAAGATTGTTTCTTGTATATATTTATTATTCAACCCATTCTTCATTACTTAAATACATTTTTCCTAATTTTATATTGTGTCTAAATTCTTAAAGTACATGATTAATCCAACTTAATTTTATCTTTAACATCAAAACAGATTAAAACTGATATTTCTTCTAAGAATGATTTTGAGTATCCATAAGTTGAGATATACAATTTTACATAAAAACATTTTTCTAGATATATAGCCACTTTGGTTGTAATTTCCATTTTTTTCACTGAAATTATTTTTCATTGATTTTTTTCTATTGTTTTGTTTTGTTTTCTCTGTCTTCATTATTTTTATTACATTTACTTATAATAGTCAAAGTACAATTCCTGTATTATTTGGTATTTATTGAACTTTTATTGAGATTTCCTTTGCATAATAATAAACAGCCAACGTTTTTAAATGTTCCATGAGAATTTGTAGGAAGTTCCATCTTTTCAGAATATAGATTCAATGTATTTTATAAGCCTACACTATTATGTAAACCTCATTTAATTCTTTAACATCTTACTTTCAGGTACATTGTTTAACATAAACTGATAGAGGAAAATTAGTTTTCTATTTCTATGGACTTCATTTTTATATTTCCTATATAATGGTAATTTAGTTTTTAAGGATTCATGGGATTTTGGATTTTATCATATGTCATTTTATAGTACCTTCCTTTGGCCCGATTAAATAAACTGATATTAAAATGTACTTGATGTTAATATCTTGAACTAGGTTTAATTTTGCTAATGCTTGTCCAGCAATTTTCACATCTCCTACTGGCCTTCCTATATTTTCACACCTGATTCAAAATATAGAATGCTGAAGAGTATCTAAGTAACTCACTAACAGACCCTTTAACCTTTGAGGCCAAATGTTCTGAAGCTATCCTCTCAATGTTCCAAGCACAGTCGTTCTTATGGCAATTTCCTTAAAGAGACAAACAATTATGGACCTCCCCGTGGTATTATTCTATCAGGAAAAGTACTTATGGGAGTGGGAAGCACGCTGTAGTAGTGAGATCAGCATTATTTTAAGCACTAAAATGAAACTTACTGAGGCTAATTAACCCAAGTAATAGCATTCAAAGAGTATCCTTAGGTTTGGGGTTAGCAAATGTTGTCAGTGTCTTTGGCTATATAACATTTTGTGCAAAGTTACCAGCAGAAATGTATAAAAAAGGAATGTCTCAGAAGATACAACTGAAATAAATCAAATTTAGACACTGTATATATTGCATTAATATTTTATTAGACTTGACTTTTTGACATAATGTGGTCAAATATAAGAAGAATACTTAATCAAATTAGTTGCTTCTTAAAAATATTAAAGACTATAAATAGACTTGTATTCTCTTCTCTCCCCTTTATTCAAACTTAGGAGAAATGTTAATATTGATTGAGTCATAGATAAACCTGAGATAGAAATCACTTTTATGATCAAGAGCTAATGGTGATTTCATTCCTGCTATATTTACAGGTCATAAAAGCAGTAACCACGTCTCCAGTAATTCTCTCTCCTGTATTCTCACTGCCTAATACTGTACTTGGTGCTGCTTTTCTCATTATGTATTTTTCGCTTTGACTGACTGAATGAATGAAAGAATGAATGGGCTTTATTACTGTCCCGCTTTTCTCATTATGTATTTTTCGCTTTGACTGACTGACTGACTGAATGGGCTTGATTACTGCCCCCCTCCTCCCCCACCAATTCTAAATTAGAAGCTTGTCATAACTGAATAGTGACATGTTCTATGGGATTGGTTACTACATTAAAATAAAAAAATGTAGTGAATGACAATTGTGTGCATATATGTGCTAGGACCTATTCTAGGTGCTGAAGATACACTCAGAAACAAAGCAGGCAACATGAATTGTTGAGTTTTTGAAAGAAAGCTTTCTGCGAAGTTTGAGCCACTCTGATCAAGAATAGAATTTGTATTGCAGTTGACCCTGAAACAATGCAGTGGTTTAAGGGCGCTGACACCCCTCCATCCTCACAGTTGAAAATTTGCTTGTAACATTGGATTTCCCAAAAACTTACCTATTGTTCAGAAGCCTTGCCAATAACATAAACAGTATATTAACACATTTTTTGTGTGTTATAAGTGTCATGAACTGTACTCTTACAATAATGTAAGTTAGAGAAAAAGAAAATGTTAAGAAAATCATAAAGAAGAGAAAATACATTTACTACAATATATGTATTTATTTAAAAATCCAGTTATAAATCGACTATTTGAAAACTACATGATGTTAAATGTTATGATATAAATAACAAGTCAGTGTTCTGTATGAAACAATGTGTATATAGGTAAATATTTTTATAAGACACATGGATAATGTTCAGACCTCTCAAGATTCTTGAATGTGATTTTCATCAATAGCAAATTAATGTATTGGCTCCCAAAGTGTTTTTTTTTCGAAATTGAGTGGCCATTTACAGGTGCAGGCATAGGCAATCTCATTAGAGGATATTTCTTATTCTTATTCTTATTCTTATTCTTTCTTATTCTTATTATATTGGATCCCATACAATTGTGACGTATTATTCAGAAATAAAATCATGAAAATGTAATAGTATAGGCAAGTGAGTTTGTGTATTCTTATGGTGAATGTGAATATTTTAATATCAAAGCCAATGGCCTAGGAAGTCATCATCTCATATTTTGTCCCTAATTTTTTTCACTCCTTTGATGAAACTGAACCCTCTTATAAAACCTGACTTCAATCCCAGTATATAGATTCAAATCCATACATTTAAGTATAATATTATGCAATATTCACCAGCATATTATAGCCAGTTAACATTTGTCTCTTCTAATTAATTTATAACAATAAATATTTTTTAAATCTGGGACTGAATTAATACATAAATTAAAAAAACATAATCCCTCTTCTCCAGGGTCTCATGATGTGAGAATTAGAAATCCATGCATATACACACTTGAGTATATGTGTATTTTTTGTGTTGCATTTTTACACCTTTTCTGTTTTCAAACCTAAATTTTGTACTATTTTCTTTTTCTTTTCTCTTTTCTGTGCACAGTTGAGAGCACATTTCCAAGACTAATTATGAACATCTTTTGAGGCTTTTTCCCCAACAGGGAGAAATTTAATTTTTTAAAGAGCCCCCTATTGGGCTATAAGGCTGAAGTAATACTATTTAAGTCTAAGATTCTTTTTGAACTATAAAAGCATACCTTTTGTCTGGATGCTACACTACACTAGTACTTTTTTAGATAATAAAAGTGAGAATTTAAAACTTCTATGCAAATATAAATACAGTGTTATATTTAAATGTTTGTAATTTAATTTTTAAAATCAGTAAATTATCATTAAATATAGAATGGTATCTTTTACTGGAAGGTATATATTTTCTTCCAAAGATTTTACACAACATTATCAAGCATGTAAATCCAGATATAATGTATATCACATCTTTAAGATCTTCTATATAGTATAATTATTGCTGTCTATATTTTTAGTTTTTACTTGCAGAATCCTCATCTTATTTTTCCCTTTTTTCCTTGGGAAAAATTTTATCAATTTCATGTACTATTCCCTATTCATAATAAACTTACTTATTCTTTCTTTTTCTTTTCTCTTTTCTGTGCACAGTTGAGAGCACATTTCCAAGACTAATTATGAACATCTTTTGAGGCTTTTTCCCCAACAGGGAGAAATTTAATTTTTTAAAGAGCCCCCTATTGGGCTATAAGGCTGAAGTAATACTATTTAAGTCTAAGATTCTTTTTGAACTATAAAAGCATACCTTTTGTCTGGATGCTACACTACACTAGTACTTTTTTAGATAATAAAAGTGAGAATTTAAAACTTCTATGCAAATATAAATACAGTGTTATATTTAAATGTTTGTAATTTAATTTTTAAAATCAGTAAATTATCATTAAATATAGAATGGTATCTTTTACTGGAAGGTATATATTTTCTTCCAAAGATTTTACACAACATTATCAAGCATGTAAATCCAGATATAATGTATATCACATCTTTAAGATCTTGTATATAGTATAATTATTACTGTCTATATTTTTAGTTTTTACTTGCAGAATCTTTGTCTTATTTTTCCCCGGAAAAGATTTTATCAATTTCATGTACTATTCCCTATTCATAATAAACTTACTTATTCCTATATTTACTCAAATATAGATGCCATGAGCTTCTAATTCAAAATCATATGCAATATGGTAGTTATATGCTTTTTGTTCAAACTGAGCCAGTCTTGAGAATCAAAAGAATCAATAATTAAGCAAATGCAGCAAGTATAAACCAGTTCTGTCCTGAGAATACTGGGACATATGCACTGTATATACAAGCTTTCCAAATCTATTTTAAGTCATCTGCCATAGATGAAAGAAGAGGCATTCACAGCCTTCTCACTTTTCCTAATGCTGGGATTTTACCATTTTTTAATGTCCTATCTTTTCTGAATATTCAATGAGGATTATTTAAAAAAAAAAAGTTTGGCCTCTAGAGGCATACTTACCTAACTGTATAAAAAAATCAGTCAGTTAATATATTTATATATTTATGTGTTCAACAAATATTTACTAAATGCATGCTGACACTATGCTAGTGTCTGGGAATTCATGACAGAAAAAGGATGTCTTTTTAAATGGAGACTTAGTCTAGTAGAAAAGGAAATACATACAGGCAGATGCAGTATAGGCAATATGATAAAGTTCATAACGAGGTCTAAGAGACTAAAAGTGAGGTGAACCTAATTCAGTTTCGGTGAGTGAGATAAATTTTGAGAGAGTAAACATAAAGATTCATGGATTCTTTTTAAGAGAAAAATCTTCTTGAAGATATTTACCTAACCAATTATTTAGAGGGAATGGCATGAATAGAAACAAAGAGGCTATGGAAGCCATGGAATATTTTGAAGAAGATATAGCTATATTAGGTGAGGATGAAGATGTGTGAAGAAGACGATAAGATACTTGAGTGAGAACTCACCTGCTGATGGGAACTTGGGCTGCTTCCAAATCTGGCTATTGTAAACAGCACTGCAATGAACATAGTGAGTGCACATATTCTTTTGAATTAGTGTTTCAGGTTTCTTTGAATATATTCCCAGAAGTGGGATCACTGCGTCATAAGGCATTTCTATTTTTTTTTTGAAGTGACTCCATACCGCTTTCCACAGTGACTGCACCAATCTGCATTAAATACTACCCAAAGCAATCTATAGATCAGTGATGGCGAACCTTTTGAGCTCGGTGTGTCAGAATTTTGCAAAACCCTAACTTAACTCTGGTGCTGTGTCACATATAGAAATTTTTTGATATTTGCAACCATAGTAAAACAAAGGTTTATATTTTTGATATTTATTTTATATATTTAAATGCCATTTAACAAAGAAAAATGAACCAAAAAATGAGTTAGTTAGATGAGTTAGAAAGGGCTATAATAGGCTGTGTGTAATAGGCTGTGTCATAGGTTCGCCATCACTGCTATACATTCAAAGCAATTTCTATCAAGATATTACAGTGTACTTCACCAGAACTAGAACAAATATTCCAAAAATTTATGTGGAATCACAAAAGACACTGAATAGCCACAGAAGTCTTGAGAAGGAAGAGCAAAGTTGGAGGAATTAAGGCTACCTGATATCAAACTTTACTACAAGGCCATAGTAATCAAAACAGCATGGTACTGACCTAAAAATAGACATATAGATCAAAGGAACAGAACAGAGAGCACAGAAATAAATGCACAACTTATGGTCAATTTATACTTGACAGAGAAGACAAGATCATACAAGGGAGTAAAGATAGTCTATTCAATAAACTGTGTTGGAAAAATTGGGCAAATATGTGCAAAAAATAAAAACTAGACCACCTTCTTACACCATACATAAGAATGAATTCAAAATGGATTAAAGACTTAAATGTTAGACATGAAACCATAAAAATCCTAGAAGAAAATACAGGAGGTAAAATCACAGACATTTCTTGTAGAAATATTTTTTCTGATATATCTCTTCAGGCAAGGGAAATAAAAAAAAACAAACAAAAACAAATGGGACTAACATCAAATAAAAAACTTTTGCACAGCAAAGGAAACCATAAACAAAATGAAAACACCACTCACTGAATGAGAGAACGTATTTGCCAATGATACATCTGATAAGGGGTTAATAACCCAAAAATTTTATAAAGGACTTCTAGCTTTTAAAGTAGCACATTATCACTTTGGCTGATGCAGCTAAGTGGTTAGAGTGTTGACCCTCAGACCGAAGGGTAGCGAGTTCGATTCCTAATTGGGTTCTATACCCAGCCCCAGTGGGGGCACGAGTGAGAGGCAACCCGTCGATGTGTCTCACATCGATGTTTCTCTCTCTTTTTCCCTTCCCTTCCACTCTCTCTAAAAAAATCAATGGAAAAATATCCTTGGGTGAGTATTAAAAAAAATAATAAAAAAATAAAGTGACAAATTATCAGCTCTTTGGACTCAGATACAAGGCATAATTCTTGGTTAGCCGCATGTTTGCTAAAAGACCTCTGAATTTGTGTCAGATGTTTCCTTTGGGCATCAAGGCTTGACATAGATGTATATTGTAATGACACAGCCTAGAGCTCTTACGGAAAGTGTTTTCTATTAAATGTAGCATGGAGAAAGATAAAGTGTCTTGAATTCCTAGGAGGCTTATACTTTGGTGGTTTTTTTTTTTTTTTTTTTTTTTTGAGAAAAAAAGGTTGCAGAAAGCTATTTCTGCATGAGCGTCCCGTCCCCCCCCTCCCCCGTATTTATGTGATTAAGTTACTAATTTGGCAAGTAATATTATTTTTTTTCTATGCTTTCTTTTTCCTCCATTAAGTTTTCTAGGACTTTCATAGGAATAGCTTCATTAACATAGAATTGACATTCTTTATGGAGGTTGGAGCTCCCAGTAGTTTTTAAAACTATTTTATAAGCTTAGCAACCTTTTGCTAATTGATGTTTTGTCCTTTTTCTAAGTTAAATATGTGGATCTAACAAAAGCTGAAGTATTTTTAATTTGAATAATTATATGAGTAACTTCTTAACACTATTTTTATGCACTTATTAAAATAAACTTACTTTATACACTATTCAAAATTTAACATGGGATCTACAGTTTATAAGATGCGTAATGTATTTTTTGTATATTTGGAATAAGCTATTATCTCCTCAAATGCTTTAACTGAGTTGTCAATTAATGTCTATTGCACAGTTCCCTATTAGCATTGAGATGTGCTGGATGCACATTAGAAAGGGCTATAATAGGCTGTGTATAAGAATTAAACCATGAACTCTCCTTCTAAGAAATTGAGATTTCCACTGTGAGACCAAACTAATGCTTATTAAACTATAGTAGAATCAGTTCAGAATTTCCTGATTAATTCTAGATGCTTAAATGGGTTTTGAAAATTATCTGCAAACCATCTATTTGTCAACCACATTGATAGACTCTGTACACTCTAAGAATCACTTGAAAGTGTTTCTATTTCTGCATTCTTTAGTTAGCATCAGTGTTTAACTACATGAATGCTTTTGTTTTCTTTAACTGTACTTTTTATCTATAAAATAAGTATAATGAGATACATGAACAATTTCAAAATACTTTTAAGGGAGAGCAAATCAATAAGGCAACTGAATAGACTAGCCTTATTGTCTTTTCATCTAAAATCTAACCTTTTTTTTAAAATCCTCATCCAGGGATAATTTTTTTCTATTGATTTTTAGAGAGACTAGAAAGAAGGGAGGGAGGGAGGCAAAGGGAAACATCAAACATCAATGTGAGAGAGCGACTTCTGTTGGTTGCCTCCTGCATGTGCCCCAAATGTGGCTGGCGATCAAACCCACAACCCAGGTTCATGCACTTGACCAGGAATTGAACCTGCGACCCTTTCATACATGGTCCACGCTCAACCCTTGAGTACACAGGCCAAGGCAAAACCTATATAATCTTATTAACCAATGTCACTTCAATAAATTTAATTTTTAAAAGTTAAAACAATAAAAATAATTATTGTGAATGGGAAGATTTCAGATGAAGCTTGAATATTTGGCAATCACTAGGGGATAGAAAAGGGAAGACTATTCAAGGTAGAAAGAATATGTAAATTCTAATGAGATCACAGAGTAGAATCAAGGGCAGCCAAAGATAGATTTGACAGGTCAGAAGTGACCTGTGATGGAACAGGAAAGCAATGAAGATCAGAAAGACAAACATGGTAGTAGCAGCTCTGTAAGGAGCCACCTAGAGTGGATGTAGGTATGAAAAAACACGTGGTAAACAGATGACTCGGGTGGATTTTGCAATGATCCCAGTAAGATATGTTGCTGACTCTACTAAACGAAGCAGTAGAAAAGGGAATACATATATGTATCACAAATACATTTTTTCAGATAGTGTTCACTGATACTGGATATATCAAAACCACTTAACCGAAATATGTCTACTCAGATATTTTTATTCACATCCATGTAGATTGAATCCCCTAAGTGAATGATAAAAACTAGCTACTGATAGAAATTCTTAAAAGTATCCCTTCCACTGGGAAATTAGAAAAGCAGTGGTGAAATTGCAGGAACAGTTTACCTGGCATGTTGCTGATAGAACCCAGATTGTAGTGTATGCAGTAGAAATGTTCTGTGGTTGTCAAATAATATTTAGTGTTATATGATCTATTAACTGTTTCAAACAGCATGCATGGTGCAGTCCCAGTTTTGTTAAAATATTTGTTTATGGACATAGGGACATATGATTTTTATATGTGAATGTTAAGTGGCTGTTCATAGTGGAACTATGATATTCAGTTTTCTTTTTTGAGCTTTTCTGAGGCATTTATTTTTTTAATAACACACATGCATTTTTGTAGAGATTATAAAATATTATCTAAATATTAGCTGTTAAGTAAGCAGAGAAAAAAGTAAAATAAAGAGAAATTCAGAGCCTAAGGAGTTTATAAGATGGTGAACATACAATTAAGCTTATATTGTGAAAACAGAGAATCAAATATTGACTATTATACATAACACTGCAATGAACATAGGGGTGGAGGGATTGAGAAAAAAAAAGAGGGAACTCATGGACATATTCAACAGTGTGGTGATTGTGGGGGTAAGGAGGTGGGTAGGTGTAGAAGAGAGTATAGAGGGGATAAATGGTGGTGGAAAAATAAAATAAATACAAATAAAAAGAAAGAAAACAGAGTCAGAGGAGAGAGAGGGTTAATATACAAGAAGAAATGTCAATCATGGAGTGAAAAAGCCCTGGAGAAGATAGGACAGGATACAATGACAGGTCGATAGCACAGAAATGTCAGCCTGGGAGAGAAAGGCACTTTTTTCCTGTAGGAGGCGATCAGGAGAGATGTGGACTAAATATGCTGATGCTTGTATAGATTAAGTTTATTTACCTATTCGAAAACACAGTGGTCACCAAAAATACATGCTGAATGAAAATACTAATGTCCAAATTCTTACATTTACTAAGTGCTGGTAAAATTTATTTTAACTTGATTTGGTTGACTTAAGGTCCAGGTTGAAAAAGTTAATATGTGATTCAGGCTGAGTATCAAACACTAAGGCCTAGTAGAGGTTATTAATTCCAATTAGTTGTAATTCATTTTAATCAATTCTTTAAAAATAAAAATATTCTTTATTCAATTAAGAATAAACAATGATTAAAAATAAAATTTATTTAAAATAATCAACTATTTATGAACCCAGGAGAAACAAATTCACAGAAACATAGTGTTAGGTACAGCTGATAGGCCTCTACTTTTCAAGTTATGAAAATCAACTACTAATATAATTTAAATAAATTTTTCAGATAGTGTTCACTTATGCAGGGTACATCAACGCTACTTAATCAAAATACGACTACCCAAATCTTTTCCTTTACATCAGTTGTACATTGAATTCCCTAATGGAAAAAAAGTTGTCTTCTATTTTTTGAATAGTTTCATTTTGACAGCTTTCTAAATAAAAATTCATGAATATAAATATAATTCTTTTCAAATTATACATGAATTCTTTTCATAGCAACTTGTTTTGTTTCCGTGCTGGCTTTTAGCTAAATAAGATTTCGAACATTAAGAATGAGAAACCAACATATTACAACAGAATTCACTTTGAACGAAATGAAATGGAATGTAAAATATAAACTAACATCTAAAAATGGGATTTTGGGAAATGCTTGTTCTCATTACTTTTTTGGTAATATAATAATAAGTTGTTCCCTACCTTTATGTTTTGAGGCAAAGATTCAGGGTTATAATGCTTTACAGAGAGTATGATGTAAGCCTGCAGATATCAGAACGTTGAAAGAAAGCAATTTTTGCCAACCTATTTATGTTATTACATTTTAGAGGGAAAGAGTTGGCCAACTATTTTCTCGATTTTTCATCATATTCAGAAACTGTTACACTTATTTATATATTTGCAATCCCATTCAAAGGCACAGTATATAATAACTTTCTTATCTAGAGGAGGTGGAGACAAGATGAACATTACACTAAATTCAGCTTGGGGCATGGGATGTAAAAGATACTAGAGAATCAACAAGATATCTATGTTTTAAGAGTCGGGATATTATCAGAGCGAGTACCAGCCATTGGTTACCAAAAAAATAGTTTAAGTGTTGCAAGGGAGATCCCAGTATTGAAGCTAAGATTGGCAAATGAAGTTCAATATCGGATAAGTCTGCAGAGGTATGGGGATGCCTCATACTAATTAAGACAATACAATACATTTTGCTAAACAGCATGACTCTTTTTTTGGTGACTCATTCAACAGGTCATGAAAGCATTGGCTAGGAGCCATCTTAAAAGCAGTACCTGACTCTCATCAGGCAGAAGCTAGTAAAGGAACAGCACATTGTGAATATACATGTTGTCGCTCAAAAGCATAGACTAGATTTTTTTCGTAATCAGATAGCAAAATAACCTTATTTGGGCTGTTTATAATTCATCATTTTTAATAAAATAATGATTAAATGTAATAGGGAGGGATGTTAAATTAAAGCACATTGGTTAGATGAGAGCTATAATCTAATTTATATTTGTTAAGGTTGCCAAAGGAGGAACGCACAAGACCAAAATGGTAAGGGATTATAAATTTACTAGAGGCCCAGCGCACACGAAATCGTGCCCGAGTAGCTTGCTTCTGCTTGCCTTAGCTGGCCCCCCCGCCCATCGCCACTCATAGCTCATGCCCCGCCCTCCACTGCTCATAGCTCTCTGCTGCTCGCTTGTAGCTCTCGCCCCCCCTCCTCCCGCCTGCCGCTAGAGCCGCTGCTCCTTTGGTCATGACGGCATTACAGCATTAGGGCCACTGGCTTTTAATATATATAGCTTAGGTCATCTGGATGCTAGATGAGCTGAGCCCCAAAATGGCACCAGCACCCGGGATGGGGAGTCAGAGGTTTTAAAGGACTCTAGGTGGGCTTTTTCTGGACGGAGAATTCTTTGGGCAGGTCTGGATCCCGGGAAGTCCTGAGGGGAGAGATAAGGGTCTTAACAAGTGGAATGTGGTCTAAGTGAAAGGGAATGTCCATCGTGAAGTGGTCTAAAGGTTAGTTCCCAGGGGAGGGGTAATTGATTCAATTATTTGATCAAACCTAACAATATCTTGATATAACTTCATGTACATAAGTGTATCCAGGTTGATAAATTTAAAATATGTTTTTATATTACTAATTCAAAAGCAAAAAGAAAGCAATTGTTATAGCAATGAAATACCTTGAGTTTGTTAAGAACCTGACAAAGTTATTCCTGTTTTTATTTGTGGAGGTCCCCTTAATAGAAAACAAACTAATAGACATTAGTTAATACTTGGTATGTGTCCATTTGCAGATATATATTTTCATCTATATTAAAACTATTTCTTATTTGTGGGTATATTTTCAGAAATATGTCAAATTTCTTAACTTCACATATGCTTACTTTAGAATAAATTATTGGTAAAGCAGGCCATGACTATAGTACCTATGGTCAAATCTCAATTCTAAAATTGAAGAATCTGAATCCCCAAAATATGAAGTGACTTGCTCTGAATTCTGATTCAAGAATCTTATCACAGCATGGTTGATATCTCTGTTACAAAACACTTTTAAATGGCTTTCATGATGACCTTGTGAATGGCCCCATCAGTATTTATATTAACCACTTTAGTTGAGAAATACATAAGAGGCTGGTTTGATAATTCTATTCAATGACCTCTATTATTTAGAGAACAAATTTAGACATTATTTTCCACTGAAGAGAAGCAAATAATAAAAATCAACTAGACTATTATTTTAACTTCCTCTCCGGGTTTGGGATCGTAGCTAGAATAGATTATGTTCATTTTGCTCTTCTAATCTGCTATTTCTTTTTAGAATTGTCCCTATCTCCTCCAACACAGAAGTGGATCTCTGTGGTATTTTAAGGGAATTGATAATTGAATCTGGCCCAGATAGAACTTATATTTTCAATGGGATTTCAATCTCTAAAGGATTATGCAGACTTAACTCTGCCTGAGGGTAGTTTGGAGCATATAGAGAGAGTTTTTATGAGAACAAACAAATATTAGGATAGAAATAGAGATAGATAGTAAAGCAAAAATGGTTTTTGACAGTTTTCTTGTTTCTGATCCAGCATGCCTGAATCTATTTCTGCTTCCCAGTCTACCAATAATACACCAAATATTTGTGAGCACCTATAACATGACCATCGTAATCAAAACACTAGGACACAGCAAGAAGCACACAAACAAAAAGTCCTTATGAACTCACATTCTAGGTGGAAGAGACCATAAACACTACTTGCAAGATTGCTACAGCACCATGTTGAAAATGAGTAGAGAAAGT
The DNA here is from genome assembly GCF_000412655.1 of Myotis brandtii. Classification (NCBI taxonomy): domain Eukaryota; kingdom Metazoa; phylum Chordata; class Mammalia; order Chiroptera; family Vespertilionidae; genus Myotis; species Myotis brandtii. The sequence goes on along the minus strand of NW_005360891.1, from coordinate 141,830 downwards.
AAATTGCCAATGCTAATAGGGGGAGTGGGGAGGAATTTTAAATGGGGCTATCAGGGCGGGCCTAATAGAGCAGAGTATTATTTGAGGAATGATTTAAAGGTTCTGATGGGGCAAGACATGTGGCATATGAACAAGTCAGCCAGTGTGTCTGCAGCTAAATGAGACCGTTTGGCAGGAATTTTATTTATTGTCTCTCACTCGCCATACGGAAGGAAACTCCATAAGGACATGTGTTTTATTTCTTAGGTCCACTCCTATATTCTCAGTCACTAGAATAATGCCTAGCACATGGTTGATACTAAATTTTTGTTGAGTGAGTAAATGATCTTTGGGCTGAGACAGCCAGTTGCCATTTTGCTTTTATATACAACACACACACACACACACACACACACACACACACACACACACACACACAGAGCAAGATGATATTACCTGACAATGAAAATAGGTCTAGGCAAACAGAAGTAACTGAGAAATTGGACAATTTCTAGATCTACATATATCTGAAAACAACTCTATCTCTTGGACCTCCTTGATATAGGAATACGTGAATTATTTTTTAGTTTGTTTTTTTTGTTAGCCAATTTGGTTTAAGTTTCCCTGGCATGCTGCCAAATGAGTCCTGACTAATATACTGGACATATTTATACTTTAAAGTGTCACTTTCCTTTCAGTTGGGCTTGAACAGTTTTGGGAGTATTTTACAAGCCTGATTAGTCCTATTATAATTTTAGAATTGAACTTTTTTTTTCCAAAAAAACTTCTTACAGACTATAACTAGAGATAGAGCTCATTTGAAGCTAATATA
>NW_005360891.1:136166-140965 GCF_000412655.1 Myotis brandtii | reverse complement strand
GAAATGGTCATAAAATATTTTTGTTAAGAGACAGATTATAAATCTTCCTAGCTCCTTTTCTTTTAAGAAGGCATGGGAGTGACATGAACATAAGACAACAGTGGGAGAATTTCTGCTATTTATTCATAATCATAATAGTTTTGAAAGGAGCTATTGGAAATTTTAAATCTTTGGCAGGGAATGGAAAAACAAACATCAAAAAAGTCTTCCATTTCTCTCAGTTATACCAGTTGCTTTAGTCAAACTATAGCAGGCATATAAATTAATTATTTTTAAAGTATATCTAAAATTTTAAAACAAATTAGTTATTGCATCTTTTTATTTTTGCAATAAAGTTCAGAATACCCTATATTTTCTTAGAAATATAAATTAAATATCTCAATTAGCCAATAAATTGTATGGAAAAATTTTGAATTTATGTATTTTCAGATTCTGCTGACCATATTTAATTGAAGGAAGAAAAAGGCATATTGATTGAGGCTCACCAATTATTTATCTCAATAATAAGGCAGCTTTTATGTTAAAACTAGAAAGTTATCACAAATATATATTTAACCATCAGTAAGGAATTAATATAACTAAATATTGGATATTGTGTAAATAAAGATAGTGGCTCAATCTGGATAGATTAGGTAAACTTGAAGTAAAATGTTTAGAGAGCCTATGGATATAATATTGCAATAACCTAACAAGGGCATTGATCTAAAATACAATGATAACACAAGGCAATAAAAACTAAGTCTAAGAATTGAAATGTAGAAGGCCAGCAAACTGCAGGTGTTAGAAAATCAAGACAACTAATCATCTCACTAAGTATGATGACTTATAATTTGTACTCCTAAGTAAAATACAGCCCACTGTAATATAACATTCACAATTGTACTCTGCAGCTGCTCTCCTACCCACATGCTCATCTTCTCCCAGGAGATGCTATTGTTGTGGGTCTTTAAAGATTAGGCTCCTAACTTCAAACTCTAGGGGCTCTAATTATCTCAGACATTGGGTGGGGGGAATCTTCCATTGGACACATCTCTTGATTTAAGTTCTCGGAAATTGTGACACATTAAACATATGTTGTTACTACTTTTTTATCTTTGTGCCTTGCTGAAGTATCTAGTACATGATATATATTATGCTTGTCTGCTCTGTTATGTATATTATTGATTTGCCTGGACAGCCAAATGTTGGCAATGGGGAGTATGAGACTTCTAGATACTTGCAACTTGTGTTGAAAACTACACCAAATGTAGGAGAGAAAGTGGCTCTGATTTTAGGACTGAATGTAAGAGACGGAAGAAGTAGTTTTGGCATCTTTATTTCGGAGAGTGATGATTCTCTTGTTCGTATAAATAATGTTTAATAAAAAGAACGGGAAGCAGCTGAAATTCCAACAAGTAACTCAGAGATTTTCTTCATCCTGAGAAATGTGTGCTGAGATGGAGCTATTGTTTCTGGGTAACGGAAAATGAGGCATCAATTAGTAGAAACCTAGAAGCAATGCTCCAGGGAAGAGCAGAGAGCAAAAATCTCAGGCTTGAGAAACGTTAAGGAAACAGGAAGCAGGGGGATGTTTAAGCATTTTATAGGTCTGAGAGTCTAGGAAATTTTTGTTTGGACTGGTGAGTAATAAGGCCTGTGAGTAACAGACCTGCAATGAATGGATCTAAAAGTGAGAGAGAGGTTATTTGAAGAATTTAAAAATCTCCAGGTTCTCATGTCCGAAATTCAACAATAATGTTTATGATATAATTTTGTTAATAATTGTCTGAGGCAGCTGAGGCTGACATAACAAAGTACTATAGATTGGATGACTGGAACAATAGAAATTTATTTTCTCAGTTCTCGATGCTGCAAGTTCTAGATCAGAGTGCCAGCATGTTGGGTTTTGGTAAGACTCTTCCTGGCTTGCAGCTGGCCTCCATCATCCTTGCGCTCACATGACCTCTTTGCGTGGTCAAGAGGAAAATTCGCTTTCTTGTGTCTCTTCTTTTGAAGGCACCAATCCCATTATGAGAGCCCCATCCATGCTCATAACCTCACCTAATCCTAATTGCCTCCCAAAGGCCCCATTTCCAAAAATCACATTAGGAGAGAATTTCAACATATGAAATTTAGGAGGACATAATTCATAGCAATGATCGATAAGAGATGTTTTGTTCTCTAGACCCCCATATCATTTTATAAGAGCTCAATTATTTCAAAGCAAGGATTTGTACACATTTCTCTGTTCTATGTTAGTCTCTCAGTATTTCAGCCTGGAGACTTTGTCTTATTCATCTATGTACCTATAAATTTAATAGCGCATGTGTATGCCTCTATCAGGCATTTAGTAAAATAAAGTAAAGAAATAAACACTAAACAAACAGTCTGTTTAGAGAAACTAGAGCGGAGGGTGGCAAAGGCTGATATGAAGCATTTTTTTTCCAGAGCTGTAGTAAACTTCATAAATGATAGCTTTTATTATCTATGCTAGTATGGAAGCAGACCTACAACCAAAGATGCAGGTACTATTTTAAAAAAATTCTTAAGATGCATTTTCCAATTTATTGAATAAAGCTCATGGTTAGCATTTACATAATGGAACACAATTGATCTGCTCTCTCTCCCATTATCCTTCACAGCATTTCTCCCGAAGAATCTCTTAAATGTCTATTCCCTCTTGGGTCCCAAACTGACACAGGGGAACAAGCTCAGTTCTATCAGAAACAATGGAACATAGAGAATAATTGGATGAAATCCTTAAAATGCTAATATCTAACAAATCAAGAAATCTAGAATATAATATCCATAGAAATATTATTATTAAGTTAAAGATAATAGTTTTTTATAAATTAAAAACAAAACACTACCAAATAGTCACTGGAAAATCAAACAATATATGAAGTTGTAGTGTGTGTGTGTGTGTGTGTGTGTGTGTGTGTGTGTGTGTGTGTGTCAGGGGGAATTGACTGGAAAGGAAAAATAGGTAACTCTTTGGGGGTGATGAAGTAACAACTAGTTTCTATATCTTTATTTACATGTTTATTCCAGGTGCTTTTGCATTTCCCAAAACATTTTAGATTGTACACTTGAGATCCTTTTTACCTCATTGTATATAAATTTTACCTCAAAACAAACAAACAAAAATAATAATTAATGCAAACTTATAACTAGAAACTGACATGGTTGTAATGTCCTGAACCAAAAATTTCATTAAAAATTTCCCCCTAAAATGCAGCATATTCTAATTCTGAAAACATGAAAGAAATTATATAGAATACATCTTGATGTTCTTTATGTAGACAAATTCACCTAATAGCAGCTATAACTTTCAAATTCTTGTTTTTATGTCTTAATACTTGTGTTTCTATAACTGTAGGGCACCATGAGGGTTCACTGCACAGATTATGGTTAAGGGCGCGACACAGTTGATACTGTTCAGCTATACTGACCCAGGCTCAGTACTCTGGGTACAACTCACTTGGGTTACTGTAATAGACTCCAAGGGTTCATTTTTTTCAATGCAAACTGAAGATTTTACAGCAGTAGAGTTATATTATGATCCTATATGTCAGGACCTATGCTAGATGCTTCAAATACATCAATTTACTCAATCATCACAGCAACCCAATAATTTAAATAGTACAATTATCCTTATTTTGGGTAAGTGAATCTTAAAATTGTTAGGTAATTTGCCAATGACGACAGTGCCCATGTGTGGCAAAGCCAGTTCTAATTCAAGTCTAATTTGAGAGTTTTGCTCTTATTTCTGTGACATTCTTCTCAATTAAACACAGACATGTTCTCCATTAGCTTAAAATTACATTTTACATTCTCAAGCCAAATGTGTCTATATTTGCTAGTGTTTCCAATCAGTTTAGTAAGTAAATTTAGCTCTTGAAATTGAGAAGTATCTTAAACAATGTTCAAGGTTTTCAAGAGTAAATAACTAGCAGTGGAAAAGTTCAACATTATTCACTGATGTTAGAATACGACTAACAGGAAATAATAATTGAACCTGTTTTGAGTAATAGTGACAAGGGATTTCCCTGGCATATAGCTAGCTAGGCAATCCATCCTAATAACAGATCACTCTCCCTCCCTTCCCTCACCCCAAATTTAAAATATGAATAGCAGTTTCAAGGAAATGTCTAAATGTCTTCTAATGAAAAAGACTGGACATTGTGATCTCAGTGTCATAATATGTTTTCCAACTGTGCTAAACTTAAACATATTACAATTTGCAATATATGAAATTTAAGAAGTTGAGAATATAGAAGTTGAAAGTAGTTATTGGCAAATCTGAATTTCCTCTTGCTAAACAGAACAACTGAAAAATGGAAGATATCCCTTATTTATAATCAGCATTTTCTTTCTTGTAGATTAGCTAGGAAATATTATGAAGTATGGTTTGTTTACTAGTCTAATGAATAAAATTAGTGAATGTGGGACTCTACTCTGGCAGCTACTACCTTAGCAGTCTTAAAAAGTTACCATAACTCAGACTCTTTCATGATTTCACAGCAAGTAAGTCATATACTTTCTCTGACTTATGTCTTATAAACTGCATAGTAAAATTGACTACACAGTAGGTCCAGGCATGTTCGCTGCATGGAATATAAGATTTATGAAAGTTAATGCCTGGATATGTTTCTGGGCTTTATTAGAAGATGCTTTAAAGTCAAGTTTCCTGGCATCTGACCCACCTTCCTAGTTTGGAGAAATCCATATTTCTGTGGTCCTTGAAGTGGTAAAAAATATTTTTGTTTAGAAAGAAATTAAGAAGACAGACTATGTCCTTAATCTTTGGCAGCAAGGGT
>NW_005360891.1:96796-135874 GCF_000412655.1 Myotis brandtii | reverse complement strand
TCCAGTAAAGAAGGGATATTTGTTAGAAGCTGCAATCCTGTTTAGTTCTCCAATTATCTTGTGGACCTTGTACATTAAATTTATATCCCTGCTAAGCCTAGAACCTGTTTCTAGCGTGTACATGCAAAACGCTATCAGATCACTGGAATACCCATTTTACAACCGTTCTGGACACAATTTTAAGTCATTGAGACAATCATATACAACAACTCAACACTAATGACATGCTCTTGACATGTGGAAAAATAAGACATGGCCCTTTTGGCAAGACAAGTGAAGTGGTGGACTGATAGCATATCAAGAGAAAACTAACAATATGCCGAAATGAAATTAGAAAACGGATCTGAAGCCTGACCCTGAGGACTTGTCCCTGATCAATTCATTGTCTAATGATGTGCTTGTCTGCCTGTCAAGGAAGAAAAAAGTGGGTAAATAAAGTCAATCTATTGCTGAAAAGACTGGCAAAGGAATCAGATCATTGTGCTTCTAAGTAGAATAAGAAAAGCATAGGAGGTAGCAGTGAAATAACATGACTTTAAGTGCAAATCTGTCCTGGAACATAAGTAAGATCAAATGTGTCTATATTTGCTAGTGTTTCCAATCAGTTTAGTAAGTAAATTTAGCTCTTGAAATTGAGAAGTATCTTAAACAATGTTCAAGGTTTTAAAGAGTAAATAACTAGCAGTGGAAAAGTTCAACATTATTCACTGATGTTAGAATACGACTAACAGGAAATAATAATTGAACCTGTTTTGAGTAATAGTGACAAGGGATTTCCCTGGCATATAGCTAGCTAGGCAATCCATCCTAATAACAGATCACTCTCCCTCCCTTCCCCTACCCCAAATTTAAAATATGAATAGCAGTTTCAAGGAAATGTCTAAATGTCTTCTAATGAAAAAGACTGGACATTATGATCTCAGTGTCATAATATGTTTTCCAACTGTGCTAAACTTAAACATATTACAATTTGCAATATATGAAATTTAAGAAGTTGAGAATATAGAAGTTGAAAGTAGTTATTGGCAAATCTGAATTTCCTCTTGCTAAACAGAACAACTGAAAAATGGAAGATATCCCTTATTTATAATCAGCATTTTCTTTCTTGTAGATTAGCTAGGAAATATTATGAAGTATGGTTTGTTTACTAGTCTAATGAATAAAATTAGTGAATGTGGGACTCTACTCTGGCAGCTACTACCTTAGCAGTCTTAAAAAGTTACCATAACTCAGACTCTTTCATGATTTCACAGCAAGTAAGTCATATACTTTCTCTGACTTACGTTTTATAAACTGCATAGTAAAATTGACTACACAGTAGGTCCAGTCATGTTCGCTGCATGGAATATAAGGTTTATGAAAGTTAATGCCTGGATATGTTTCTGGGCTTTATTAGAAGATGCTTTGAAGTCAAATTTCCTAGCATCTGATCCGCCTTCCTAGTTTGGAGAAATCCATATTTCTGTGGTCCTTGAAGTGGTAAAAAATATTTTTGTTTAGAAAGAAATTAAGAAGACAGACTATGTCCTTAATCTTTGGCAGCAAGGGTGAGAACAAGTTATCTCAGTTTGGTCAATGAGATACACCTACCAAGGATTATGAATCTTCAATGAATGACTCAAGATTAAGGGAAAGTAAAAGGAGGATCTTCATGGTGGTGTGGGGAGGGCAGTGCTGTCCATATCAGCGTGTGTGTGTGCGTCCAGTAAAGAAGGGATATTTGTTAGAAGTAGCACTAGCTGCGTTCCTGTTTAGTTCTCCAATTATCTTGTGGAACCTGTACATTAAATTTATATCCCTGCTAAGTCTAGAACCTGTTTCTAGCATGTACATCCAAAACGCTATCAGATCACTGGAATACCCATTTTACAACCGTTCTGGACACAATTTTAAGTCATTGAGACAATCATATACAACAACTCAACACTAATGACATGCTCTTGACATGTGGAAAAATAAGACATGGCCCTTTTGGCAAGACAAGTGAAGTGGTGGACTGATAGCATATCAAGAGAAAACTAACAACATGATGAAATGAAATTAGAATACGGATCTGAAGCCTGACCCTGAGGACTTGTCCCTGGTCAATTCATTGTCTAATGATGTGCTTGTCTGCCTGTTAAGGAAGAAAAAGTGGGTAAGTAAAGTCAATCTATTGCTGAAAAAACTGGCAAAGGAATGAGATCATTGTGCTTCTAAGTAGAATAAGAAAAGCATAGGAGGTAGCAGTGAAATAACATGACTTTAAGTGCAAATCTGTCCTGGAACATATAAGTAAGATCAACACCTCCGCACCTGAGTATTTTCCACACTGCGCCTCCTCTGAGCCTCGGTGTGCTGTTATTTTTCCTTCTAGTTGAAGAGTCTCTCCTCAGCCAGCCTTCCTGCGGTTCTGGGTGATGTCCGTTCCGTCTTTTAGTTGTATTTTTGAAGTGGTTGTTTGCGGCAGCAGTCTGCGGTGTTTACCTATGCCGCCATCTTGGTCTCCTTCGAAAAGTATGTATTTTTTATTTTACAGTAACTTTGCTTAGAAAAATGAATACATGAGGAAAATATTATTAAATAATGTTCTAAGAGTTGAATTTTTGAGAGAAATCAAACTCATATTTTGAAGGAAACATAATTGGATTTGAAAGTATTTGAAGAAAACATATCCCAAATCTGATAAATATACTGAAGGAATAAGGCAAGTCACATCAAATTTATATCTCATTGAGTTAAAAAGTGTTTAGCATATATATCTTTGTGAAACTCAAGATTTTGACAGCACAATCCACTGAAATCAATAATTTAAATGATGAATTAAGACATCTCTTATCATTTATGTTAATAATTCAGTTGAGTTTACCAAATAATATTTTATGGGATGTGACACCGGTAAATCTCAGGGCTAATATTTAAAAATGTCAATACATTTCAGTGATAATGAAAACTTCTGTGACTGCCAAATGTCTCTCACTGTATTTCATAAGCCTATTGTATCATAATGAACTCCCCTACCGAGCTGTGCAACACCTGTGTGTTAATGTATAACGCACACGTAAAGAGTCCAGATATTGCCCCACTAATACAACTTAAGTATGTTTCTTGACTTTACCTGAATTCTACAAAACATTAACAATAATTTTATGATAATAAGAAATTTTTTGATGTCAAAGATATAGAATAAATTAACCATTTACTAAAGAGATTCTACACTGGAATTATTTCTACCACAATAGAGCTATACCATATAATGGCTATAAATGGACTTATTGATTTTATGGCCTCTTGAAAAAGGGAAATGACTAAACACTATTTCTAGATTTTGAAGTTTATAATAAATACATTAGTAAATATGATTTATGTAACACTATTCTCAGGTACAGAACAAATATCAGTTAATAGCTGATAGTTCTACTTTTTCTTTAGTAGAACATGATTTTAGTTATTTCCTAGAGGCCTGGCACATGAAATTTGTGCTCGGGTATGGTCCCTAGGCCTGGCCTGTGATCAGGGCCATCTTCCCCAGCTGCCTGCAGCTGGCTCTGCCCCCGCCGCCACCCACCCCCGGTTCCCTGTTTGCCATCGGGTGATTAGTGCCTGACAGCCGGGGGAAGGGACCAAGAGGTGGTCAGTGCACCTCGCAGTGACCGGTCCAGTGGTTGTTCTGCCGTTGGGGTCAATCTGCATATTACCCTTTTATTATATAGGATATACTTGGATCGATTTGATTTGCTTATGGAAAATGAGTGCTTATTGTTTCTATTTCTGATAGTTCTCTGAAAATAATTCATAACATTTAAAAATGAAAATCTATAACTATTTTAACATAATTATTCCTAGAATCATTTTAAAAATCTAAAATATTAGTTAAATTATATACTTTAATGATTTGTATATATTCAAGAATGAAAATCACTCATGCCTTAATATTTGCTCATTTATGTTAAAATCCTTTTTTAGAAGGTATTTTCATAGATCATCTGTTATGTTCAAACTCTGATCTATACAAACTAGCAAAATAGCCCATTCAAAAATTCATTTTCTTTCTATTAGAACCAGCCTATTCCATTTAGAAAAAATTGTTGACAGTATTACAGATGTTCCCCATTTTCTCTCTTTTGCCACCCTCCACCCAGCCCCCATCCCACCACAGGTCTTCTGCACACTATTGTCTGTATTCATGCATATATGTTCTTTGGTTAATCTCTTCCTGTCTCCTTCACCCCCACACCCCTCTGAAATCTGTCATTCTAGCCCACTCTTAATAAACAAACAGAACAACACCAGAAGCCTGATTTCATTCTTCCCTCGTGAGAGAGCCCATGAAGATGGAAGTTTATATACATTTTTCATAAGATGCTAGATTCTTCCCTAAAATATCATTCTTCTTCATCAAACCTGTGTCCCCTCAGTCACTTGGATGTAAAGATTAATAGACATATTCCATGTTCTTCCTGAGTTTATTATCCAGTTGGGGAAACAGACATGTAATATCAGAAACAGTGGATTAAGTAGAATAGAGATCTTAATAAAATAAGTTGGATTAAAAGGGGAAGAGTTATTTATGTTGCAGGGACTAAAATAAATCTTCACATTTGAACAAGACCTTGAGTAGGCTACACAGAAAATGGAAGGGTACCCTAGAAGGAAGGAAGTCACACTAAAAAATTTTACACATGTGAAAAAGCAAGAATCACTGCAGTGCATGACCATGGTGAAAATTTTGTGCTATTGGGTTTTGTTTATTTAAGGGTTTTAGTATTTAGCATTTGTAAAATTCCTTAACATATGCAACCAACTCTGAAAGGTTGAAATCCCGTCAGGACATGTCTGAGAGAATATAATTTATAAACACATATATTAAATGTGGGCAAATAAACATCAGAAAATTAAAATTGTCTGCTAAAACATTTTAAATATACATATATTAAATTTAATATTTGATATGATGACTCCCAGGCAAAATTTCTGAACAGCTACTAAACATAGGTTGGGAGGAATAAGAAAAGTCTGCTACTAGGAAGTCTTCTAAAAAGTTGTATAAGAACTGCTGTCCCATCCCCCCCCCTCGCTCTCTCTTTTTCTTATACTAACACTTAAATTTATATTTACAGTTTTGCATGGAGTGGGCAGTAGTATTCTAAAACATTGGTATAGTATTTGACAGCCTCTTATTAGTAAGTTTCAGGACTGAGGAGGGAGGAGAGAAAAGAAGAAAAGGAGAAGGAGGAGGAGGAGGAGGGGAAGGGAAAATGAAAAAGTGACTGAATTTTTCAGAGAAGCAGATTCTAGTTTGATAGAATATATAAAATTCTAACAACTTGAGTCATATTAAATCGGCATTCATCACAAAACTGTATGACTGGGTCCATGTTGTTGGATCATAAATACACATATCTGGAGAAAAGACGAGTGGGGTGACCTCATAGACTTAATTTTTACTAAGGTTCTATTGGTCTAAAATATAGGCTTTAAAACTTTAACACGTATAGTGGATATGATATACACACTTACGATCATATTTCCCAAGAAAGTTTAATAAAATATCCTTCTGAAAGAAAGAAACCACAGGTGCTCCCCCCGCTCCCCCCCAACCCTTAAAAACTCTTTGAAAATCTTAATTCCCTGCCTCTTATGTCTGCTTGTGACCTAAGACTGAATTCTAGTGAGTGGTTTCTCTCACTGCCAGGTTCATGTTAATAGATTGTTCTGTGTGTGGAAAGGTGTTTCCTAAACTTGAGCACTTCTTTAAGCCTCACATTTCTCATCTCAAAAGATACAATGTTCACAGCTTTTACTTTGTAGGATTGAGGATTAGATATAGTAATGCAAGTTAGGCACATACAGCAAGGAGTCAATAATATTAGTCAATATTGTCTTAATTATTGTATTATTATCATTGCTCATCATCCATTGATATACCTGGTATATACATTCGCACATATACATTTGCACATACTGGCATATGCATTAAAGATAGTTGAAAGAAGAATTGATAGTGAGTAGTGTGCAAAGGTACTCTAAACTTTCATCAAAAAGAATGACCATGGCCCTAGCTGGTTTGGCTCAGTGGATAGAGTGTCTGCCTGCAGACTGAAGGGTCCAGGTTCCATACTGGTCAAGGGCACTTACCTTGGTTGCAGGCTTGACCCCTGGCCCTGGTTGGGGTGTGTGCGGGAGGCAACCAATGAAGGTGTCTCTCTCACATCTTTGTTTCTCCAGTGGATAGAGTGTCTGCCTGCAGACTGAAGGGTCCGGGTTCCATTCTGGACAAGGGCACGTACCTTGGTTGCAGGCTTGACCCCTGGCCCTGGTTGGGGTGTGTGCGGGAGGCAACCAATGAAGGTGTCTCTCTCACATCTTTGTTTCTCTCTCTCTCTCTGCCTCCCACTCTCTCTAAAAGATCAATGGAAAGATATCATTAGGCGGGGATTAACAACAACAACAAAAAGAATGATCATGAAAAGTCAATCAGAAGAGAAAGATATGTTTCTGCTGCTTTGGGCATATAACCAGAAGCAAAACGCTATTGAACCCCACAACAATTATGAGCTAGTTTGGTGGCATTATGACAATCTAACCCATACTTACACTAGCTCAAATGATATTATCTATGACTTCTGCCACATTACATAGGCAGCCTCAAACATTATTCTCCGTTCATTCTACTTATTCCAGCCTCAACACATTTTTATTTTTCACGTTCCTTTTGATACTGCTGCCAGATTATGATCATTATTATGGGTTTCAAAGGATTGTTCAGAGAATTATGTTTCTCAAAGCCTGTGAGAAAGGGGAGTAGAAACATTTCGCAGATGAATGAAACAAAGACATTGAAGCATAAATAACAATGAGGTTTCACAGCTGTGACTTGATAAATTGTGTAGATTCTAGATGGCTTATTTTAAATCCCATTTTGGTATTACTGTCTTGATAATTTTCTATGCAGCACTGAGTCAGTCTCCAGGGTACTAGGATACACTTTTGTTTCCTTTCTTTAACTACTTGTGAAAGCCTTGGCTAACTCCTCACCGCTTAGAGACTGCATTCAGCACTCACAGGGACATACCATTAACTCCTGTTTTATTAAAGCCAACACCTGCCCCTTTTTAGCATGTCACCTGCAGAGGAGGATAAATTAAGTGATTAAAAAGCTGTGTGAATTTCACTTCACAATGTTTTCACATTTTCATCTTCCTAATGTCTCATATCAATTTTTTTTCTTAGCAGCATTGGTATTTGAGAGTAATGCCTGCAAGAAACTTTACTGTGTTGGCAATTTGTGCTTCTGTTCAGTTCAACAATATGCCTACTGTGTGTTAGAGGCTTTCTTTTGCCAATCTTGGGAGATGAGAATCAGGATTCATTTTACAGATGAATAGACTGAAGTTGATAGAATGTTTTGATTGAAGATACAGGTACAGAGTGTTGAGGTTCAGTTCTGTTTGAATTCCAATCACATGCTCTTTTCATTAGAGCTAAATTTGGTGATTGGGAGAGCCCCCTGGGTTTCCATTTGCAGTAAACCTGGAAGAGGATGCTTATCACAAATCCATTAATATTTCTGTTGCCTGGAATTTCTTTTTTTGTGTGTCCTTAAGAATGAAAATTGAAATATGACTGAAGAGATTTGAGTCAGTGCCTGTTAGCCATTTACTATAAAACCAGAGGCCCGGTGCATGAATTCGTGCACCAGTGGGGTCCCTTGGCCTGGCCTGAGGGATCAGGCCGAAACCAGCTCTCCGACATCCCCTGAGGGGTCCTGGATTGCGAGAGGGCGCAGGCCAGGCCGAGGGACCCCACCAGTGCAAATCCGGGCCGGGGAGGGACACGGGAGGTTGGCCAGCCGGGAAGGGACCGTGAGCAGGCTCCAGGGTGTTTCTGGCCGGTCTCACTCAGTCCCGATCAGCCGGACTCCAGCAGCAAGCTAACCTATCGGTCGGAGCATCTGCCCCCTGGTGGTCAGTGCATGTCATAGTGAGTGGTTGAGTGGCCTTAGCATATCATTAGCATATTACACTTTGATTGGTTGAATGGCTGACTGGACGACTGGGCAATTAGCATATTAGCCTTTTATTATATATGATATCTGGAGCAAGTCACTTTGATTTACTTATATTTTAGCTAGCTCTACTGTGGAATCAATCAGAGTTAGATTATAGTTTTAATGATCAAGTGAAATAATGTATATATCAGCATAACAGTGAGAGGTAAAATAATCTATAACTTTAAGGTATTTGAGTGATATTCAGCTAACTCTGGTGTTTTTCAATCCAGAGTTCCAAAAAGAGTCACAAGTAAATAATTTTATTGTACTCTCCTTTCCAATTAATTACTCATAATTATGGTTCTATTTTTCTTTTTTGCCCCTACCCAATGAAGAGACTATCGTTGTTCAAAATGTGAATATTGTTAAACTCTCATACCTAGACTTTTTCTTAAACAAATTTCTAACAATCAGGCAGTCATCCCACAACAAGGACTTGATATTAATATGTAAAAATGATATTCTTTTTTAATGGTTTTCTAGGTGGAGTTTGCCTGTAACTCATTAAAATTTGACACCTATTCATTTTAAAGCCAATATTCTAAAAGGTTCTACTATATGTTAGAAATTATAAGTATGGTGTATTATAGCATCATGATGATGGAGACAGAAAAAAAAAGTGTTATTTATTATGATAGTAAGTCAAGTAACAAAATATCACCTATGTTGGAGCTAGAGGATTAGAATATACTTTAAAGCAATTTACAGTGGTAAGACCTAGACATTTAAAGTTCATCCTAAACTAGGACAGATAATTAACCTGACTGGCATAAAGTGACACAACCTTATCAGGACCTCTGCTGAGCTAAGAGCGAGCAGAGCTGCCAGGTGTGAAGGTAGCCAATTAGCACAAGCCAAAATGAAAGAAAAAAATCAAAGCTTTAATCACTTACTATGATCATATAAGCAAGAGGCTAACCTCCTGCCTGTTCCATTTTCTCCCATAAAACAGCATTCCCCAGCATTTCCCCAGGGGAAAAATGGGACCGGGCAGGAGTTTAAAACAAGGGTCAGGTAGACCAACCAGCGCAGTGGAAAAGCACTTAGTCTATTGAGTCGGAGTGGAGAAGAGTGTCTTCCGGTTTCCTCTTCTCTCCCAGTAAGGAAGTCTCCTCCGAGGCTTCTGAGGAAGGCCTTGGCCGAAGGCTCCGGATGAAGAGGTCTCTGAATGAAAGCCTGGCTGGCTGGCTGGCTGCGTCCATGACTGCAGCTGCCTTCAGGGAGTGCAATGCACTGGTCGTGCTTCAAGTCTGGAATAGGAAGGGTATCTACTTCTGCTCGAGGCCAGGTAAAGGCTTTATAAGCGCCTCTTGTTGGGACAAAAGAATCACACATACAGGTTTTTTGATCAGGAGCCAGACTCCTTAATTTTATTTTCATCAATGGAGTTAGATAGATATAGATAGATATATAGTTAGAGATATAGACATGTTATTAAAGCTCTTTACCCATATGCTTACATACCGAATTACCCCGTTCATTTGTCCTGTTTTCAGCAGACATTTGTTGTCCAAAAGGATATTTATGCATGTTTTCCCACTGAGACTGTGATTCCTCGTCCTTGCCTTGCTTACTCCTGAGAAAAGGTCAGTTCTGTGAGGTAAAAAAATCACCTCTTCATATTTTCAATTTTCCCCTCACTTTATCCCACTTACTGTGTACAAATTATCTCCTCCTCTTCTAACTGACTGAATGTGTGTGAAGTCCTCAGGTGAGGTGCCATAGCCTAGGATTGGCACACTCCGGTTAGGGTGTGAGGCATAGTGTAGTTTAAGCGTCCATATTTATTGTGCATTTCTCTAGTTCCTCTCATGGAAATGGCTGAATATTTTCATATTTGAAAAAGTCTGTCTTCTCACATAGACCTTAAAATCTGATGACTCATCAGTGACATTTTGTTGAATTTGAAATAAAATGTAGTGATTAAGTTCTAGAAACCTAATGTACAGTGTGGCTGTTGTAGTTAATAATAACCTAGTGTATACAGTTGACCCTTGAACAACACAGGTTCTAACTGGCCAGGTCCACTTATCCACGTATCTTTTCAGTAAATATACAGTTGCCCTCCTTCGCTCTGTGTTTTGCATCCTCTTTGTCAACCAACCACGGATTGAAAATGTTATTATTGTGCCACTGAATACACTTTAAATATCTATGTATGCCGACTATCTTTTAAGAAGTTTTAGGTGTAAAAACAAAACAAAACAAAAAATTATAGATTTTTTTATTTGCCTGTCTGAGTTAGAGGATGGCATGACCCAATTTCATATGTGGGATTTCTTTAATTTTATTGTAGGGACAATGAGTTGACTAGATTTCAGCATCACTTTAAAAATAGGTGTGTATGTTGTACATGTCTTGGACTATTCTAGGTAGAGGGTATAGAATAGGGATAGAAATGCAAAATTTTCTGTCTCATGGACTTCATTATGATAACGTGAAGACAAGTAGTAAATATACAGCTGAGTAAATGATAAGATTCATGAGTCAGGAGTAACTAGGTTTGTTGCTGTGCTATTAAACAACCCACAATCTCCATATCTAAGAATGGTAAAGGTGTTTTTAACCTGAGTATATAGTCTTTGTGGTTGGCTGCACTTGAGCTTCATATGCTTTCCACTTTAGCCCCAGACTGACAGGGCAGCCTCTACCTGCAACATGTTTTGTTTTTGTTGGGTGAGGAAAATGAGAATGTGGAAAAACATATGCTGACTTTTAAAGCTTTTATTCAGATTTCCATAGCCAAAGCAACCATATTATTCTAAATTAGTAGAATGGAATTCTACAAAACTTCCACTGGTAGGTTGTAAAAGCTATAGAAGTTCATATAAACTGAAGGATCATGATATCTTAGATTAGTTTGCCACAAGAGCAGAATCAGAGGTAAGAACTTGGTTTAGGGGAGTTTATATTCGATGTCAATTTAAAAAGCCAGAATAAAGCAGTGGAGAGAGAGAGAGTCAGGGAAAGAGGAAAAGGCTAACATGAAAGTGTCCTATGTCGGTTGGAGCTCTCCCACCATACAACAGCATTGTTCTGAAGCCCATCAATTCGCCCCTCTCCTGTAGAGTACTTCTTAACTGCAATCCTAGGAGCACAGATGACCTTGGGGTCCAGAAGGACATCCACACTTCAATCTTCTGAGCCGTTTTCTATCGTAAAACCTACCTTTAGCCACCTCATTAAGTTAGAAATGTCTTAAGACCGTTGAAATGCTCACCCATCCTGCCACATCTCTGAGGAGTCTAAAGTTTAACTTTTTTTCTACACCTTCCTGCTCAGGCCCTACCTGCCTTTTTCATCCTCAAGGACAGAGCTGAGGAGATAAGTGAATGTTTCCAGTGGGGGGTGGGGGGTAGGGGTGGGGTTGCCAGGAAGATACTGCCCCTGTGGGTTTCTCTAAAATGGAATGGGCTATTCTGATGGGGTAGTAAGTGGCCTTACCCCTGAAATATACCAGCCAAATGTCCATCTCCATGATATTGTGCAGAAGACTCCAGCTTTGGTAGGACAGAGCTGAGGAGATAAGTGAATGTTTCCAGTGGGGGGTGGGGGGTAGGGGTGGGGTTGCCAGGAAGATACTGCCCCTGTGGGTTTCTCTAAAATGGAATGGGCTATTCTGATGGGGTAGTAAGTGGCCTTACCCCTGCAATATACCAGCCAAATGGCCATCTCCATGATATTGTGCAGAAGACTCCTGCTTTGGTAGGTTGGACTAGAGCAGTGGTTCTCAACCTTCCTAATGCTGCGACCCTTTAATACAGTTCCTCATGTTGTGGTGACCCCCAATTTCATTGTTACAAATTGAACATAATTAAAGGATAGTGATTAATCACAAAAACAATATGTAATTATATATGTGTTTTCCGATGGTCTTAGGTGACCCCTGTGAAAGGGTCATTCAACCCCCAAAGGGGTCTCGACCCACAGGTTGAGAACCACTGGACTAAGGGTCTAGTCTTCTTCCAGTGCTCCAGTAGCCTGAAGGCCCTCATATGCACCTTTCCCACATACAATGCACACATATACTCACAAAATCCAAACTGTTTTTATAAATTATGTGTTCATGTGTGCACACCCACATGTGTATGCTCATTTTCTAATTACAATAATTTGAGATTCAGATTTTAAAATATCCTAATAATTTTTGAGAGTTACAATCTTACACATAGTCTCGGCACTACTTATTAATAGTCATGGGTTGATATAAAGGGCTCACTTAACCAAACAGTTAACCAAAACTCTTTGGTGTAATATAAGTAGAATTTATTTTGACAAACATTTAAAATTACATCATTCTTATTTGAAGAGCGTTAAAATCAATAATCTGTATCTAACATATAACTATGTTTCAAACCATCTAGAATTGTGAATGGAACCCAGTAGGCTTATCTACAAAATTAATGTCTACAAAATTAGTAAAGCTTGGTTTTACTAAACAGAAAAATTAAATTGTATATAAAAATGAAAAATTAAAAAAATAAAGCTATCAAAATGAATATTATTATTTCAGCTCTTCCATGTATTACTATAAAATTAATAGTGTATAGATGTATATTAGAACATTGAGAGTTATTAATTATCCTGATTTTTAAAAATCATTAATAACTAGGTAGTCTCTCCAAAGGGAAGAACTAAAGGATATGAGAATTCGAAGTTGAACATGATTGGATTGAATAGTGTCCCCAAGGAGTTCATGTCCACTACCAGGAACCTCAGAATATGATCTTATTTGGAAATAGGAACTCGAGATGTAATTAACTAGGATGAGATCATGCTGCATTGAGGTAGGCTCTGAATCCAAGGCCTAGAGAAAGACACAGAGAGACACACAGGGGAAATGCCATGTGATGAAGGAGGCGGGTTACAGTGATCCGTCTACCAATCAAGGGAAGCCAAGGATTGCTGGCAACCGTCAGAAGGTAGGAGACAAACAACAAACAGATTCTTTCTTAAATCTCCTGAAAGAATCAGCAATGCTGATACCTTGATTTCAGACTTCTGGCCTCCTGAACTGTGAGAGAAATGTTTCTGTTATTTTACATTTGTAGTATTTTGTTTCACCAGCCCTGGGAAAACACTATACAAATTGAGAAAAAGAGAATTGGCATTGTGGAAAAAAATAACCATTTCAATTTACAAATTGACACAAATTAGTAAACATTCTACATATAGAATCTGGGTTTTCAAATCTAGAGAGAACCGTATAGCCTTATTTTGTTGTTGTTTTCAATTAGTTAAAAGCTTTTGTCATTGAGAATTCATTTCTATGTTTGAGTTGCATTTATTTTTCTTTGTTATCATCATCATTATCATCATCACTGTTATCATTATCATTTTATCCATTAGCATCATCTTCAACAACACTATAAACAAGTATCAAGCCATTTAAGCACTTCATTTAGCTTAGCATAATTTTAGATGTATGATCCCTGCCATTAAGGACCCCGAGAACAACCAAATATTGAACAAGCACATAAATAATTAAGAGTGCACTTCCCTCCCTTAAGCCCATTTGTAGCAAACATCATTACGGAGAAATGTTCCCTTTAAACAACTTATTTCGACCAAGGGCAGATGGCCAATACTGAGCGAACTCCAATAATGTGATTGAATGGAACCCTCCTCAATGGATCACATGATACTGTGGATGATTCCTATGGTCTCTATCCCAGCAACAGCCACTTTCAAAACCAAGTATAAGAGTAATTCGCATTATCAGAGTGAGTCAAGTGGGTCCAAGCTCAAACATGTTGAGAGAAAAGAAGTTGAAGCAAAGATTTCATTAACTTAAAAAAAAAAAATTCGCCATTAACTTTCATAGCCCTGAATCTTAAATATTTTCATCTCATCCCCCAAAGGCCTCCTACAACCTCAAAACCACTCATTTATTCAAACTAAATGTTCAGGATCTTGCCAAAAGAGAGCAGGAAAGAAAATGGTAAGGAAAAAAAAAGGGGGAAATAGAAAAAAAAAGATAGAAGGGGAATGAGACGGAAACTGTAGCCGAGCGAGAATGATCTCTCTGGTTCACTGCATTGGGATGACAGGAAACTTGCTTTTCTCTTCTTCCTTTGCTGAGTTTAAAGCTTTTTTTTTTTTTATCTATTCTAATGAATTAGAAAAACTGGGCATCAATTCAAATTTTACTCTAATTCTGCTGACTGAAAATTTCATATCAAATAAAAGATTCATTATAAGATAAGCCTATAACAACAAGATGGTGTGGAAGCACTGCCTTTCATGGTAATGGAATTTTACCTCTAAAGCCTCCTCAACATACTAATGAGTTGTAGAGCTCAAATATCTGAAATTCAGAGATAATTTTTTGTTTAAAAATTATAAGTGATGACTACACATTAGGCCTAGACAATGCACTTATTCTATTCATTGAATAAATAAGTGAATTATAATTATACATAATGTAATTGCCATGAATAATTGTTAATGTGAACCATACATTCAGTAGCCTAATGTAAGGTAATTAATGTCATTGGTGTCAGAAGCATACATTTAGTTTGTTGTGTTTTTGCAGGATAAAAAATGAGAAATTTTCAGAACACCTAAAATCTGAAAGACCATTTAAAGGCTAATTTTATAGTCACCTCGTGTTTCACACAAAATAATATTGTGCAGAATTTACATTTGCCAGAGTGTTCAAAATTCTTCCTGTGTGATTTTTTCCCCCTCCCCTGGATTTCTGAACAGGTCTAAGGCACTCACATTTTTGGGTGGCAGACCCAAAGTGTCTCCTCGATACTGTGGGATCTCTTAGGGAAGAGGGTGGTATTCTAACATCTATATAATAAAAGCCTAAGCAACCGTTATAGCAGAACAACCAGAATGACCGGTCGCTATGATGTGCACTGACCACCAGGGGGCAGACACTCAATGCAGGAGCTGCCCCTTGGTGGTCATTGTGCTCCCACCGGGGGAGCGCCACTCAGTCAGAATCCGGGCTCATGGCTGGCGAGCGCAGCAGCAGTGGCGAAAGCCTCTCCCGCCTCTGCAGCAGCACTAAGGAGCAGAGAGCCAAGCGGTAAGGAGCAGCGAGCAGGCAGGTGGTAAGGAGTGAGGGGTCCTGGACTGTGATAGGGATGTCTGCCTACCAGCATTCGGACATCCCCCGTGAGGTCCCAGACTGTGAGAGTGCATAGGCCGAGCTGAGGGACAGCCCCCTCCAGTGCACAAATTTCGTGCACCAGGCCTCTAGTTTTTCTATAGGTCAACTAGGGCAGTGATGATTAGAAATGAGGTCCGATCACAATTCCATCTCATATGATATAAGTTTACTAGGTATCTTCCTTTCTGTTTTTGTGAAAAGAGAGGTCTTTTACAGGAACTTTGGAAATTTTACTTGTCACATATTTTACCAACATTTTCATTTTTTTCTGAAATAGATACACAAAGATCTTGATGTGACTTCAGTAAAATAACTGTCAAAAGACATGATTTCCCCTGGCTGGTGTGGCTGAAACAGAAGGTCACGGTTCGATTCCCGGTCAGGGCACACACTCAGGTTGCTGGCTCAATGGTCGGTGTGGGGCATGCAGGAGGCATCTGATCAATGATTCTCTCTCATCATTGATGTTTCCATCTCTCTCTCCCTCTCTGAAATAAAGAAAAAATATATATTTTTTAAAAAGTCATGGTTTTTATGCTCCTCTGCAAAGAAGTGGGGAAGTATTAAATACAAATGAGAAAAAGCTTCAGGCCAAAAAGGAGAATTTGATCAAGGCTCTCCTACACTATTTAGAAACATGTATCTTAGCCTTGACCTAAGAAAATACCTTGATGATGATGATGATGGTAATGATAATAATGTGTAATTATGTAGCTTAGAGTTCACAATGACCTTGAAATCTATTTATTTTATCAAGATAGCACCACTATTGAAGTAGACACTGTAATTCACATTTTACTTGTGAGAAAACTGGCTCAAGTTCTGGTATTTAAGTCAATAACACATTACTTGGATTAGGAATTCTCACTCCAAGTTCCATACTGTATAAAAAAGTTAAAAAAAAGAAAAAAGAAAAAGTTCACAGTATTACTATGAACCATCTGTCCTGTTTGCAGACCCTGAGAAGGCTACTGAACAATGAACAGTAAAGAAAATAACTAGCCATTACAGTGGGATTTCAGAGAAAAACCCTCTGTGGTTTGCTCTCCTTCCCCATTCTGAAATAAAGTCTTCCAACCAGTGTTCGTGCAATTGCTCGGAGATTTAAAAGCAGTGTCATTAATGTGAAACATTGCATTTATATAAAGCTTCATGCACAAACCTTCCTCAAAATCCTATTTCCTCTGCTTTCATTCCCTAGTACTACTTGTGTACATATTTCCTTTTCCAATCAGATAAGCCCTGATTGCAGTCTGTTTTATTATTCTTATATCCTTGCATCAATGCCTAGACTGATAAATTTTTAGGAGGTCTTCTGAGAACAGTATAGGGACTTTCTCTGAGAGGTTATTTTCTCTTTGACAAAGCTCAGGTTATCATAACAAAATACCATAGACTGTGTGACTTAAAAACATACCTTTATTTTCTTGCCAAGACCTGTTTGGCTCAGTGGATAGAGTGTCGGCCTGCGGACTGAGGGGTCCCGGGTTCGATTCCGGTCAAGGGCATGTACCTGGTTGCGGGCACATCCCCAGTGGGAGGTGTGCAGGAGGCGGCTGGTCGATGCTTCTCTCTCATCGATGTTTCTGACTCTCTATCTCTCTCCCTTCCTCTCTGTAAGAAATCAATAAAAATATATTAAAAAAACAAAAACAAAAACAAAAACAAAAAAACATACCTTTATTTTCTCATATATATAGAGGTTGTCAAGTCTAAGATCAAGATATCAGCTGATTTGGTTTCTGGTGAGGGCACTCTTCCTAGCTTGCCAATGGCTACGTTTGTGCAGTGTTCTTACATTGCAGATATCTACATATCGCTATTGAGAGAGAGAGTGAGAGAGAGAGAGAGAGAGAGAGAGAAGAAAGAGACAAAAAATTAAAAACAAAACCTCTGGTCTCTTTTTATAAGGACACTAATACCATCACATGGGCCCCACCCTCATGACCTCATCTAAATGTAATTACCTCCCAAAGAGACCACAACCAAATACCATCACCTTGGGGATTAGGACTTTATTTATTTATTAATTTATTAATCTTCACCTGAGAATATTTTTTCCATTTTTTTTTTAAGAGAGAGAGAATGGAAGGATGGGCAGAGACACAGAGAGAGGAACATCAGTGTGAGAGAGACACATATATTGGTTGCCTTCTGCAGGAGGTTGCCTACTCCCCTACCCCCCAGGACCAGGGATCAGCCTGCAAGTGAGGAGCATGCCCTTGACCTGAATCAAATCCCAGACCCTTCAGTCTGCAGGCTGACGCTCTATTCACTGAGCCATACCAGCTAGGTGGGGATTAGGACTTCAACATGTGGATTTTGTTGGGGAACTAAACATTCAGTCCATAACACTTTTTTTTTTTTACCTATTTCTACATGTTTGGGGCAATAAAACATATTTTTTCTGCATAACATATTGGTAGTATTTGGATGATAATTGGCAATTTCCAAGAGTAGACCTCTGTCTGGTGGGAAAAGAGGTAATAAAGTTTCTAATAACCATTGCTAGGCAGAAATATGATAGGCATGTTACATTCTTCATCTTGTTTAATCCTCACAGAAATTCTGTAAAGCATACTCTCTTACCTCAGTTTTGTACATAAAGATATCAATGTTCATAAAGTTTTAGTAGCTCTCCCAAATTACTCACCATTTAAATAGCAGAGACCAGATAAAAACACTTTTTTAAAAAAAGTTAAAATACCTTATTTTATTCATTGTAGCATAGCAGATTAAGTGGGCCTCAATGCAGGAGTTCCTAGCTTCCATGAGTATAGCTTATAGTTTTCAGGTCACACAATAGGTTCAAAGCAGTCATGTTTTTGTAGCAATAGTAATTTGTACACGATAGAATGAGACAGAATGAAACTGATGAGTTATCAGAGATCCCATTCTGGAGAAGGCCGACTCTGAATTGAGATTTAAGGTAGAGATGAATCTACAAAGGTACAAGGCAATTTAATAGAAAAGGGATGAATTTTTTTTTTAACGAATTGTACTGGAGCCATTAGAATCTGTACTTAAAAAAGAAATAACTTCAACCTAAATCCCATACTTTATACAAAACTTAATTCAGATAGTTCGTGAAGTTAAATGTATGTCTAAGTGAAATGTTTAGAAAAGAAACACATAGAAGGAAACCTTCAGGACTTGGAGTAGAGAAAAATTCTTAGACTTGACACTAAAATCATGATTCATGAAAGTAAAGTTAAAATATGGGACCTTATAAAATTATCGACTTTTGCTTCATGAAAATCTTTGTTAAGAAGATGAAAATATGAGAACATAATTGCAAATTATCCTAACACTTTTCAGGACAGGTATTATATTTGTATCTCTTTGTCATACTACATCTAAAAAAACCTGCCTCGTTATAAATAGCCCAGTAAGTTTGCGAATGCCTGTTGAGATGAAACTTGAAAGTTGACTGATAGAAATATTCTTCATCTTCTTTGGTGTCAAGGAGGGCAAATTATTCTAGAATAAAAAGAGCAAAATTAGATTTGGGACCTTATAATTTATGAAAGAAAATGTAAAACATATTTGAGAGCTCCAGTTTTCTTTGGACTGTGTTTAACACAATGTTTCTGTTAAAATGATGTGCATTGCTTACCACGGATGGGTCATATACTAATGTCCCTGTTGACAAGTGTAATGGATTGCTACGGAAATTCTCTTGACAGGGCTCAGTCTGCTTGCTTTGCAGAATTTGAGTGTCCTACCACAGGACTGCTTCAAGTCAATAGGAAAAAAGGTACCATTCTCCCCTGAAAGTCCTTTTAGGTATATCCTAGCTATCAAATGTCAACACAGCTGACAAAGTGGCCAGCAAACTGCAAGGACTAGATATCACATGGTGATTATAAAAATTTACAGCTGTCATCTCAAATGAGAATATTTCCCATGGGTGTGAAAGTAAAATGTGAGGATTAGCTGATGAAGCATTCTGCTCTGGCTTTTTCTTTTTGTGAACTAAGATCACAGAGATGTGACAATGTCATCCACAAGGTTCAACAAACTGTTCACCATGATTTAGAACTTAATATTGGATTTTTAGAAAACATCTTTTTTTTAATATATAAGACAGAATTTTTAAACTACTTTGAAAGACAGGGTGAAGTTGTTAACTGGCGAGAGATACTTCAAAAAAATTAAAATGTATCTTAATTAGCGTCATGCATTTTAAACAATGAATTGCTTCTCAAAGTACACATTAATTGTGGCATCGGTATTCCTGTCATTTAAAGGATGACAGGAATAACTGCTAAGTTAAAGATAAAAGTAGGGGCATTCATTTTTCAATCATGTCTAGAGGGGTCTAGGCCTTCTGAATAAGTAGGGCTATAACTAAATTTTGATTCAATACCTGCACTTCTCTAAAAGGAAATTTTATGAGCTACCATTGTACAGGAGCATGCCTTTCTAGAGACATCTGGTTGAATTAAACACTTTCTTATTAGGATTTTGCCTGAATATGGATAGAGTCATATTTAATATAAAGACATGTCTAATTTAGTATGGTATATGAATCAGCGGAAAATCAGCCACTTTCTAGAGGTGAAGTAGACAGATAAAGAATGAACAATAGACACATAAAACATGTTTCCTATAGTTCACAAATTGCTCGCTCAAGGTATACCATTGCTAAATTTATGGGATCAGTCTGACTGCTTAGTACACAACTCTAATCTAATCACTGCCTCTCTAATCTAACACTTTATTACTTCTTTTGAACATGTGCTAACTGGATTTCTCTATCCTCACTTCCTTTCCGTCACATTGACATCACCAGATTACCTTTACCAAAGCACACTGCTGATCACAATATTTATATATCACAAATTTGACTATCAAGCAAAGCTATTTCAAGTTAGTATGAAATTCAAAGTCATTGGCTCTTTGGCCTCAATTTATGATTGCAGGAATATTTTCCAGACTTTCCCATCAGTTATCCCAATGAATTAGGTAAGCCATGCATGGTACCCACTCTTATTGCAATGGCATTTCTCTGCTAGCATTTTTCAGCATATTAAACTTGGAACAGTATAAAACATTGGAGAATCCACTTCTTATCATATATAGAAACATATTCAATATACTGGACTATATATAATAACCTGCTGAGGAATGAGAATCTGGTAAAAACAAAATTTTCTTTCTCAAAAATGTAAAGGAGGAAACATTAATTGGATGAATTAATTAGCAATGGGTATTGGTGCTAAAATATGCATACACAGGAACCTTGAAGCAGATCTTAGGGCATGACTGGTGAAGGTTAGCTAAAGTTATAAAGAGAAAGAATATATAAATAATTAGAAGCAAGGAGAACACAGCATTGTACAACACTTACAAGAAAAGGAGTGTTTAAGAGCAGTGTCAGCAGGCATGATCAGAGGATGCTAATTCCTGTACTGGAGGCAAACTCTATAAAAATTTAGTAGCATGAAAATGGCTCCGTAGAAAAGGAATTACATAACTATCTACTATCTACTGACTATTCTTATTGAGTAAAATATATTTTAAACTGTATGCCAAAATATTCCATTGTGGAATATTTTCACATTATAATAGAAAAATGTAAACTAAATAAACTTATTATGTAGTTAGGAAACATTTGGAAATATGAAATT
Source organism: Myotis brandtii (assembly GCF_000412655.1). NCBI lineage: Eukaryota > Metazoa > Chordata > Mammalia > Chiroptera > Vespertilionidae > Myotis > Myotis brandtii. The sequence goes on along the minus strand of NW_005360891.1, from coordinate 115,086 downwards.
AAAATTAGGTATAATAGAAAAATGTAAACTAAATAAACTTATTATGTGGTTAGGAAACATTTGGAAATGTGAAATTAAAATTAGGTTTTTTGTTTTATTTTATTTTATAAACAAGTTCTATAGACCTAAACATAAAATTTGATGGGACAATTCTCTAAAAAGTTCATGCTAAATAAGGAAGTACTGCAATCATCACCACCTGGTGATTGTTTATAAGATGAAGTATACAGGGATCTGGGTATTTCTATTGGGATTTGATGAGTTTGTTAGAAGGAACAAGGAAGCACAAAATATTCTCTACAAGTATTATAATTAGGTAGTGTCCCATTTTGTGCAATAAAGGTTACTGTTATGTAGATAAAAGTACTACAATGCAAATCAACTCTAGCTATAGCTTTGTAATAGGTATAGCAGCTACATCATTTATGTTTCAGATACACAATGTCTTTCAGAGAACTCTGTGTATGAGAGAGAAAGTTGAGTGGGCTCGATATTCAGGGGAATATTTAAGGACTGTGAAATTCTGCTTTGAAAAATTCTAATCAAGATTAAGTGATAATCTAAAATGAGTTAGTTTGGGCAAAATGATAAAGATGGGTTTTCAATGTTGAAAAATTCTTCATGTTAGCACAATGGCCACTTAAGCAAACATTAATTAACTGAAATTTACATTTTGTTAATTTTTTTCTTTTCCGTGCCAAAACACAATTTTTCATTTTCTCTAATTAAATCATTAATAGGTTAGCAGTACATTTGTTTCTCTGAATAACTTGAGATTCTTTCCTTTTATATTTTTCAATTAATGTTAGAATTAGAAACTATGTTTACCCACAGAATAACTGGAAATTTTAACACTGCTCTCTTTCAGTATCATTATAGGTGTATAAGTGATTATAGAATGAAAAAATTTAATTAGATAAATTTTCTGGCAAATTTCTCAAGGCATCTTAAAATAACTGGTCATATATTATACTATTTTATTTCCAATCTATCAGTCAAATCATTCCTACTTCAGTATTCTTTATTATTTTTTTCTGAGCAATCAAACATAATCTAATAATATTGGTGACATATGGTAAAATAGTTTCATTTTTAAATTATTTGCTGTTTTGGCAAACATCTATTTTTATAAGCATAGTTACTTATGAAAAAGGAGGAAACATACATATAGTCAGAAAAGGAAAATAATTATTAAAAATAATTGGAACAATAGAATCAAGATTTGCATCTAGAACACATAAATATATTATTGTGCCTTAACTGACAATGTGGAAATATTATTTCTATGTGTTTATATGTTTATTTTATTCTACCTCACAATCATTCATTCATTAAATTTTATACATAGCATATTGAGTGTTCTCTTTCCCTCAAGAGTTTCTTCCATGAATGAATATGAGTTCCAATGGAATTTCATGAGTACCATTGAGGTAAAATATTGCATTGTGGGGCACTGTGGGACTGGAATGAGGATCTGAACTGGGACCAAGAGAGTACACTGATAGGACTACTTGTTTCAGAATGGAATATATTATTAACTGAGTTCCATTACTTTAGATGTTACATGGCCTAATTTAAAAAAATATTTAGCAGAGAATTTTATTCTATTCTATTTTATAAGCAATGGTTTCCTTTTCAACATCTTCAATTGTTTATACTTAAACAGAGGAGAGAATCTATTTTAATTTGTTCTTCTTTGGCTTTATGTTGGGAAAGCATAATCACATTTTATTTTATATAAATCTTATGCCTTGCTGAGCATCAATATTTCCAGAAAGCCATACGTGTGCAAAACAAAAAAATCTATGTGCACAGTTACACTTGTCTGATTTTAGAATTAAAGAGAAACAGAGTCAGCCTGTGATAAAAGAGATAAAATTGTATATCAACTCATCTACTTCCTTCTGTTTGCTTCCAGAATGAGATGTCTCCTTTGCTAAGCTTTGACAATCTTCTTCCTCCTTCTCATGATTTTTATCATGAGATCTACTGACATATTCACTGTACATCTGGTAGTTTGAATTTTGAAGTGAAAGAACATTAATAAAATATTAGAGAACTGTTACTTTATGTTGTAGTCTAAGATGTACACTAATTATGCAATTAATAAAACTAATAAATACTCTATCAAAACCTTTCTTGGGAATAAGAAGCCGTGAAAGTGGGCTCATGAAGCCCTAAGATTGTTGCAAGTTTGTATGTGTGTTTGGGACAAGTTATAGGCACATTATAGACCTGGTTTTTTTTCTTCTCTTAGTCCCTTAAAAATTTTCTTTTATGAATTACAATATCACTAAACCTTTATGACTGTTAGCACATATATGAAGTCCCTGTTATAACAACTTTTTTTTACTATGGAGTGTCTTAAAGTGCAGTCTGCCTATGACAGATGGACCTAGAAACCCAGGCCAAGATGTTCTAAAACTCAGCTACTATTATAATAATAATATTGAGGTTATTTGCCTTTTCCATTATATTGACATTTGCACTGACAGAGCAAAAACGATGGTGAAGGAAACTGCTGGTGACTTAGTAGAAACCAAGGGAGTGGTCCCAAACTGTAGTAGTTGTCATTTTGTTCTTCACTGTCAGGATGTCTATCATTTTTTTAAACAAACACATAAAAAACAAACAAAAACAGTTCCATTTAAGAGTGTCCTTGTTGAAAATGGAAAAAATAATTGTACTTACCCTCATCCCTAGTGACAAGAGGGCAAGTACTGTAAAGCACCTACCTGATCATAGGTAAAAATGATGGTTGTTTGGAAGAAAAATTCGGTGATTGTGAGACTTGTGAGCTGAATTAGTACTCCGCCCCCCCTTTTTTTTTACAGAATACAATTTTTATTTAATAAAACAATTAACTGTAATTATTCACACTTGGGTATTCAACTGACATTTTATGGCAAAAAAAGTGAAAGAAATGAGTGTGTATTAATTGAATATAGTGTAAAATTTTTCATCTGTAGGTCCCACTGAAATCAATATTGTGTAAAACAAACTATGTGAAAAACAAACTGTGATACTTATTTCTAACAATAAGATTCAAGCTTTCAAGAGAAAATTAGATTTTGGTGAAACTTATGTTACTGGGTGATTGACAGCTTTCCAATATTTTCAGTCTCTTTTGATGAGGGCAGTGTAATAATGATTGTGATTTTTTGATACAATGAATTTTGTTAAAATAGGGGAGATCTGTATAACTCAGTGAAGCAATATTTTCCATATGACCAATTCATAATATTGTAATGCATAAAGTTAAAAAATGAAATAGCAATGCAATATGTTACAAAATTATTTATAAGTAAATGATCCAGTCAAAGTGTAAAAAATAATTCAACATTGCAAGATACCTTAAGAAATGCACACTTCTTGAGTGTTGGTATAATATCAAAGAGAAGTTTTGATAATTATCTTTAAAATATATTATAATACACATTCCTTTTTTTACCTCCTATCTATATGAAGCCAGATTATTTTCATATATTTCTACCAAAAACACATCATCACATACTGAAATGCAGGCATAGTTATGAGAAACCAATTACCTTCTATTAAGCCATATATTTTAAAAGTTTCAAAAAATATAACCATTGCTTTCTTAGCCATTTTTTTTTATTTTAGAAACAGCTGTTTTTTTATAAAAATTGGTAGTTTATGATAACTTCAATGGGTTTATTATTATATTTAACTAGAGGCCTGGTGCACAAAAATTTGTGCACTCGGGGAGGGGGGGTCCCTCAGCCCAGCCTGTGCCCTCTCACAGTCTGGGACCCCTCGGGGGATGACCACCTACTGGCTTAGGCTTGCTCCCTAGGGGATTAGGCCTAAACTGGCAATCTGACATCCCTCTGGCAGCCTGGCAGCCCTCGGGGGATGTCCACTTGCCAGCGGGGAGCAGGTTTAAGCTGCAGTTGGACATCCTTAGCGCTGCTGAGGATGCAGGAGAGGCTCCCACCACCACTGCTGTACTGGCAGCCATCAGCCTTGCTTGTGGCTGAGCAGAGCTCCCCCATGTGGGAGCACACTGACCACCAAAGGGCAGCTCCTGCATTGAGTGTCTGCCCCCTGGTGGTCAGTGTGTGTCATAGTGACCAATCATTCCCAGTCTTTCTGCTATTAGGATCAGTTTGCATATTACCCTTTTACTATATAGGATAGAGGCCTGGTGCATGGGTGGGGGCTGGCTGGTTTGCCCTGAAGGGGGTCCTGGATCAGGGTGGGGGTCCCGCTTGGGTGCCTGGCCAGCCTGGGTGAGGGGCTGATTGGCTGTTTGCAACTAGTCACACTCCCTTCAGGGTTGGGGTCCCCACTGGGGTGCCTGGCCAGCCTGGGTAAGGGGCTGATGGCTGTTTTCAGGCTGGCCACACCTCCTTCAGGGTGGGGTTCCCCACTGGGGTGCCTGGCCAGTCTGGGTGAGGGGCTGAGGGCCGTTTTCAGGCTGGCCTGTGACTGAAGCTCCCAGCCTCTCCTTTTTTCTTTTTCTTTTTTTATTATGGGATTTATTTACCTTCTATAATTGAAACTCTGTTTCCTTCACTGGCGCTCCCAGCTCTGAGGCTGCAGCTGGCTGAAAGCAGGTATCTGGGGTTTGTTTGGCTTCTATAATTGAAACTGTGTTGCCGTCCTACTCGCTCTAGCTCTGAGGCCCTGTCTGACTGAAAGCAGGTACCTGGGGTTTGTTTAGCTTCTATAATTGAAACTTTGTTGCTTTTGGAGCTGTTGCTTTCGGAGCTCAGAGCCGGGCCGTGGCAGGTGGGTAACCTTGGCTTCCTCCATCACTGGAGCAAGCAAACCTCCTGCTCACTTCAGCTGCGTGGCTGCCGGCCGCCATCTTTTTTGGCAGTTAATTTGTATATCTCGCTGATTATCCAATGGGAAGCGTAGCGGAGGTATGGTTAATTACCCTTTATGTCTTTTATTAGATAGGATAAGTTATAAATGAACATTTTAAACCATTTTTATTTTCTAATGTAATATAAATAAACATAATCCACAGACACGAGTTCTCTCTGACATCCTCAAAAACTTTCAAGAGTATAAAGGATTCCTAAGAACAAAAATAGTGAAAGCCAATGCATTATTACAGCTTTACCTTCACAGAACTTATGTCTTCATATTTGACCTGTAGCTGAGCTAGTTGGCAACAAAAATTCTCCAATAAGACATGACTTAATTGTCATCCCTCATGTGTGAATTTTATATTTTTAAACATGGAATTTAAAAGGAGAAATAATGTTATGTGATAATCATATGATTTCAGTAGATACTAAAATTTGATGTTAAGATATTTACAGGTCTTAATCAAGTTTTATTAAAGATTTTTATTTTTTTACTCTGAGTAAATCACTAAACCTTGTTACATTTCAGTTTCCCATTATAAAAACTGCCTCCACTATTCTTATTAAAATATAATGTGTGTCAGGAAAATTAATTAACAAAAAACTGTCAAATAATTTTTCATCTGTAGGTTCCACTGAAATCCTAAATTATAATAAGAAAATTCCAATGACACATAAAAAAGTTAATAAAAAATATTAAGATGATATGTAGAAGCAATAAAATATTAAAAATTTAAATATTTCATATTGTTTAGTTAATTTAAAGATGAGGGAGAAATATAATCATGCATGTATTAATACAAATGAATATAGAAAAAATATTGTACTGGACAGAGATATCTTTTGGAGAAAAATTAAATAATAAAATAGTATTCCATGTAAAATATTTCAGATTGCAAGAACCAAGGTATATAAATGACTTTTCAAGAAAAAGTAGCAGGAAGTTTCATTACATAAACAATAAGAATGAAAAGCATCCATAAAAATACTAGGAATACTTAGAAAGAAACTTCCCTAACATATATGTCTTGGGAACCTTATATAATTTCCATATCTAAAATCTACATTGAAATTAAATAAAACATGCTTTATCTTGAGAATTCTAATTTAATAAAATATTCTATCTTACTAGTATATTTGTTGAGCTTTATTATTTTACATTTTTTTATTTGTTTCAGAGAGAGGAAGGGTGAGGGAGAGAGAAAGAGAGAAACATCAATGATGAGAGAGAATCAACATCGATGGGCTGCCTCTTGCATGCCCCTTACTGGGGATCTAGCCTGTAACCAGGGCACATACCCTGACTGGGAATTGAACTGTGACCTCCTGATTCATGGTTCGATGCTCAACCACTGAGCCACACTGGCCAGGCTCATATTATAGTCATTTTAAGAGTCAGGTGCAAAACCAACACTATTTCAAGGACTTGAAATGGCATTGTACAGTATAAATGTATTTATATATGTTTTATATATTTGCCTTGGCCCTAGGCAATTAGATCTGAGGAGTAAGATAATGGTGGTAATGGCATCTAACATTTCTTGAGGGTCCAGTATACACTGGCATGGAGTAAAGTATTGCCTGTTATCTGTAAATTTGGAACTACTCTGTGCTATAGAGATTGAAATAACTAACAAGGACACATTCACCTCTGCCTTTGTATCCTCTGGGATAAAGAACACCAGGACACATTAGGAATAAATTCTTCACCTGGCAGATTATTAAGCACCTGGTATTTAAGTCAATAATATAGGAGTAAAACTAGATCCCGTGATTAAACTGATTCAGATAACTTTATAAAATATACACAATATCTAAATTTATAATAATTTAAACAGTTGTCCCTCAACAATTATATTCCTATTAAAAAACCACAACCCTGCCCTACCTGGTTTGGCTCAGTGGATGGAGTTATGGCCTGTGGACCAAAGGGTCCCAGGTTCAATTCCAGTCAAGGGCACATGCCCAGCGTTGCAGGCTCGATCCCCAGTGGGGGGCGTGCAGGAGGCAGCCAACCAATGATTCTTTCTCATCATTGCTGTTTCTATCTCTCTCTCCCTCTCTCTTCCTCTCTGAAATCAATAAAAATATATTTAAAACAAAAACAAAAAAAACAAACCCTATGAACCACCCAAGGGAGATAATAGGATTAGAAAGAAAAACCTTACCAGGTCGGACAGCTCACTGCTGTATTTGTAAATCCTAATTGGGCTAATCTTGCCTTGTAACATCTGAAATATTTCATTCCTTCCTTCCTCCTAACCAACGTGAAAAAAAATCCTAATTTTAAAATTTTGCATAAAAAACAAGGGGAGCCCTGGCCCAGTGGCTCAGTTGGTTGGAGCACCGTCCCGTACACCAAACGGTTGTTGGTTCCATCCCAGGGCAGGGCGTGTATGGGAGGTAACCAAACCAATCGATGTTTCTCTCTTTCCTTTCCTCTATATAAAGTCAATGAACATAACCTCAGGTGAGGATTAAAAAATAAGATAAAATAAGGGGAAATGTACATTTTTAGCTTTTCCCACGTTTACCTTCATTTACCTGAATTCAGATGCCAAGACAAGTTTGTACAAAGGAGACTAAGTAATCCAACAAAGTGGGGAAAATAAAAATGTAAAAAAAGTTTTATGCAAATAATGATAATTTAGGACAAGAATATCTTTTAGAGCATGGAAACAGAATGAGGGGGGTGGATTTTATTTTATATTTCTTTGAGTTAATTTCCAATTAACTTACAAGTTTAGGCTTCTAGTATGTGCAAAAGCAATGATTTCAGCAATTCATGTTTGGGAAGGGGGTATTTTTTTACACCACACAGCCTCATGTAAGTTGTCTTTTTAGTCTGTTTCCTTATTTGTTTGGCTAATAAGATTTTCTCAACAACAAATTCAAGAAAAATGAAATACCTATTTCCCTCATCGTCTTTACCCTATGTCATTAAATAGAGAGCAGGTAGGAGAATTAACATAGTTATATAGAATGTGATTTCAAGTGTTAAACAGAAAACATTCATGGCCAAAAGCTTTTCTGAAATAAAAGGCTTACTGAGTCAAATGATGGCCAGAAAAGGGCCAGGTCCTGGGCATGAAGTCTACACCTCCCGCAGTAGGGCTAGGTAGAAAAGAGAAGCATGCCCATGGTTCTGGAGTTGAGGGGCTCTTTTAAGAAAAGAGATTGGTAAAGAAAGACATATATTGTTTGGAAAGAATCTGCATTAGCTGTAGGTAAAGGAGGTTGGAGAAGGTGTAGCAGGGCTAGTTCTGGAATAGGTACATAGTCCGTCAAGAACAGTTTATTCCTTTAGATTGGGAGTGGATATGTCTGGAAAGTTCATGCCTAAGTTAGAAGCAGAGATACTTGGTGGGCAGTGGTGCCCGGCTGTTCTCTTTAATCTTGGAAATAGCCACCTGGAAGTGAATTCGAAGTTTCAACATGCACTCAGGGCTGTAAATAATCTTTGGTTGGTTTTTCCCAGTAGTTGTAGCAGATTAGCAACTCTTGTCTCTTCTGTCTACCCTCCAGCCTGCTGCAATTTAATTTAGGGCAGTTCAGAGTTTTATTCTGGTCACAAGTAAAATGTCAGATTTCTGATGCTCATTTAGTAAAAACAAAACAAAACAACAACAAAACAACCAATAAAAAATAACAACAAAAAACCCTTAATATACGTCAATCACTATACTATAAATGAAGGAAGAAAGAGAAACAGATTTTTGAGCTAATGGTCAACATGTAGGGAGAAACATCCTTTTACTTTTGTTTTTATATTTGGTAAGGACGCCTAAATATATTTATTATAATTACCATACTTCTCTTTTGTACTGTGCTGGATGTTGGGAAAACAAAGATACCAAAGCCTATAGTCTAGAACAGGGGTCCTCAAACTACGGCCCTCGGGCCACATGCAAATACAAATATTGTATTTGTTCCCGTTTTGTTTTTTTACTTCAAAATAAGATATGTGCAGTGTGCATAGGAATTTGTTCATAGTTTTTTTTTAAACTATAGTCCGGCCCTCCAATGGTCTGAGGGACAGTGAACTGGCCCCCTGTTTAAAAAGTTTGAGAACCCCTGGTCTAGAAGAAAGACAGGTATGTCAACAAGTAAAATGAAGCTAATTGCCTTACTTGGGTCAGTGTCCTACAGGAAAAAATGGAAGTTGTACCTTCTTTAGCACACAGGTTACAATTATTTATATATGTGCATTTCTGTGTTAATGTGTGCATATATATTTATTTATATGTATGCATATCCTTTGCCATTCTGAAGCTAATTTAAAGACTTACTAGGCATAGTATGAACTCCTGTGATCTAGCAGAAACATTCTTATTAAACAAACAAGCACACATGCACAAAAAGTTCTCTTTGTTGGTTGCCTTTTAAGATTTTACTATCCAAATGTGCATCTGGTGAAACTTTAGAAACTCTTTATAATTTATCTTTAAGTATAAATGCCATTTTTGACAATAGTCAAATTTGTTTTGTTCCAATAGTGTATTTTTATGAATTTAGTCACTTCCCTTCTCATGATTGAAAGCTATACTGCCATAAAATTCTCTGTGATGATAGAAATTTTTATCTGTGCTTTCATTATGTACACTTGAGACACATGTGCCTTTTGAGCACTTGACATGTGTCCAGTGTAACTTGGAAGTAAGTTTTTAACTTAATTTTATGTACATTCAATTTAAATTTAAGTAACCACATGTAGCTTATGGCTTCCCTATTGTGGAGCACAATACAAAACTTTGATCCTGCAAATAACTTTTTCCACTTAAACTTTTTTTACTGGTTCATCCTCGTCAAATAGGTATATTATAGAATCACATATATTAAAAAAATAAGTCCTTCCTCAATCTCAAGCCATTCTAGTATGGACCTAATTTTCTATGCTATTTTTTTTTCTCAAAGAATAATCCAGTTTTATTAGTCCCACTTGCTTATGTTGCCTGTGCTTATGGTGTCATATCTAGGAAATCATTGCCAAGGCCAATGTCATGAAGCTTTTACCCTATGTTTTCTTTTAAACTTTTATAGTTTCAGGTCTTATGTTTGAGTCTTTAAGTTCTTCCCTGTTTTATTTAAATACAGTTGACATACATCACTATGTAAATTTAAGGTGTACAGCAGGGGTCCTCAAACTTTTTAAACAGGGGGCCAGTTCACTGTCCCTCAGACCGTTGGAGGGCCGGACTATAGTTTAAAAAAAAACTATGAACAAATTCCTATGCACACTGCACATATCTTATTTTGAAGTAAAAAAACAAAACGGGAACAAATACAATATTTGTATTTGCATGTGGCCCACGGACCGTAGTTTGAGGACCCCTGGTGTACAGCATAACGGTTTGACTTACATATTTTGTGACATAATCACCATAGTAAGCTTAGTTAGCATTTATCATCTCCTATGGACACAATAAAAAGGGAAAAGAAATTACCTTGTGTTGAGAACTCTTAGGACCTCAACAGTTTCAACTTTCTTAACCGTTTTCATGTACATCATACAGCAATGTTTACTATAGCCAGCAGGTTGCACATTACATTCCTAACACTTACCTTGTAACTGGAATTTTGTACCTTTTGACCAGCTTTCTCCAATTCCCCCACACCTATCCCCTGCCTCTTGTGACCACAAGTCTGATAGCTTTTTCTCTGACCTTGGTGTTTTGTTTTTTATGTTATTTGTTTGTTTATATTCCACATATCATTGAGAGCATGGATTATTTGTTTTGTTTCTGTCTTATTTCATGTAGCATAATGCTCTTAAGTCTCATTCTTGTTGTCTCAAATGTCAGAATTTTCTTGTTTTAGATGACTGAATATAAAAGGTGTGTATATGTATGTCACAATGTCTTTGTCCATCCATTGCACGATGGACACAGGTTGTTTCCATGTCTTGGCTATTGTAAATGATGCTGCTGTGAACATGAGGGTACAGATATCTTTTTGACTGAATGCTCTCGTTTAAAAGATTTTGAGACTTTTTTTTTGTAAGGTGAAAGATAAGGATCCTATTTTATTTTCTTGTATGTGGATGCTCATTTTTCCCAGCTGAATATTTTTGAAGAGACTGTCCTTTCCCCATTGTGTGTTTTTGTCACCCATCAAACTAAAAAGCTTCGGCACACAAAGGGAACAATCAACAGTGAAAAGGCAACCTACAGAATGGGAAAATACTTTCAACTCATATATCTAATAAGAGATTAAACTCCAAAATATATAACTAACTCCTACAATGTGATAAAAATTATCCCAATTAAAAATGGACAAAGGACTTGAATAGACATTTTTACAAAGAAGACATACAAATGACCAACAGGTATATGAAGAATGTTCGCTGTCTCTAGTTATCAGGGAAATGCAACATAAAACCACAGAGATATCATGTCACATGTGTTAGGATGCTGTTATTAAAAATAAAAAAAAGACAACAAGTATTGTGGAGGAATTAGAACCTTTCACACTGTCAGTGGGAATGTAAAATGATACAGCCACTGTAAAAAAAAACAAACACAGTATGGAGGTTCCTCAGAAAATAAAAACTAAAACTACCACAGGATTCAGGAATCCAACTTCTGGGTATTTATCCAAAAGAATTGAAAAGCTATCAGCCCTCCTACGTTTATTGCAGCATCACTGACAATAGCCAGGATGTGTAAATAACTTATCAATTAGCAGATGAATAGGTAAAGAAAATGAGCTATGAACATATACTGGAATACTATTTGATCTTAAGAAAAAGGAAGTTCTTCAGTATGTAACATGGATAAACCTTGAGGAAATTATGCTAACTAAAACAAGCCAGTCACAGAAAGACAAATAATGCATGACTCCACTTATATGAATCATCTAAAAGTCAAATTAATAGAATCAAAGAGGGAAATGTTTGTTTCCAGGAATTAGAAGGGAACAATGAGGTGCTTCTAATCAATAGGCATGAAATTTTAGTTAAACAAGATGAATAAGCTATAGAGATAAGTACAACATTGTACCTCTAATCAATAATAATCTGTACTAATAAAAGAGTAATATGCTAATTAGACTGGAGACCTTCCGGAGACCTTCCCTTCCGGACAAAGCCAGGGGCTTGGCCAGCCTGCAAACAACCCCCAAATGGCCCTCAGCCCTGCCCCCAGGCTGGCCACACGCCCCAGTGGGGACCCCCATTCCGATGGGGGCGTGGCCAGCTTCAAACAGCCATCAGTCCCTTGCCCAAGCCCACCCCACCCCCAGCGGGAACCCTCACCCCGATGGGGGCGTGGCCGGCCTGCAAACCCCCAGCAGTCCCTCGCCCAGGCCGGTCCCGCCTCCCAAGGGACCCCTACCCTGATCTGGGACCCCCTTCAGGGCGGACCAGCTGGCCCCCACCCATGCACCAGGCCTCTATCTATACTAATAAAAGGGTAATATGCTAATTAGACTGAATGTCTTCCTGATGACCATCCACATGTCCTTCCTGACAAAGCCGGGCCAGGGCTAAGCTGCCTGCCAGCAGTCCCAGGCACCAGCGCCTGTGGCAGGCTGTGGCCTGGGAGATGGAGAAGCCACCTGCCCCACGGTCCCAGGCCACAGGCAGACAGAGAAGCTGTCCGCCATGCGATTCCGTGTGCCAGCACCTGTGGCCTGGGCGAAGCCTCCTGCCCACCATCCCCTGTGGCAGCTGCCAGCCCAGGTGAAGTCGGCCTGGGTCCAGGGTGCCTGTGGCCAGCCAGAGGGAGGGAAGCCCAGATTCTGGGTGCCTGCAGCCAGCTGGAGGAGGGAATTCTGGGTACCAGGTGCAGGGCCGAGGCAGAGGTGTTTAGGGGCAATCAAGCCAGCAGGGGAGCAGTTAGGGGTGGTCAGGCTGGCAGGCAGGCAAGCGGTTAGGAGCTAGTGGTCCCAAATTGTGAGAGGGATGTCCGACTGCCGGTTTAGGCCCGATCCCTGGGATCGGGCCTAAACCGGCAGTCGGACATCCCCCCAGGGGTCCCAGATTGGAGAAAGTGCAGGCCAGGCTGAGGGACACCACCCCCCCCCATGCACGAATTTAGTGCACCGGGTCACTAGTGTATTATAAGAAAATTTAGGAGGGTAGGGACCATGCTAAATGTTATTTGCACAATATAATAGAATGTAGAAAAAAAACAAACAAACAAGAATCACCTATAGTCATTGTTTTAACCTCATATCTTACTTTTTTCTTTAACCCATTCCAATCGATCTTCAATCCTTACTACTCCACAAAACTGTCTTTTAAAAAGGTCAACATGACGGCTAGTCTGTAAAGTCCAAAGGTTATTTTTCCCCTTGTTCTCATCTTAATCAACTCCTCAATGGCATGCAACACAGTTAAAGTATTCCCTATCTTAATTTAACATCTGTGACTCAATTTTCTGATTTTCTTTTAACCTCATCCTATTCTGTTTCATTTCTTGTATTTGATCCTCTTCCTCTTTCCACCAATAATGTTAGTGTCCCCTAAGTCAGTCTTGTTCAAGTCTGATGTAGATGTTGTCTCAAATGATCTCATTTATTACCATGTGTTTACATATGAAATACCATCTATATCCAGGTGACTGCAAAATTTACATTTGTTTGCACTTTTGTTCACTTTAAATTTGTTTATTTCCGAATAAACTTTTTAAAAAATATATATATATATATATATAAATATTAAAATATATATCCAGTCCCTAAAACCATTCATTGAAACTAGAATCAGAAAATCCAAACAACTTTGATCAGCTAACACTGTCCAAACCTCTCTCAATCCATCATTCACCTTTCCCTAGGCGCAGGTACACAGGGTTTGATTCACTTTCTCACATATGGAACACTTTCCCACCGTAGAGAGTTTGTGGTGCTGGGACACCCCACACAGAGCTGGAGGAGTTGGCCTCTTCATTAATTCATGTGTTATGGCAATGGCCATGTCAGTAGTGATGCTATCTCAGGTCAGCCAAATAGGAGAGCCCCCACTCCAACCCCTGTTTTGTTTTCTTCATAGCTCTTAATATCTGTAATTATTGTATCTGTTTATGTGTTTATTGTCTTCAGTACACATAACAACCCTATAAGGGTTGTTGTGAAGACTAAATTAGTTACTATAAATTACATGTTCAGAATAGCATATAGTAAATGCATAATATCTTTAACTATTATTATTTCTTCAATAGAATGTAAATATCTTAAGACTAGAAATGTGTCTTATTTTGGTTCAGCAATTTATTCTACAAATTCAGTATACCTAGCTCATGGTAGCCACTAAATAAACATCGATAGGATGAATTACTCTAACTGCAAATAACAAGAGGATTTTTTTTTTTAATATAGAGATCATTTTCAGGGATGATTCAGAGGTCTGAAAATATGATCTGCATGAAAAAAAAGTTAATGGAATTTTAACTATTCAACTTAGAATAAAGGAGGCCAAGTGTGGTTGTGAATAGTTAAATAACTATATAAAAGCAATCACATCATTTAATTCAGCCACATAACTTCTATTTGTTTAAGTTGGGAAAAAAGACAAACAGGCCATTAAGAGACAAAAATAATGGTTGTTTTATGGAGTTTTCAGTTTTTAGCAGTTCATTTGATGTGTATAAAATTGAACTAATAGAGATGACCAGCTGTTTTCCATTTCTACTACGGATCAAAAAAAAAAATAAAGACAAACTCAAACGAAGTCAGAAGAATAAAGGATAACTAAAAGGAAGGCATTCCTTACTGTGAAAGTCCTTGTAACTCATTCGAATGAATTGTAAAAATAAGGTCATAAAAAACTTCTTTTAAATACTCTCTTCATTTTCACAACTCTATGAAAATATATCCTCATATCTTATCCAGATGGGGGGATCAAGCAGATATTCTATACAGCCATTATATTACTTTGATTCTTTGTTATAATTTTAAAGATTCAATGTAAGATTTACAATAAATTAGTAATTATAATAAAGATGTAACAAAATATTTCTGTGAAGTCTGGAGTGCTTTCTAGAGAAAGAGTACATGATGTTTCTACAGGCAAATAAAATTTGATTACTCCTAGAACAATTTTATTTCTCAGAGCAACAGATCAAACCATGCAAGCATTCTTAAAAGTTCAGTCCAGTTTTGTATTAACAATTGAATATCTTAAGTAAATTGTTAAGTTGTTTAATTTTTTTATAATATATAGGTTATATTGAAATTCATTTGTATTTGCTGATCTTAACATTCACCATAGATCCCTCTTAATATCTTACTCGACCAGTTAAACTGAGAAGACTAGCCATTTTATTGTTTAGATTAAACTAAAAGAAGCAGCATTTGAGTATTTTAATATCAAAGTTCTTATCAAATTAAGGATTTTATAATGACATTAAATATTAGCTTAGATTCTCAAAGAAATGTAGTCAGGTTTTTTCCTTCAGCATAGAAAATTTAACTATTAAGTAAAACAATGTGTATATTGTAAATATATATTTTTTAATTTTAGAGAGGAAGGGAGAGGGAGAGAGAAACATCAATGATGAGAATCATTGATTGGCTGCCTCCTGCATGCCCCCTACTGGGGATTGAGCCCACAACCTGGGCATGTGCCCTTGACCCAAATCGAACCTGGAACCCTTCAGTTCACAGGCCCATGCTCTATCCACTGAGCCAAACCAACTAGTGCAATAATGTGTATTTTTTAACACTATACACATAGTGAATACTTTCTGTGTTACTCAACATTGCCTAATGATAGGAAGGCAACTTAACAAAAGGCAGTAAGATATTGCTTCGATTTTTTTTTGAAAAAAAGATATTTTCTAGATATATTTTGTCTGAATATGTATTGAATTATATATTGTTTAAGTAGGCATTTGTATTGGTTAATCATAGTGTTTTCAATAGTCTAAATCATGTTATTTTAAAAATAATTATATGTTAACATTAAAATGATAAGAAATTGTAGTTCAAGATGGAAGAAATAAGTTAGTGCCATAAAAACAATGGGTGATACATAAACCTAAATGTGCAATATATATCCCCTTTATATAGTAAAGATAATGAAGAGTTCTTATTGTAAATCCATTATTCCCCATTACTCCATGCTGCTTCTCCATAAAGGATACATAAAACCATTTAGCTCCAATTGAAAAAAGCACAAATTTTAACTTACAGTAGTTTTTCCTTATACATCTTTGGTTCCTTCCCTTGTACAGAGCACAAAGTAGGCTTTGGATGAGACTACATCATTGTAAAAATTGAAAAGTGATGATACCATATTTTATACCCAATTAGATCTGTTTCCACCATATAGCTACATGTTTACAATATCAATTTTGTAAAAGGTGAGGTACATACTATTTAGGCCCAAATACAAGAATGCAGCATTAGCCTCTGCAGTGATACAATAACAGAACCTAGTACCCATTTTCTAACCCTATTTCTCTGTGGTGTAATTATTTGTCTTTCCCTAGGACAGTGTTTCTCACGTGGGAAGACATAATGCCTGTGGGTATTTTGGGATGGCACAGTTGGAGGTGGGGGGATGTTGCTACCAACACCTAATCAGTAGTGGCCAAAGATGCTACTAGATATCCTACAGTGCAGAGGCCAGCCCCTCACAACAAAGAATTCACTGGGCCACAATGTCAAACAGAGCTGAGGTTTGAGAAATGCTGCCCTAGTAGGAAGTTGTCTGTAGGAAGTTGAGATATTTCGTGTTGCATCTACAAGACCTAGTGCAGCATCTGCCATGTGTAATGCATCTAAAAATGTGTACGTTATTGATGTTTCTCTGCAGACAGTTTAGAGAAAGCCCACGTGGCACATATGTACCTAAGGGGATTATTTCCATTATACTCTAAAAGCTCTTTTCTAAAGATATTGCTTTATTCAAAGCCCCAGTCCCTATCAACCTTGATTAATATTGTCCAATCGTTTCCGTTGCCTCAGGATAAAGAATGTTCTGATCCATACTTCCTCTCCCACCTCATCTTGTCCTACTCTCTATTCTGTCTGCACTTCATGTACACTAGTCTTCTTTCAATTAAGCAGAATCGAGAAGGACTAAGAAATGCACAGTTAATAATGTACAATTTCTAGTTAAACCTATATGTGCAGTAACACTTTAAGCACACACACACACTTAGGCAAAATTATGTTCATTAGCTGCAACAATCTCATGTGTCGGGACCATTATTATTTCCGTGCCCAGAATGAGGAAGTAGGAGCACAGAAAATGGAGAAGTGGCTTGCCGGGGACACCCACAGGATGTAAATAAAGAATCTTTGGAAGCACAGGGAGGGGGTTACTGTACTCCATTTTTAGGGATCACACAAGAAGCGATGAAATGACACGGGGAACATGGGAAATCTGAGAAACTGCATGCAATGAATTGAAGTAAAATAGGACCCACCGGAGCAGGACGCACTAATAAAGCTAGAATGATACACATGCTCACTTCATTGTAGGTTGTCCTTTCCAATATCCTCTCTCTTCTCTATCAAGACCGAACTGTTCAAAGCAGCTAATAGATATAGATGTAGATGATATGTAGATATAGATATAGGTGGCATAGACATAAATATATCTAAGGTTTAAGTTCCAGCATCTCTCCTCATTCAGAAATACATGTCCAAAAATGTGCAAAAGTCATCGTAAAAACTTTTGTGAACATCTGCTAAATAAAAATCAACAGTGAATTTGAATGTTTAGTCATAATTATTGTTTCTATTTTCTATAATATCTGTTTAAACTCTGGACAGTAAGGGCTGTTTATTAATGTTGGGCCCATTTTTATGAGTAAGGTAATATTAATAAATAAAAGCATCACTGATAGCCTTCAAGTCTAGTGAGGAATGAGGTACTTTATCCATAAATGAATGCATTAATAAATGAAATCCAAGCAGTATGAAATTTATTACTTAGTTATAATTATAATACAAAATGGTTAGGCTGGAAAAATGGATGGTTTATGGATGAAAACTGTTAAATTCCTAATGTAACAAAATGTATAATGTCTTTGAGTGTTAGACTATAATGATACACTATAAAAATTGTGTACATGAAGTGGAGAATAATCCCCATGTAGTTTCCTAAGTTAGAAATGCATAAATAAATAAAACCTTAGAATAGCAACAGACGTTTGTTTCAGGTTATATTTCTGTATTTTCACCTTGATATGCTGATTTCCAGTATGCAGGAAATAAGATATCAAAGAAGGGAAAGTCAGCGAGGTAGGTTTTAGACTTGTTTTCTTTTGAACTGCGTTTACTTTCTTTTCTTTACTTTTAGTGTCTAAAGCAGTGGTTCTCAACCTGTGGGTAGCGACCCCTTTGGGGGTCTAATGACCCTTTCACAGGGGTCGCCTAAGACCATCGGAAAACACATATGTAATTACATATTGTTTTTGTGATTAATCACTATGCTTTATGTTCAATTTTTAACAATGAAAATACATCCTGCATATCAGATATTTACATTACGATTCA
>NW_005360891.1:87397-96683 GCF_000412655.1 Myotis brandtii | reverse complement strand
CCCCCCACCCCCCCAGCCATTCCCACCCCTGGCAAGCCCCCAGTGTCTGTGTCCTTTGGTTTGCTAATATGCATGCATACAAGTCCTTTGGTTGCTCTCTAACCCCCATCTCTCCTTTGTCCTTAATGTGATAAATTGACTGAACTACTTTGGACATACACTACACAATTGTGGAAACTTTAAAATGAGCAGTATTCTGGGGAGAGGAATACTAAAGTTATCCTCAGCTTTACCTATTTCATTGTATGTGTGGTAAAAATCTAGCATCCGTTTCTCCTTTCCACATGCACCTCAAAGTATCCAGATATTTTCCTTGGGTTTCCACTCCTTTCAATAATGCCCAGATGTGAACTGACCTCAGGTGTGGGGACAAGCCCTGATTAGTTGAAGCCCATCGCTAATTCAATTTAAGTGTTTCGATCAGTACGATCTCAAGACTTGCTCCGATGGTACTTCTTGTTCAGCATTTTGTGTGTGTTGATGTGAAGCCTAAGTGAAACTAGTTAGCCAATATGAAGGAGAGGGAGTTTAAAACAAGCTACACTACAGAAGGCAGAGGAGGCAGATGACAAGAAAATTGGCCCTCGGTGTCACACACATTGAGCTGCTGAAACAAAGCAAATTAATCCTCTACTTTTTAATTTCATTTAGCCCATAACCACCCCGGATGTGTTTTCTCTGTTTCTTAAAGCAGAGCTTCCTGTTTGATAAATAACGATAAAATGATTAGGACTTTAGAAATGGATTTGTACATATACAAATGATGAGGGGATAGGAGAGAGCTGTGAGATTCATCGACTGCATGATCAGGTAATAGAAAAATCCAAGTTTTCTAAAGGCAGCTATTGGTTCTCTGACAGTCGAGGAAGACAGCCCATGTGTATAGCATAATTGTACCCATCAGGTGACTGCATGTTATGCAAGAATCAAGATCTGATGATAAAATTAAGAAATGGAAATCCAAAGAGATAAATTCAACTTACCAATGAGAGAGACTAATATGTAATGTAAACATGGAATAAAATATAATGAATTCCATCTGTTGTTGTAAAATAGTGATCAGATGGTATATGCATGGTGTACACACATTGATAAAGTAAAGCGATTACTTGCATAGGAAGTTACTGAATGAACCTGGTGTGCATTGAATTGGTCCTGTCCTATTTTCCATTAATCTGAGAAACTCAGGTAATCATCCAGGTAAATGGAAGGGATGAGCATGTAGAGTACATGGTTATTACAACCCTGGCCTTTATTGTATGCTGTGACGGGCGCAATTGATTTTAAGAGTATTCTGATGTTACATTAGCTACAACGTATATAAAGCATGACAGTGTTTTTTTTTTCTAATTATCATTATTTTATTACATATGTTTTTCTGATTAGATGCACTACACAGATTGTGAATAGCTTTGTATTTGAGACAATAATGCTAGAATTCAAACTATCTTTAGGACGTGGGGAAATCTAATGGCAATTTTATAGGTTAAAAATCTGGAAGTAAAGCTTGTGAGATCATTCCCATAAGGAAGAAATGCATCATCTAAAAGTAAATCAGGTATTATATATACTAGGATTTACAGTGGTTTTCTTCTTTCTTTTCAAGTAACCATACATTATGCTGCAGTAACTTGAAGAAAAGCCACCCAGTCTTGTTTTTATTTGTGCTTATATTTCTGAAGAGAGTAATTCATTAAAATATGTCTTACTTTTATTTTGTATTGTCAAATAAAAAAAGGACAGAGTAGAATTCACAGTGTCAAATAAAAAAAGGACAGAGTAGAAGTCAATATATTTTGAAAATTGAGTCCTAAATACATATTTCAATGGAAATTTGATTTTTAGTTCACAGAATCATAAATCCAATTATTAAAATATATTGTAGCACAGGGAATAGTGTGAATTCTTGTTATAGCTCATTTGTGTATACAACATAGTTGCACAGAAAGGCTTTTATGCAGATGGAGATTATATGTATATAATGTAGGGGAGGATGGGGGGCGGGCGTTAAGAGATCAACCAAAGGACTTGTATGCATGCATATAAGCATAACCAATGGACACAGACAGTAGAGGGGCGAGGGCATGTGCTGGGGAGTGGGAGTGGCCTGGGAGAGGTCAATGGGGGGAAAAGAGACATATGTAATACTTTCAACAATAATTTAAATTAAAAAAAGAACTTGAGACATTAAAAAAAAAGAGTATGAAGGAGGGGAGTGACTGTTAAAAGAAAGTTTGTCCAGTACAGATAATCTGCACAGGGAAAACAGGGAAAAGGAGTAAGTAGTCAGCAGTGTGAATAATAAATTGTATTACCAAGAAACAGAATATGACAGTTTGCCCAAGACTGGGTTGCTTAATAATCCACAAAAGCTTTTGGGGTGAGGAAAAAGACTGCATTTGGAGAGCTACCATATCAGAGGGTGTGTGACTGCCAAGGAAGAGCTACTGATATATTGCAACTTTTTTTTCCCTCTCCTTTTTTTAAACCTGTCCATTCTCTGATAGCACAGGACATGGGGGTTAGGAGATGGAGCCAAAATAAATAATGAAAAGGAGCTCTCCCATTTCCTGTCCATCCCCTATAGTCTTTGGAGCCTCAGTTAGGCTGGAATTTGAAGGGAGAAAATATTTAAAATAGTTATAGACAGATATTATGTTGTGCTAAACTTTAAGAGATTGAAAAGAAAAAGATTGTTAATATCTTGCTTAGATATAACTATCAGCAGTAATGAGAAAGACTAACATTGTTTTCTGTTACACATAATAAAATAGTTTGATGTTTCCCCTACACACACTCTGATGATGAAAGTTTAGTCAGTTGGTTTTGATAAAATAGTAATAAGAAAACAGATAATTATTTTCTGCTGACTATTAAGGTAAATGCTTTATTGTACATATATTGATCTCTCAGTGATCTTAAAAGGTGGATATGATTAATGTCCCATTTGACAGAAATACAAATTGATACTGAGAGTGATTAAGTAATACTTTAAAAAATATATGGGGTTATTGATTTTAGAGAGAAAGGAAGGGAAAGGAATAGAAACATTGATCGGCTGCCTCCTACATGCTCCCTACCGGGGATCAAGCCCACAACCAGAGCATGTGCCCTGACTGGGAATCCATCAAGTGATCTCTTGGTACATGGCGGGGATGCTCAACCACTGACCTACACTGGCCAAGCAAGTAATACTTCTGAAGGCACACAGCCAGTAACAGGGAATGCCCACATTTTAATGAAGCTTCAACCAACATCAAGGTATAATGACTATGCTCTATGTGATCATTCTCAGTCTCATTTAATATACTCTCACTTCAAATACACTATTAGACAAACTTTACAACCAGAATAATATATGCAATTCTGATCTTACTCCAGGATAAAATTTTAAAAGGAAGGGACGCGGGGAGGATACTTACTAGCATCACTTTTATTCATGTCTTTCTCCAGGGCTTTTATACAAGCTCATTACTAGTATATGGAAGAGATACAGGGTGGGACATGATAAACGTCAGCTGAGCAACTTCATATCAGGGCAATATGAAAATTAAACTAAGGAGCTTGTTTTAAAAGTTGAGCCAAGAGGTCAACTATGTAAATATTTATGCTAATGAATTAAGGTTCAGTAAAATATCAACCCATGTGCAACTTTAGAAAACTGTATTAGAGTCTGTGTTTCCACTTGATCCTATATGGCTTTAAAAAAAATTATAGACTTCATCACTGAAACTTATAGTGAATCCTATGAATGGCAGAACAGCCTGTGGAACGACCGATCGCTATGACGTGCACTGACCACAAGGGGGCAGACACCAATGCAGGAGCTGCCCCCAACCTGCAGGCGCCAGGCCAGCCAAAGCAGGTGCCAGGAGGGCTCCCCGATCGCCCCGCCAGTCGCCCTACAGATCGGCCCTCATTGCCAGCCAGGCCTACGGACCCTGCCCACGCACAAATTTCATGCATCGGGCCTCTAGTGATAATATAATAAGCTTTTGAAGCAATTTTCTCAGTTCATTCTCTTAAGGTTTATAATACCCAAAACTGATATAAATCGAATATGGCGTAGTGCGTATTTCTTCTTTCTAATGCACTTTTGCAGAAGATAACTTCCAGTGGAACTAAGTTTTCATTTCAATATTAAAGGGAATACTTTAATTAAAGTAATCAGGCAGCCTTTCCCTATTGTTACAGCGGGTATTCATTAGAGTATTGGGCAATCAAGATATATTGTTGCAACATAAATTGTGGAAAGAAATCCACTCAAAATCTAATTTACAAAACCTGCATGACACTTTTTAAATTTTCTTTTTAAGGACTACAGGTGCACAGAATTGGCTTAATTAAAATTCTTTCTTCCTGAAAGGTATCTTCATTTTCCATGAATGGTGTTATTTTTTTATTATATTTCATTGTGTTTTATTTTACTTTATTTTTTAATACTAAAACGAATATCTATGTACCCCAAACCGAAGTATAACCAGTCACTTGTGTATACTTGTGTGCTCACCTGTACCAAGCATCTCCTTGCCATCTCTCCTGGCAACTGCTATTCAAATTTTATCTTGATTATTTCCTTGTTTTGTTCCTTTTACAGATTTAACTAATACATGTGCATGTTTATATGAAATATGTATTTATTTATTGTTTGTTTGCTTTTTAACAATAGTCTCTAAACTAAATCATGTCCATTGGGACTCTTTTTAAAAAATACTATGCTACAAAGTTTAATCAGTGCCATTGTGTCTAGTTTAATATAATTGATTTTCATGGCTGTACGACAGTCTATTATTAACATATGATAATTTATTAATCACACCCCTTCATTGAACACTTACTTACATTTTTTCTAGATTTAATTTTTACTATTGCAAAGTAATGATGTTATCATAAGTGCTCACTGATATATATGTCCAAGAATTTATTCACCTCAAATTGGATTTACCTAAAATTGGAATTAGATGTGTGCTCAGCAATGTTCAGTATTTCTAAAAGTGTTTTCCAAAAGTTTTATCAACTTTCACCACACAAGAGCAATTTGTAAGAGCTCCAATTGGCCAAACAGAAACATTTGATATAGTAAGATGTCTGAACATTTTATCAACTGACTAGATGTAAAATATCATCTCTAATTTAGAATTACATTTCTCTGGTCATTATGAAGGCTTAAAATCTTTTCATATATTGATTGGCCATGTGTTTTTCTCTTTTTAGTTTTTAATTCACTTCATTTTTAAAATTGTAATAATTGTACTATAGCATCCCCCAAATGCTAGAGCCCAGTGATTCCCCAAACACATATTAAGCTTTGAGAATGAGGTAATTTTAAAAATAACTAAATATACAGATAAAATAAAGGAAAATAACTATTTTTTTGGCTATTATCTGGGCCAGCAAAATACCTTTATTATCTTCTGTAAATTTACCTGTTATTGAAGGGAACATTTACCAACATTACAAAATTTGTTTATAATCATCCAAATATAGATATACAAATAATAGAATAGAATGCTAAGTCAAGAAATAAATTATATTATACACAATTTAGTTCCAGATAAAGAAAACATTGCAAACACATGGCTGAGTGAAGACATATTAAGTAGAGGAAGTGGAGAGGTCTTGCTTAAAATCTGGAAAAAAAAAAGTTGAGGAAAAAAAGAGGTTGAGTGATCAAAACTTCAGACCCAATGCTAATATTAATTTAAAGATAGTAAATAGATTAACTATTTGAAAACTATCAGTAAAAATAATTTAACAATTATTATTAATACAATTTATTCATGGTTATCTATACTGAATAAACTCATATTTAAAAGAACATAGTATTTGACTAGTAGATAAGGAGGCAAAGAAGATAAATAGGCTATTTGCAAAGAGAAAAACAAAAGAGGTGAGTGATTAATAGTTGTATCCATCAAATAAAATGCAATATACTTTTATACATATTTAGAGAAATGGATTGTAATACTCATTTAGGCATGTCTTAGTCAATCAGGTGACTGGTATATTGCTATTGCTACTTCCTATGAAGAAAAAGCAGATTATGGATATGAATTAGGAATTATAAATATTTCTTAACCTTGACATAGGAATTGATTTCTGGGAAACTATCTTAAAATATTTAAAGAAGAGGTGTAAGTTTACACGGCAAGGAAGCAAATATTTTAAATTGTACACAAGAAATTCCTTTTCTGCTTTCCTGCCATTCTACCAGGGAGCTCCCACCACTCCTTCCATCACTAACACTAGTCTTCTGACATTTAATATAATAGCTTCTTCTTCACATACTTATCTTTGCCCTTTCTCCTCAGGACCAAAAACATATTTCTCTTATTCTTCTATTTTCTCAGATCAAGTAATACTGCCATGTCTTTTCTTATTTTAGATACTCATGCATTCACATCCCTGGGGTAGGGAGAGGGCATCTCCTATTTCCCCCCAATTAGCTTATAAAGTTATTTTTCTAAGCAGACAGCTCTTAAAAAAGTAACATTTTCTACTTTCTGATATATGTTTACCTGTTAGCCTTTTTGGTCTAAGTATTTTCATCTTAAAATGAAGTGCTGGGTTACATTATTTTAATGTGCTTTTATGCTCTGTCATATTTCTTAGGAAATTATGCTTAATAAGCATATGCATCTTTCTCAGTTTTACTTTTCTTGATGAAAAGTTTGGAAAATGGCCTTGCCAAGTGCTCTGTTGTTGAGCATTGACCTATGAACCAGGAGGTCAAGGTTGGATTCCCTGTTAAGACACATGGCCCAGTGGGTTGCTGGCTCCCTCCCAGTAGGGGGTGTGCAGGAGGCAGTTGATCAATGATTCTCTCTCATCATTGATGTTTCTATCTCTCGCCCTCTCCCTTCCTTCCTGAAATCAATTAAAAATTTTTTTTAAAAAAAGAGTATTTTAAATTGGGAATTTGACCCACAGTTGCATCATGCTTTAATTATATTTTTCTATTGAATTTGATCTAATTAATTTATTTATATGGCATCTACAATATTTTACTAGTACATACCTATGAATTGTATTTTGAAGAAACATTCTAAAGAAAGATCTTTTTGTTAGCATTCTATGCTTTCCATATCCAATTTCTCATATAAAATTTTCTATAAAGGACCTTGAGTGACAATGACAGTGTCCTCAGCAGCATTTATAAATAAGTCTGTTTCTTGCACAACACTTAATGAAAGCCGAATGTGTAACATTATAATAAACTCAATAGAGGTGATCGTGATGTAGAAGAAAATAGCACTTATTATGGCCATTATGCTCCAGGCATTCAACATTTATTATATCAATAATATTGAAATAATTATACCAATTTCAATATTATTGAGAGATGGATAGTCCATCCCTTACAGAGCATTTGTAAATCTTAAAGGTAGACATCTACTATTGGCCAAGTTAGAATTTGAATTCAGATCTATCTGACTTGAAAGTCTCTAATCTTTTCACCCAAATTAAAGTAAATCTCCTGTTCTGGGCTAAGTCAATGTACTCCTGACATCCTGGGTAGTTAAAGATTATACTTTGAATTCTTGAAGGGGTGAATGATTTTATTCCATTAACATTCAAATTTCAGTATTCATCAGGGCTTGTTGAAACAAAGATTGCTGAACCTCCGTGCCAGAGGTTCTGATTCAGTAAGTGTGTAATGGGATCCTTGAATTTTCATTTTTAACAAGTTCCCAATTGTTGGTATTGCTTCTGTTATGGGGATTAAGTTTTCAGGATTATTGGTCTAAATTAAAGCGCTCTGCTATATAGCAGGTGGTTCCAAAGAAAGGAGCTTAGAATACTTAAGAGAACTCATTATCTTTATGGAAATAGAAAACTCAAATCAATAAAATAATAAAAATAATACAAACAGCAAGTGGATTAGTATTCCTTAATGGAAATATATAGATATATAGAAAAAAAAAGGATTAGTTACTGTTAAGCACTTAAGGGTTAACAGGAATTCAGCTAATTGCTTTACATGGAAGATGAACTCCTCATAATACCTTCAAAGTAAACAAGTATAGAGAAAGTGGTAGCATGAGTATAAGCTTTGTGAAGTGTGCATTGTTTTAGCTAACAGTCCATTGGGGCAAAGGAATTAAGCAATGGTTTGTGAAAGAACCAGAAAGGCAGGTGAGAAGGTTTATTTTGCATTTGACTGCCATTATTCTTGTTTGTCTTCTGGTCTACCATTAGTTTTTGTTTGTTTGTTTTCCTTCTTTTCCTGGAGAAAAGAGTGACAAAATTTAAAAATGTCTGATAAATATATATCTTTTAAAAAAATTATTTACACTCTATATTACTCTTCTCTATCTCAGCTCTTCTTCTCAAAATCTTTTTTTTCCTCTTGTCTTTCTAAACTTTAAATTAGTGGTATTTAGAGTTTAATGTTTGACCCTTTCTATTTTTTTTCTATAAACCCCTCACATCTATGATGCTTCTAAAATATAATCCTTTCATAACTATGTATTTATGCCTTTGAACTTTCTGATTAAAATTCTGTAGATGTCTTTTATCTTTCTTTTTATTCATCTCATTTGTCACTTTTATAATGTCACTCCAAACTCTTTTGTAAAGTTCTTCTGTAATTTAAAATATATTTGCATATATCTTGAATATTGTCAGCATCAGTTTGTATTATTCTTATTTATTTGTGTTTCTGTCTTTTCCAAATTACTCTGAAGAGCAGCTCTCATGCCTTCTTAATAATTTAAAAAATATATTTTTATTGAAATCAGAGAGGAAGCGAGAGAGGGAGAGAGAGATAGAAACATCAATGATGGAGAATCATTGACCGGCTGCCTCCTGCACGCCTCATTCTGGAGATCAAGCCTGCAACACAGGCTTATGCCCTGACCAGGAATCGAACTGTGACCTTCTGGTTCATAGAGCAATGCTCAACCACAGAGCCATACCGGCTGGGCTTGCCTTCTTAATCTTATGCCCTTCCCTTCATGGCCTCAGAGAGTATCTGCTCCATTCAAGCAATGTAATGGATAAATGGTTGATATTGTCAGCAAATTATAAATAAAATATTAATATGCTCTCACAATGACATGGGTAAAGCCATTATGTAGAGATGACTAGAATATTGGAAGTGGTCACTTATTTACCTTCCATAGTATCTAGTGCTAGACTGATTGCTGTCTAGACCAGTGGTCGGCAAATTCATTAGTCAACAGAGCCAAATATCAACAGTACAATGATTGAAATTTCTTTTGAGTGCCAAATTTTTTAAACTTAAACTATATAGGTAGGTACATTGTTATTAACTTAATTAGGG
>NW_005360891.1:64497-87077 GCF_000412655.1 Myotis brandtii | reverse complement strand
ACCACTGGTCTAGACTATTCACCTATGTTAGTCTACACCTCTCAGGACTATGTTTGTTTTCCGTTTCATTGTTAAATTTGTTCTGTTGGTAAAAAAAAGTCCTGTGATAACATCTACTTTGGGTGAGTGGACAAATTTAAAACACTGTTCATTTTGCAAAAGATTATACTAGTAAGCAGATAGAGATATTTGAGATGAAAAGAAATATAGAGATATAGAAAAACTTATTAACAAAAATTCACTGGCCTGTAGAGGGCCATGTATAAGCATTAGGTATATTGTGAATGAGCATTAGTATATACTCATACACAATTGAGTTAGAAGTAGTGGGTGTAGCAATGAGTAGCAGAGTCTCAGACACGGTAGTAGGGACCTGGAGACAGATACTCTCTAGGCCAAAATTAAGAGTATAGACTTTTCAGTAGAGGAACAAAAACTGTGATCAAATGCAATCTTGTCTGTTTTTTTGACTCACAAGTTAACCATCCCTACCTAATATTAGCATGTTTCTTGAATTTGGTTGCAGTGAGAAAAATGTGAAAAAATGAATAATGGCCAGAGGGGAGAAACATCTAAGATCTGCAGATATTTTCTATTTTGACATCTATCCTTTAGTTGTTATGTAAATGGCACATGGGTTTAAATCAGAAAGATCTATCTCCTCTTTGTTGTTTTTATGATCTGATATAGAACACGTGGAAGATTCTCAGCAAATGTATGAAACAATAAATAGATAAATGAATAAAATAAAAAATAGATGGCTTCTCACCCCAATACATTCACTCAGTTTTCTTATACCAAATTCAGCAATCACATCAATCCAGCATTTTGTTAATTTGTTTTTAATTTTGAACTTCTATGCTGAAAGAAGTGCCTTAGGAAACTTATCCTATTTTCTGGTGAATTGTAAGCTTGGAATGTCTTTGAGAGTTCCTCAGATCCATTATTTTGCCTCAAGACAGCACTAGGACTAAACAGACTAAAAGAATGGAAATAAAGTATCTGTAAAAACGTAGTTGTTTTACCCTGTAAAAGAGCACATTTCATAGTTTACCTTACTTTTTGATTGCTGTTAAAATGATTTTCAGGGTGTTCAGTGGCCTAAACCATGTCACTATAAAATGAAGGGCATTTTGCCTGGACAATGTGCCTCAGTGGTTGAGCATTGACCTATGAACCAGGAAGTCATGGTTTGATTCCTGATCAAGGCACATGTCTGGGTTGCGGGCTTGATCGCCACTGTGGGGCGTACATCAATGATTCTCTCTCATCAGTGATGTTTCTATTTATCTCTCCTGCTCCCTTCTTCTCTGAAATCAACAAAAAATAAATTTAAAAAAATGAAGGGCATTTTTTTTACCTGATTCTAGCTAGATATTTTCTCATGGCTAAATTTCAAGTAATTTTAAATACCCTATCTTGTAGAGACATAATTTCAATTCATATTAACATCTGATTTAGTCTGCATTTTCTTGAAAACAGCACAATATCAGTGTTCTAAAGTGTTAAATTATAATAACTGATTAAACAACTCTTTCTTCTCTAAAGGTTCTAAAATCACTATATGACCTATTCAATTGCATAGGAACCAGCTAAAATCAGAAAAAAATATTTTGGCAATAATTTTAGAAAAAATTAGAATTATATAAAGAGAATGTCTCCTGATTAGATGATTAATTATTTTATAAAATATAGTATGATATTATGGAGATACTTACATATAAGACTATAAATTTTATACCAACAGTACTCATTTGTAATATTAATTATTTATATTTTAACTGTATTAATTGCAGCTATCGTTAACTAAAATGTTTCAGCATTTTAAAAGAATATAGATTTTTTCCAGTTACTAAATTTTTACTTACTTCCAAGTACTGTGTTTGACCCCAGGGATACATATTTAGGTAGACCAAATTCTTGTTCTTAGTGATCATATACTTTATTGTGGAAATATTCACATAGATAACTTTAATATAATATTGTAAATATATATGTACATCTATATAGATAGATACAGAGTTGAATGTTGAATAAATATTAAGAGTCAGCTAAAAAAAAATTCAAACTCATTATCGACTTTTCTACATTTCCACCTTTACTGCCACTATCTTAGCCCACATCTTCAGACACCTATATTATTTAAAAAGCTTTTCAGTCTCTTGCCTTCCTACAAACCATTTCCTCTCTGGCTGCCAAAAAAAAAATATATTGCTAAAACGTAAACAAGACAATACCTGTACCCTATATATTTTCTAATAGCTTCCTGGAACTTAAAATGGGATCCAAATGTTTTATGACCCACATAATGGCCTAAGCTATTCTAAAAAAATATGGCCTCTGCCTATTACTCTTCAGCTCCACTATACTTACGCAATCTGGATCTGAATTTTTCCTACTTCTCATAAACTTGTTCCCTATTTAAAGATTTTAGACTTATTCCTCCCTCTTTGTTAATAAGTTCCTTATGACTGACTTTGGGGGTTTTAAAATATGACACCCCTCCCCTTTTCTTTAGCATTCCTTCTACAGAGAGATCCATGTCTTGCTTTTGGCATCAAGGGGAAGGTTTGACCAAGAGTGTGTGTAAGAATTGATGCTGTTTGACTTTTGAGATGCAACTTATGTCTTGCTGGCAGGAAGACTTATGTTTGGGTCTTTTGCTGTCTTATAAGAACTCATGGTCCGCATTTATATGCTTGCTGTGAGTTAGCCAAGACACATGGTCCGCATTTATATATTGTAATCAGCAGTAGAGGCCTTCAAGACATTCCATCCTGAATGCCATTAATGTGACTGAATGAGCCTTTAAACCATTGCAGCTCTCAGCCAAAAAGTCATCTCCAACCTTTGAGTCTTTCATGTTGAAGTTCCAGTTGTCATAAAGAAGAGGGCAATTCATCCAACTGTGCCATATCTGAATTTTCCACAAAATTTATTTGCATAAAAAAATGGTTGTTTAGCTATTACATTTTGAGATAATTTGTCTATGCCACAACAGTTGCTGATAGATACATCATATAAATTGTATTGGTATAACACATCCTCTGAAAGAGTTTCAGATCAGTTTATTTTAATTTGATCCCATCACCAAATTTTATTAAACATAATATCCAGAGTTATACTACTTGTTATAGTCACAATCTATAAATAACCCAAATGTTTATCTATAGTTGAGATAAATATTGATATATTTACACAGTGGAATAGTATACAATAATTAGAATGGAGGATCTAAATTTGCATAAAAATCATCAATGAATTTCCAAACAAAATGTTGAACAAATGGAATCAGATGAAAAACTATACTTCTGTGTGAATCCCTTTATATAAAGAAAAAAAACAACAACAGATGAAATACCCCATGTATATCTATTTCCTAAAAAAAGGCAAGAGGACAGCCTCTGGTGCACTGATAATGCTGGGATCTGAGTGCTGGTTGCAATATGTCACTGTAGGTGTGGTATACAAGTTTACAGTATTGACCTTCAGTTATTTCCCCCTTATATGTTATTTTATTTATAATTTAAATCATTAAAATTATCTAGTTTTATCAATGTAATTATGCACTTATAACTCTGTTGTCTCCCTAAAATGCACATCTAGTTTTATCAATGTAATTATGCACTTATAACTCTGTTGTCTCCCCACTAAAATGCACAGAGACCAGGGCTTTTTCTTTTTGCATGTTTTTTGTCAGTTAATGGAATTAATATCAAATTATGTACATTAGTCCTCCTTTTATCCTTGGGGGATATGTTTCAAGACCTCCAGTGGACACCTGAAATCATAGATAGTACTGAACCCTTTAAATACTGTGCTTTTTCCTCTATACATGCACACCATTTTACTTAAAGGAAGCACTTCACATCTTCGCTTTGGCATTTCTGAATTGCCAGCATCACTACTCTTGTGCTTTGGGGCCATTATTAAGTAAAATAAGGGTTACCTGAACACAAGCACTGCCACACCCCTATAGCCAATCTGATAATTGACAGGGCTGCTAAGTGACTGTCCAGAGGGTAGTGTATACAGCATGGGTATGTTGGACAAATGGATGATTCACATCCAGGGCAGGATGTAGGAGGAAGGTGTTAGAGTGCATCACACTACTGAGAACTACATGTGAATTAAAACTTATGAATTATTTCAGAATTTCTCCATTTAATATTTTCAAACCATGCTTGACTGCAGGTAACTGAACACTGTGGAAAAGAAACTAGAGAAGGGAGGACTACTGTAATATTAATTTTATGTAGTCCTTTGTAAATTATATTTTAAGATTTTATTGTATTATTTAATGTTAGTTTAGAAACAAAAGGAAAGAGCTATTTTGGAGAGAATCCTAGTAGATGGTGCAATTGAATCCAAGAGTAGTTAACCTTTAATATCAGAAAACATGTATCTAGAAACTACTGTGAACAAACCATTGTGTCATATCTGAATTATACAAAACTAAATCACTATTTTATGCTGAACTTCCAAGTTTT
Source organism: Myotis brandtii (assembly GCF_000412655.1). NCBI lineage: Eukaryota > Metazoa > Chordata > Mammalia > Chiroptera > Vespertilionidae > Myotis > Myotis brandtii. Next base: position 82,587 of record NW_005360891.1, on the reverse strand, counting down.
AAGAGGAATATAATAGAACATATTCAGAGGAAAATAACTGGAAAATTAAAACAACTCCAGAGCATATACTAAGGAAAAGATAGAAGTTTTTGTCAACTCTCACTTGAAACTCTATCTCCTATTTTATGCCTCAATGGATCCTACTTTATTTAAAAAGCATGACAGAGCCCTCAATTTATTCTCTTGTACAGAAAACCTATGGGTTATTAACTTAACCATTCATTAAAGACAAAATCTTCACCAGACACTTTTTCATTTGTTTCTATTTGCACTTTGATCTCTGTCTCCTTATCTTAGTGAGCATCTCAGAGAGAATGATGAACTCTGCTTGGTTTTTCTCTCTATATTCTTGTGACTGCTTCCCAAGCTATGGCAAGTTCGTACTTTATTTCCCTTCTTCCAGGAACTAAAATCCTTTCCAATATGTGCAAACAGTTTTCTAGTTATTTACAATGAGAGGACAGGACTACTACCCATTATCTATATATATAAAAGCCTAAGTGAACAAACGACCGGATGACCAGCCGGTAGCTATGATGTGCACTGACCACCAAGGAGCAGACACTCTATGCAGGAGCTGCCCGCTGTGGTCAGTGTCCTCCCACAGCGGGAGCGCCCCTCAGCTGACAGATGGCCACCCAACGCCAAGCTGATGGCTGGCGAGCGCAGCTGCAGTGGCGTGAGCCTCTCCTGCCGACATTCCCCTTTCATGCCCGAGTGGTGGCAGCGGCAGGGGAGCCGGGATGAGTGCAAACGATGCGGCGCCCAGCCCGGGCTCAGGCTCCTCCCTGCCCGCCTGCCGCTTTATGCACTACTTCGTGCTGTGCAATATCAATGCAGACAGCGGGCTGGAGCCCAATGAGCTGGCGAGTAAGGCCAGGCTGTGGTGGCGTGGAGGTCCACTGATCCCAGCAGGCCAGGCCAAGGGACCCCACCAGTACACAAATCCATGCACCGGGCCTCTAGTTATATTATATTTGGATACAGACTCATCATCCTAGAGTTCAGTTAAAGATATAAATTTTACATTTACATCATATCTGCCTCTATCCTAGATTGCAGTCTCCAGGAGAATAGAGTCCTACCCATCTTTAAAAATAAAAACAAACGAAGTAACAACAATAAAAAATACTTCTTAGCCAGTAATTAACACTACTTAATCTGTAAAAGCTGCTAAGTAAATATATGCTAAATGAATAAAGTCACTCATTTAAAAATCATGGCAGAGTCCCCAATTTATTTTCCTCAAAAGAAAACCCATAGTGAGTGATTAATTTAACAATTCATTAAAGACAAAATCTTATTAAGTCAGTGAATGACTTACGTCATTTATTTAACATATACTTATTTTGTAGCTATTACATATTAGGTGGTATGTTAGGTACAGACACCTAAGTAATATATCTACAGTATATATATAAAAGCCTAAGCGACCATTGTGACTGGACGATGGACGACCTGATGACCGGATGACCAGCTAGTAGCTCTGACGTGCACTGACCACCATGGGGCAGATGCTCAACGCAGGAGCTGGTCTTACAGCCAACCTCCTGCGGCCGGCCAACCTCCTGTGGTCCCTCCCCCCAGCTGGCTGGCCCCAATCGCTGGCCAGGCCGAGGGACCCCCCGACCATTCACGAATTCATGCACGAATTCATGCACCGGGCCTCTAGAGTGAGTGTGTGTGTGTGTGTGTGTGTGTATCCAAGATTCACTCTTTTACAAGGCAAAACAAATATATTTCCTGTCATATTTACAATTTTAATTAATTCCACAACCTTATGTGAAATTACTACAGCCATAAGAAAAGTGAGAGTCACAGAATTTAAGATGTTTTTCAAAATTTGTAAAACTAGTGTCAAAACTTGAATATGAACTTATAATTTTTTGCTTCACCATACTACCAATATATCTTGTATTGCAATAGCATGATTTGGTATATCCAATACACCAAACTGCTTTTTAGTCAAGTTATTTTTCATGTGTTCATTATTTCACAGTGGCATATGGTATGAATGTAAACATATTTGTTGGGTAATATATAATTATTGTTCCATCCATATGTTAAGTCTTTGAATGGCAATAATTCCATACACCTATACAATATATGTATATGACATATAAGTAATTAATTCATATCTAACTACTCATGTAATATGAGATTAGAATTGTTACACTATTTAATCACTGCTATCTATTTGTGCCATATATACTTAAGCAATAAACTGTATATCTCTGGATCTCACATCCACCCACAACTAATGAAATTCCACCCATTTCACCCTCAAAAAAAGAAATTAAAATATCTGTTGTACTCAAGTCAGGTACAATTATGGATATACCCATGTAAATACAATACAATACTCTTTCTGCTCTTTTTTCCTCTCCTCATCTAGACTCCTTTCATGTTGTATCTACTAAGAGCTCTTCTGCAAGCAGGAGCCCTTTCCCCCCAGTGACCATTGTCATTGAACATCATAAGGGTAATAATGTCCCAAATAAGAGGTTCTGTCTCCCCAAATGCTACTTGTTTTCCTTCCTTCTTTGATACGGATTATTACTCATATGCAAAATTCATACTGAACTAAGATACATGTGCTATTTTTCTACCTGGATGATGGTTTTTTCCTAAATGTCTATCCAGGCCCTTATTCTTATAGACACTGGCCTTCTCACTATTACATCAACAAATAGGATTAGAACAGTTTAAGTATACAGTTTGGGTTTAAACTGGGACTCTAAATACATTTCATTTATGCAGAACAGTCGCTTCTAATGTGCCATCCTCTGTTTTGCTTTTGTCTAGATTTATTTTCTTGTACTAGTTTTTATAAGTGATATAGTTAAAAAACAGCATGATAAAGATAATTAAAAAGTGACAAAGATAAGTGAGTAGGGCTCAATGTGGACTTCTTCTCTTATTCAAATATTTCCTTATCTACAAAGCAGATTTGGGAATATCATCCATTAGATGATCTCAAACTTACTATATGATTTAATTAGTTAATGTGGACTTCTAAATGTGCATACTTTCTATTTTTGCAGGAAGGGTTTATATTAAAAAAAAAACTTTGCTTGAATTAACTAAAGTCTCTCATCAATCTCTGCCCAAATGTGCACAGGAGAATACTAAAACAAATAGCCTTTATGTGATAGTGCCATGAATTCTGGGGAGAATCAATAAATATTCATTGCAATATTAATTGAGTCATTTGAAGTGAACACACATAGGGCACTTCCTGGTGTTGCTTGCTTAAACTATTCATTTATTGTCAACCCAGGATTTTAAAAAAAAATAGGCTTACAAAACAGCTGCAAAATGGAAGCACGGTGCATGATAGAAAATTTGAGGGATCATCTAGGCAAAATAAGAGTAAATTCTTGTGGATACCACATGTGAACTAACTTTAAGAAGATTGTGAACTCTCTACAACTGCATGTAAGTGTTAGATGTAAGTATATGCTCAGGTGCGTTTTTCTGGAGTAGTTCCATCGTGTTTAACGAGTTCTCAGAAAAGGCCATTCGACTTTTTAAATTCTACCATGATTCCATATTGGTCTGTTTCAGCAATTCATTCTCTATTTATAGTAATGGATCAAAAATAGGATACTTGCATTGTTAATTCTCCTCTAGAAACAGAAGAATGGAGAAAGCCCTATTCTGCATGATTCTTGTTTCTCAAATTTATGTTTTCTAGTTATTAAAAGTCTTCATGTACAGATTGCTGGTTTAATGTATATAGCATGACTGATAGGGTCACCTATATTCTTTGCAATATACAGGACCCCATTAAATGGAGAAAACAATGAATACCAAATTCATTTTTGAAGTAAATAAATAAATATAGATGATGAAAGTTATCAGAGACATTATGCACAGGTTTAAGGAGTGAAATGATAATCTGGTTAAACTCCTGGATTACTAGTTTGTAGCAGGGATTCAACAGCACTGCTAAGCATAAGCCTTCATTCAGAATACTGCAGTTTTGAAACTCTGAAGGAGTTTTCTACCTTGGGAAAGAAAGATGAACTTTTTAAAGCTTTTGGAGGAATTTGGCAATATCAGGAATAGTTAGTCAAATGACTTTTGGAAAATGAGAAATTGTTCTTGTGATTCAGCAGTGATTGGTTGTGCAAATTGACTTTATTGAGAAATTAGGGGCAGAGTAGTTGCAAGAGTCAGTGTCCTGTGCAAGAGGAATGGGAAGGAGCAAATGCAGAGGTCAAGGGAATGTGAGGACCACAGAGATATCCCCCTTGGTTAAAAGGGAGACTGAGTCTCATCATTCAGTTGCACTTAGGTTTGTTCAAAACTCTGTGGACTGCCGATGACCATCTAAAATTCATTGGTGATAATAGCCATTGTGGCTTCTTGTGACTATTTTCTTTGCAGTTGGATTAGTTGCATTTCAGTCATGTATTTGTGAGTGGCTAGAAGCATTTTAGTCTCTGGAGAAAACCCAAAAACTAACAGTAGAGAAAACAAGTATTAACTTGAGAGTTACCAAGAAAGTCTTGGACAATAGCTCTTAGCCAAAGTCCTGCTACTGTTTGTATTAAGAAGGGAAGCAGTTCTTGTCCCAAACCTGGCTCAGTAGGGAAGAAAACTTTGATATCTACAGATTTACAGAAACTTTGTTTATCCTCTTGATTTGTCCCAAGAACTGGGACAGAAGAAAACCTTTAAAATCTCATTTTAACAATAAAAATTCCTAAGGCAACTCAGTGGGAAACTTACTTTTTTTAAAAGAAAGTTGTTGATATATATGTCCTAACCCATGCACTGGGGATCAAACCTGCAACCTTTTAGTGTATGGGATGACGCTGAGGCACATGCACTTGACTGGAATTGAACCTGGGACTCCTCAGTCCAAAGGACCGATGCTCCAACCATTGAGCAAAACTGGCTAGGACACCTTAAGATATTTTTATTTTTAGATCTCCTTTTGGTATAGAAATCCAGGAGGTAAGTGTATTATATCTTTTTAACTGGAAAACATGTTTACAAAAGTTGATTTCCTAGGGTTTCACTGCAGTTTGTGGTTATCAGTATCTCCCAAACAGGTTCAATATTGATCTTATATTGGTGATGCAGCCAATAAACCAGGACTCTGAGCTGAAGGTCATATAGGGATGCCTATGATTTTACCCTAGGAAAAAGCCACTCTGACATGTTGATGACATGCTTGGGGATACTGCAATAAGACCCTACAAATTTAGTCATCATGACCCATGGAACAGCAGAGTGAAAGACAGAGGGTTAGATTCCCAGTTGCATAATCAGTTCACATGGAGATAATCAGTGTTTTCTGTTGGAGTAGATCTGAAGGTTGTGAGATAACTAGGTTATCTCAGAAGTTTGGGTCAAGATAACTGATGTTCCCTGGATAGCTTTGCAAGGTTTAGTTTCAATGTATTATACACTCATTTTATTTTCTCTGAGGAGTTGAAGTAATAGAGACAGGAGCACGTCAGCACAAAATGTATTTTTAATTTTTTCAAAAAAAGTTTTCATATAATACAAATGGGTACATATTTCAATTGTCATATAAGTTCATTTATGACAAGGAAAGACTTTTTCCAACCAGAAAATACATATAGAATTATAAAAAGAGTAGGGAGGTGTGTATCTGAATAAACCCAATTTAGTTACTGTAAAAGCCTGTAGGTTTAAGCGCCAATTCATAGCCAATCTTTATAGTTTTTCTAATACTGTGGGATTGAAAGTTGAGACCTGCACCAGGGACATCCTTTTAAATCTTACTGAAAATTTCCCACCAAAGCATATTTATGATGGTTCTTAATTTTTTATTTCCATGGTGGAAAGGAAAGTAACATTTTTAAGAGACACCATATTAGCATCTTAGGGTAAACTGAGCATTTGTCTTGTTGCCCCAAAAGACCATCTGGTTGTAGCAAAAAATATGATGTTTTCCTGTGTGGTACTTGAGGATCAAGAGCCTGAGATTAGAGTTGACTCAAGACTCAATGCCAATAATCAAGAGTTAGTTTTGGCTTTGATGTTTGAACTTTGTGGATAGCCTAAATCTGTTTCAAAGGAGCGTATTTAGCATAATAATCCTCTAAAAATGTCCTTTGCTTCTTTAGTGTGCTGTGTAGTGTGTGCCTCACACAGAGGAAGCATCTACTAGGGTTTTATGTGGTACTATATTTAATAAGGGTATCAGCTGCAATTAAGAGGCCGTGTTGCTTCCAAAGCATACCAAAATCATTATATACTTGTAAGAGATACCTGATGTCTCTATAGACATTTGCTCTCTGCACTCTAAATCATGGTCATAGTAAAAGCTACAGTTTGGCAAATCTCTACAGATGTGGCCGGCCTCTGGAAGGCTAGATTCAAATAATTTAAATGGGTTGTACTTGCAAATCAGGCTTAAAACTCTCTTTGTTCAGGTTTCAAATAGAAGCCATCAAAAAGAAAATCTAAATCTGGGTTATATAAAGAGATTTCAAGGAGGTTAGAAGCCAAAGCATTTCTTGACAAGTACATGATTGTCCCAGGTGATCATCCACCAGGAGAGAAAAATGGTTGGTAAAGTTCAGAATCTTACAGCAACGGATGGAAACATGTATAAGGGAAAGAACAAGGATTAATAGGCGTTCAGTCTTGTAGCAGGAAAATGTCTGTTATAAGAGACTAAGAGATTATATGGAGATCTTAAGAATTCAATGGGCAGGAGTCTGTTAATTGGGAAGTTGCTGCAATAGTGCATAAATAGGAGGGTAGGTTTTGCCATGAGGTCAATAAACAATGATCTCTAACTTTTATTGTCCTGTTGAGATAAAACATCAAATCTTATCATGATCTTTCATGTACAAGTAGGAAGAAAAGCTCATGGCAATGGGAAAGTTCAACAGGAAGGGGTTTTTAAAAAGAAGTATTTTGTGTTACAGAATACAATCTTTCATTGATTTCAGATTTAACTGATCGGCACAGGGCAAATAGTTGGTTGTGACAGTTTTTGTCAGATCAGATATAGGGCTAGCGGATTCAGAAAATTTAGAAATCCAACGTCAATAGTGCTTTTAAGACTGAGCAATCCTCTAAGATAGCTTTTGGTAATTAGCCAGGAAAAGTCGAGAATAACATCCAAACTTTGAACAAAAAGAAACGGAAACTGCAATAGATAATGTATATGGCAGAGGGAGGCTTAGACAATGGGTTCAGTGGTCCTTTTTAAAATGAACGTTAGGTTAAGTTCAGCAAAGAGATAGATTAGATGAAATCTGTAAGGGTTTACTGTCCCTTATATGTCCCAGGCCCTTTTATTCCTTTGGCTCTAATGCTAATGTGGTCAGATTTAAATTCTGAGATATGGGTAGGGAAGCATCAGATAGTAAATAATCAGTCCATGACATTATTGAATTATAGTCCGGGGATTTTTTTTCCTGGATGTTCCAGAAAGAGGCTTTCTGGTCCAAATTTAATAGGAGTACACTATTATGAAAAATAGGCCTATTCTAAAAAGATTCAGCAGAGGGTATGTCATTGGAAGGCCTCAGAAACTCAGAGAGGCAGGAAGTGGCTGAATGAATTATAGTCCGGGGATTTTTTTTCCTGGATGTTCCAGAAAGAGGCTTTCTGGTCCAAATTTAATAGGAGTACACTATTATGAAAAATAGGCCTAGTCTAAAAAGATTCAGCAGAGGGTACGTCATTTGAAGGCCTCAGAACTCAGAGAGGCAGGAAGTGGCTGAGACAAATACAGAGTCTGAGGGTCATTTGAAAGTCCTACTTCTAAAACCCAATCCTGTTTTCTATTCCAAGGACAAATGATGGAAAAGTAATAGGTTTATGGTAGAGAGGACAGACACAGCATCAGACAGTAATAGAACATTTTGTATTTGCCGTTGTACGGAAACGTCTCCCTATTTTATTAAGGGAAATTGTGGGTTGATCAGAACAGCTAATTCCTAGGGCGGGGGGGTCATTTTGTCAGACAAAGTTTGTCCTTTATCTACTTTGTCTTTCAAGGAAGGGAAATTGTGGGTTGATCAGAACAGCTAATTCCTAGCAGGCGGGGGGAGGTGGTCATTTTGTCAGACAAAGTTTGCCCTTTATCTACTTTGTCTTTCAAGGTAAGGGAGGATAATTGTTCTTTCAATGACAATTTCTTTATAATAACTACAGGTATATTTGACTATACCGACTTAGACATGTACTTGTGCATGAGTTTATCTAGAGGCTTAAACAGAAGAGCTCTAAATTAGAGTTTAGTATTTCCTTTTTACTAAATTAAAGTATCTTGAAAGGACTCAGGAATCTCTTGTCAGGATTAAGCCATCAATGAAGAAAGTAGATAGGCCTGTTGTAATCATTTCTCCCTGAATGAGAGTGAAATATTCTCTGAGGATGGAAATGAGATGGCCTGTATAATCTGAGAGCTACATTTCCCCCACATTACAGCATTGAATATTGACCAATCAAGATTGACAACAAACATCTTACTGTCAGATACTAAGAGGTCTTCTCCTACTTTTATACTCTTTTTATATTTACCTTTGGTCAAATTTTGAAGCATATGTTAGATGTCATTTTGGTTTTCAATCCAGCCTGCCTTTTCTAACCATTTTTTTATGTCTTGTCTCTATACAATGATGAATTCATTTCAAGACTTTTTATAAACTTCTAGGACAATTCTTTATTTTCCTGTAAACTTTAACTCTTCCTTATGAGAAGATTGTGACAATCGTGTGGAGGGAAGAAGTTTTGGGGATGGATTGCACAAGAGAAGGAGAATAGTATAGTTCTTAAAAGGAGCCATGGCAAGGTACAAAGGAAACAAATGCAAAAGATTTTTAAAAATACATATACTTTTAATTGATTTCAGAGAGTAAGAGAGACAGAGAGAGAGAGAAAACACACACACACCCATCAATGATGTCAGAGAATCACTGACTGGCTGCCTGCTGTACCTCCTGCATGCCCTACACTGGGGATTGAGCCCTCATCCTGCTGTACCTCCTGCATGCCCTACACTGGGGATTGAACCCTCATCCTGGGCATGTGCCCTGACTGAGAATCGAACCGTGACCTCCCGTTTCATGGGTTGACACTCAACCACTGAGCCACACTGGCTGGGCAGATTTTTGTATTTTTATTAACCTTTTATAAGGAGTCTTTCGGGGAAGCAATTTTAGAATTTTCCTGTCTTTTAGAAGCCTCTTCATATCAAAATATAATATTGTGCATGGAATATTTAGTCTTTGAACTTTTTAAATGTAAGATGTGAAATTCCCCAAAGTGACCACTGAAATTCTAAAATATCAGAAAAATCCTATAAGAGATGTGGTGCCATAACTTTTGCACATGTATGATGCTGAACAATGAATGAGAGTTTTATTGAATGACTGCTGAGGGTATATATCCTGTGCAGTCTAGTTCTGAAAAACAGCAGGTTTAGAAGCAGCAGATACAGTCTCCTCCCAGTCACATGGAAAGCTGTAGAAGAGTATTAAATAGAACATCGCTAGGCATAAGCTTTATTAAGAATGCCATGGGCTGACAACAATCTAGAAAGATTGGTCTACCTTGGGGAAGAAAGGTAGACTTTAACCAGATGGGTCAGCTGAAATTCATCCAGTTTCTATAATCATTGTTCAAAAACAGTGCTCAGAAGAGGGACAGATTGTTCTTGTAATTTAGCAGCTGTTGTTTTGCAACTTGGGTTTAGCAAAAAAGGTGAAAGGTGAGTAAGAATAGTTTGGGGGCTTAAGGGTACCCAAGGGTTATGCTGGAAATTTCAGTCTGTCTGGATATTTCACAAACAAAAAGTCATAACATATCCCAGGGAGAAAATGATATGGATAATTTACAAAAAAATATATACCACAAGGACAAATACCAAACTTATCTTTTCTCTCTTTTTGTCTTTTTCTAAATACATGAAAAATTGATATCTGAAATATTTAATATTGAGTTTGGTTATTTTGACTTAGATTATTATGAGACTATTTTATCATTTTTCCTTTGTTTCTATGCAATTTGAGGTTTCTTCATTATTAAATACACATTATTTTTAAAAACATATATTTATTTTATTGATTTCAGAGAGGAAGGGAGAGGGAGAGAGAGATAGAAACATCAATGATGAGAGAGAATCATCAATCGGCTGCCTCCTGTATGCCCCCTACTGGGGGTCGAGCCCGTAACCCAGGCATGTGCCTTTGACTAGAATTGAACTTGGGACCCTTCAGTCCGCAGGCCGACGCTCTATCCACTGAGCCAAACTGGCTAGGGCTATACATTCCTCTTAAAGCAATAAATTTTTATTAAAATTATGTTGATAGATAAAATATTTTATTAAAATAATGATTTAATCAATAAATTAGGTTAAAAAATGATACCTAAATATATTATTTTGGTTTTATATTTTCTTGTTAAATGTGTCACTTTCATGCATTTAAAATATTATTTCTGTTTACATTTTTTGGCCTATAATTTCTATATTCTTTTAATAAAATATTTTCAATTTTTGCTATTTAGAATGGAAAGTTAGAATATTAGTTCTTCATAAAAAAGGAGTACATGAAAATATGCAGAGCTTCTAAAATGTGTGTACATGATACACAAGTTATAATTACACTCATCTATATATATAAAAGCCTAAACGACCGGATGACTGGTCAACCGGCTGACCAGTAGCTATGATGCACACTGACTACCAAGGGGCAGATGCCCAACGCTGAGCTATGACGCACACTGACCACCAGGGGGCAGATGCCCAATGCTAGATCAGAAACCACAGGCATGGAAACATGGAACAAACTGATGAATCTCAGAGGGAAGGGGGAGGAGAGGGAGGAAGAGATTAACCAAAGATCTTATATGCATAATAGAGGCCCATGGCATGGATCCCCTGCCCTGTGGGGTTCTGGCCAAACTGGCTCTCCAACATCTCTCGAGAAGTCCCAGATTGTGAGAGGGCGCAGGCCAGGCCAACAGACCCCACCAGTGCACGAACCCATGCACTGGGCCTCTAGGACCAGTATAATTCCATAATCCATTTCTGAGAGAAAGCAGCAGTAGGCTTTCCTTCAATGTCAATAGGAATTTCCCTTTGATGTCCACGGGTGTGGGGAATGAAAATATCTAAAATGTCATATTTACTCGTAGAGTCAGATTTCCTCTAGAGAATTCTGATTCAATCTTAAGAATGTATCTCAGTACCTCTGCCTGTCTGTCTGGCTGGCTTGTTCTCACTCTCACTCATATGCTTTGTATTAAATGTCTAATAACAATAAATAATAAATGAGTGGTTATTTATGGAAAGATATTTTTAAAACGTGCATGTCAATGTAGTCATTTCTGGAAGAGTGGGATTATTGATTTTCAAACTTTCCTTTTAATTAAATTTTATAATTGTATGTAAAAAGAAGATATTGTTTTGTAAAAGTAATAAAATAAATAAATAATAAGTAAAATGAATGAGAAGGATTTGGATTTTTAAATAGGTTTTTTTTTTCCTGAATACATGTAAAGCCAAATGTGCCTTCTCACCATCTTTGTAAAAAATTAGTTTACTCCAAATAATTTTCTTTGTTGAACATTCACTGCTCATCGATTCCTTTAATCATTCAGGGATTTCAGAACATTTAGAATAAAAAAAGGTAATACAACAAAACATTTATTTGCAAATGAAGTAAAAGCAAAGTAAATAAAAATAGTGTGAAATTTCCACAATTCTTTAAAATGAGCATAGTACTTGAAGATGAAGAGTTATAAAAATGCTCTGTTACAAACACACACACATACACACACAAAAAAAAACATACACAGATATACACATGCACTTAAAGAAAAATTTTCATAATTTTACCAAATTGCCCTGTTTATCAATTTGTATTTTTATTAAATTAAAAAAATTAAGCAAAAATACAAATTGTAGCTTAATGAAACTTTTAACATGTAAATTTTTCTAGTAGTGCTAATTTCCTTCCAAGCACTTAAAATTTGATTAAGATTTAATACCAGTCATCTCAGTTTCTATATGAGTGATTTAACATTAATTATCAGTAAGCTCAGAACTGAATAAATAATGTGCTAGTAACATTCTTATGCTATGACTTTTATAATAACTTTCTACAGATAAAATTAAAGCAAGAAACAAACAGAGAAGGGAACTTCATAATAAAGAAATATCTGCACTTTGCTTTCATTTTATTGTCCTTTCATTTTTAGTAAGTTATCCAAACTCCTGTTCCCATAAAGTGTGCAAAAGTATTAGATTCTCCATTTGTGGATTCTCAACTTACACAATAGGACACTTTAAGATATCTCTGTTAAATATGATTGAGATTATTAAGTTACCTCTTCTAGTTTTCCTTTCTGACTTAAAAACTTTCATATTAAGTTACCTCTTCTAGTTTTCCTTTCTGACTTAAAAAGTTTCATTTTCTATTTTTAACTAAATTATGTCAAAATTTTAAAAAAAGTTTTAATGAATGACTATGTAACGTTTAAAAAAAAATGAAACAGTGATATAGATTAGGTCATTTTTTCTTCCATTAGAAAAGGGCCCTTTTATCTCTAATAAGTGGGACAGAGACTATCCTAGATAATAAAAATCTGACTTAATAAGAAATGGCTGGGATGCTCCTTTCTCTAGAGAGCTGCAGATAGATGATCCCAATTGGCATCAGGGTACTTCACAGAATATTGTTTCTTAAAGAGGCTATCGATGTTATTAAAACTAAAGCAGGAAGTGGGATATGTTATAGTCTGTGTTGGTACCAACTTTCAGAACTGTGAAAAATCCAAAACCTTGTTTGGATAAATTATTTTTAACATATTTTCCATCACTAATAGTCCTTAATGGAGCTTCACATATCTTCGCATACCTTATTATCACAAACATCTACTTCTGATATAGCCAAAGGTGTCCCCCATGTGAAGCCAGGGACATGAACCAGAGAGACAAATTGGCTCCTGCAATATCACTTCACCCGGCAAAACAAGCAAACAAAAAGCTCGACTTTGAGAGCAGGCTTTTTGCTTCTCACGCTAATAATCTTGAATAGAACTTATATGCCTCTCAGTATGCCTCTAATTATCTGAAAATGACCAAGATCCCTTTACTTCTTTTCATCTGGCCTGGTGTCATCCGGTGGCTGGCATCACCATCAGAAGAGCATTGAATAGTTTATTTTTTTCTTTTTGAAAGCACTGCTTGTTAACCACTTATCCCTACTTAAGAATCTTAATTACAGTTATTTATATAAAACATCTATGCAAGTACACACAATCAAGTAAGGCACTTAAAAGTATTCTCATGCACAAATTGATATGCCATTCACAAAAGCTCCTGTATTATCTTTTGAATAACTAAAATCTTTATCCTCTAATTATCTGAAAATGACCAAGATCCCTTTACTTCTTTTCATCTGGCCTGGTGTCATCCGGTGGCTGGCATCACCATCAGAAGAGCATTGAATAGTTTATTTTTTCTTTTTGAAAGCACTGCTTGTTAACCACTTATCCCTACTTAAGAATCTTAATTACAGTTATTTATATAAAACATCTATGCAAGTACACACAATCAAGTAAGGCACTTAAAAGTATTCTCATGCACAAATTGATATGCCATTCACAAAAGCTCCTGTATTATCTTTTGAATAACTAAAATCTTTATATTGGCATTTATAATGTTTGCCTTAATGGTTCTGCTTAGGTAGTAAAAATACCAACTATGAGTGGCTCATTTGTAGCTGAAAATATCCATCCACCCACCAGTCCTTGCCCACTCTAGAAAAAAAGGCTAATTAATCACTTACTTTTCATGTCAGGTCTCCCCGTGAGAATTGTTTTCCATTTCTATGCATTTGTATTTATTTTATTTTAAATTAAATTTATTGGGGTGACAATGATTAATAAAATTACATAGGTTTCAAGTATACAATTCTTGAAATATCTTTATATCCTGCATTGTGTATCCACCACCCAAAGTCAAATCTTCTGCCTCCATATATTTGACCCGTTTCCTTTTGATTCCCTCTGTTAACCACTGGATGATTGTCTGTGCCCATGAGATTTTGTTTGTTTATTTTTTTTGTTTGTTCTTTTGATGCTTCCAGATGTGGTACGTATATACGATGTAATTCTACTCAGCCATAAGAAAGGATGAAATACTGCCATTTGCAACAACATGGATGGATCTTGAGAATATCATGGTAAAAGTGTTTTTAAAATGGTTTTTCATTCTCTACAACTGTACAGAACCATGTGGCCTTTTTGGGGATGGAGAATAGAACAAAGTTCTGGGGACACTTTTTTTTTTCCAACAGCATCTGCAACTTTGATATATTTACACTGTAGAGTTCTGAATGAGATTTTGTTGGAAAATTATGCCTTACACCATAGGCTGAAAAGGAAGACAAGGTGACGACTCAAACTTTATATTAATTCTCCAAAACATGTGAATTCTGTTTCTTCCTCTTCTTATTATTTCTTTAGACTGTGTCAGGTTGATTCTAAAATTGATATGGGTCCAATATTAAAATGTATTATTTGTTTTTATATTTTTCTGTTTTTAATTAAACTTTGTTTTATTGTGTACACTATTTACAGATGCTCCTACTTTCTCCCCCTTTGTCCACCTCCACCCAGCCCTTGCCCCCACTTCCCTCTGGCCAACTGTCCTCTTGTCTATGTGTTATGCATATATGTTCTTTGGCTAATCCCTTTCCCTTCTTTCATCCAGTCCCCGCCTCCCCCCTCCCCTCTGACAGCTGTCAGTCTGTTCCATGTATCTATGCCTCTCTTTCTATTTTGTTTGTAAGTTTATTTTTATTTATTTTTTTTAAATATTTTATTGATTTTTTACAGAGAGGAAGGGAGAGAGATAGAGGGTTAGAAACATCGATGAGAGAGAAACATCGATCAGCTGCCTCCTGCACATCTCCTACTGGGAATGTGCCCGCAACCCAGGTACATGCCCTTGACCGGAATCAAACCTGGGACCTCTCAGTCCGCAGGCTGACGCTCTATCCACTGAGCCAAACCGGTTTCGGCTGTAAGTTTATTTTTAAAAGGAATATTTGACAACTATATTTAATTTTCACAGAAACCCAAAAGAAGTAAATTTTAAAATTATCTGCTTTAAAGTGAAAAAATAAAAATATTAATATTGCCTTCTTCAAAAGCATTCTCTTCCAATTTGCTAGTGTGAAATTAAAGCTAACTAAATAATTTTAAAATAGTTTACAAAAAATTAATTGTGTGCATTATTTGCAAGGAAGTGAGCTGTTGTATACTAAGATCAATGGTCACAAGCTGGACATGTCCATATTAAACCCAGTTTTTTAATGAAAGACACCATCATTTATTAAAATACAAAATCAGATTAAGAATATTTGAAGAATAATGTGATATGAGCTAATTTTTTTTTATTAATGTCCATGAAGACAGGGATTGTGTAGTGTTCTTATTCACACTGCTGTGTGATTGGCAAGTTGTAAGCACGCAAAAGTGCCAGTTGAATAAATAAATGTGTGTTGCTGAGTGGCTAAAACAAAACTTTAGTAGCAATTCGGCCAAAAGTATAGGGTAGAAAATGGACTTGGAAAGGCTAGTTTTAGAAGTTTGTTGTAGTTGTCTGAGTGAGTGGAAATGATATCTGATGTATGAAAATGTCTGAGGGAAAAAAGAGAAGGATTTTAATAATATTTCCAGATATAATGCCAACTACATTTAGCAAGTTATCTTTGTGTGTTATCTTTAGTAGAGTCTGGCACTGAGTTGAGTGGGCTTCAAACAAACAACTAAACAGGTAAACTACAGGCATACTTTGCTTTATTGCACTTTGTAGATATAGGTTGCGTTTTTGTTTTACAAATTGAAGGTTTGTGGCAAAGCTGCATCAAGCAAGATTATGGGCATCATTTTTCCAACAGGCTCAGATGATGGTTAGCATTCTTAGTAATAAAGTGTTTTTAATTAAGCTACGGACATTGTTTAGTTAGACACATCTATTGCATAGTTAACAGACTATAGGAGAGTGTAAATATAACTATTCTATGGACTGGAAAACAAAAATGTATATGACTTGCTTTATTTTAGTGGTCTGGAACTGAACCCACAATATCCCGAAAGTATACCTGTATTATTTGTGCAGTCATGCATTACTTAACAATGGGGGTATATTCTGAGGAATGTGTCATTATGAGATGTGCAAACATCACAGAGTGTACTTACACAAACCTAGACGGTATAGTCTAAAAACCTAGATGGTACAGCCTACTATACACTTGTCTATGGTATAGCCTATTGTTCCTAGGCTACATATCTGTACAACATGATACTGTACTGAATACTATAGGCAATCATAACACAGTGGTAAGTACTTGTGTATCTACATATATCATAGAGAAGGTACCATAAAAGTACATGATAAAACAATTTAAATGGCACACCTGCGAGGGCACGTATCATGCATGGAGCTCACGTATCATGCTCTGGGTGAGTCGGTGATTGAGTGGGGAGTGAATGTGAAGGCTCACTGTAGACTACAAACACTGTCCCAGGAGTCCTCCCCCTATTCCTTCCAAAAGGGTCCAAAATAGAACATCAAAACTGTCCATGCTGCTCCATGAACAGGGGTGTGGGCTAGATTGGCTAAAAATCTTGAGGAGAATCTGGTATAAACTGCCATAATAGTGGTTGTCAGGGAGAAGTAAAAGTTAGCTTGAGAATCAGTAGAAATAAGAAATCAAGATGGAGACATAAAGGGACACAGGGGATCATCGTGGCAATGTGGTTTTGGCTTTTGCATGTCAGAGAAGCGGTCAGATTAAGGAACTTGGTATTCATGAAAAAAAAAAATGTTTGACACGGAGAGGCTGTAGAACTAAGGCCTCAAAATTTTGATTTCGGAAATTTGTTTTCGATTCCTTTGACCTTATCTGGCCCAAGGGGCTCTCTCTGGCATTGAGTTGATGGAAGAAATAAAACTTGTCTATGCTTTACATCATTAAACCTGAAAATATTTTAAAAGCTCAGGGACAGGCTGGCTCTACACTACAACAGAAAGCTTTTATTGCAGTGGCGGTGGCACTTAATACCTGTTAAGGCAGCTCTTATGGACCTGTGTTCTTATACAGGATCTTAGGTCCTCAACACGGAATTTATAGCAATGTACTCTGAGGATCATCAAGCTACTAGTAGCCTTGGGAAGACTGCATTGCCCTCTGAATAGGCAGGACTTGGGGACAGGCTCCTCTCTGTTGCAACAGGTCAGTAGCTGACTGACTGGGATGCAATCTGTAAACCCATATTGAGGTACTAGGACTGAGATGGAGTCTATTGCCAAGCCCCACAGATATTGCTCCTATCGGAGAAAAAGATATCCTCCTGAACCACATGTCCTTCCTTTTCTTACAGGAAATTCAGCTCCATTATAATCCTATGGGGACTGTCATATGTGCTGTCTATTATTGACCAAATTGTCATTATGTGGTACATGACTGCACTGTGTTATGCTGGTTTGAGTTTGCTGGTAGATGGAGAAGGAATCAAATGAGGAAAGGCTTAAATGCCTTATGAGCAGAAAAGAGGAAATGAAAGCTGGATAAGTGTAAGACAGCAAACGCAGGAATTCTCATAGAAGCCAGTTGAGAAATTTCTCAAGTCAGTTATCCAACAGAAGGGAAGGAAATAATAAAATTAAAGAAAAAGTTATAAAATGCTTCAGGCCTCTTATAAATATGAAAGTAGATTTTTAATATTATATTATACTAGAGGCCCAGTGCACAAAAATTTGTGCACTCAGGGGGTCCCTCAGCCCGGCCTGTGCCCTCTCACAGTCTGGGACCCCTCGGGGGATGTCCACTTGCCAGCGGAGAGCAGGCCTAACCTGCAGTCGGACATCCTTAATGCTGCTGAGGAGGCGGGAGAGGCTCCCACCACCACTGCTGTGCTGGCAGCCATTGGCCTGGCTTGTGGCTGAGCAGAGCTCCCCTGTGGGAGCGCACTGACCACCAGGGGGCAGCTCCTGCATTGAGCATCTGCCCCCTGGTGGTCAGTGTGTGTCATAGTGACCAGTCATTCCCAGTCTTTCTGCTGTTAGGGTCA
>NW_005360891.1:55879-64451 GCF_000412655.1 Myotis brandtii | reverse complement strand
GTTTTCAGGCTGGCCACACCCCCCGGCGACCCAAGCTCCCAGCCTCTCCTTTTTTTCTTTTTTCTTTTTTTTTTATCAGCACCTCCTTGAGCGGAGGCCAGGGCCAGCTGGAAGCAGGTATCTGGGATTTATTTACCTTCTATAATTGAAACTTTGTAGCCTTGAGTGGAGCCCCGGGCCGGCCAGGGCAGGCGGGAAGCTTGGCTTCCTCCATCTCCGGGGGCAACCCAAGTCTTCTGCTCGCTCCAGCTTCGTGGCCGCCGCCATCTTAGTTGGGTTAATTTGCATACTCACTCTGATTGGCTGGTGGGTTTGGCAGAGTGACAGTGTGATGGTTAATTTGCATTTTTCTCTTTTATTAGTGTTGATTTAGAATGGTTCTATGAAGATTGCTATAACGTGGGTGAAACAAATAAATATCATTAACATGGGTAAGGAGTGAAGTAGTTTTAAACAATGAAAACTGGTGAATTATATTATCAGGTTTTCTTAAAAAATATGTTTTTATTGATTTCAGAGAGGAAGGGAGAGGGAGAGAGCCATAGAAACATCAATGATGAGAGAGAATCATTGATTGTCTGCTTCCTGTTCACCTCCTACTGGGGATTGAGCCCACAACCCAGGCATGTACCCTTGACTGCAATCAAACCCAAGACCCTTCAGTCTGCAGGCCGATACTCTATCCACTGAGCCAAACCAGGTAGGGCCGTGGTCGGCAAACTGCGGCTTGCAAGCCACAACTGGCTCTTTGGCCCTTTGAGTGTGGCTCTTCCTAAGCCTTAGGAGTACCCTAATTAAGTTAATAACAGTGTACCTACCTATATAGTTTAAGTTTAAAAAATTTGGCTCTCAAAAGAAATTTCAATCGTTGTACTGTTGATATTTGGCTCTGTTGACTAATGAGTTTGCCGACCACTGAGCTAGGGCTGAACTATCAGTTTTAATTATTAACTTAAAATTAAAACATATATGGAATCTGAATACTTGACAATTATGCCCGTTTGTGCAATTTGGGGAAAAACATTACTTGAAAGATTGTCTATCTTCTGTGCCCATTCCGTCATCTCTTTAGTGTCTCTTATCGGCTCTTTTAACTATTTTACTCATCCAGAACAAATTGTAAATAAGTTATGATGTTTTCTCTGTTTTCACTCTGTGGGAATTATTCTGCATCGCAGTATTACTGATCCTTTATTTCTTAATTCCCGGTAGCCTTTTTTCCCTACATAATCAATCAATCCAGATATTCCTCATTACATTTGATTACTTTTAAGGAAAAGATTATATGCTTTTACGGAAAATTCTTCTCTACATCACTTTCCATTTGAATCACATCTTGATGTAATTATTTGATTGTTTTAAGCAGGGGAGGTCAAGCAGGAATGAGTATGGCACTTTACTATCTGGAATCAAATGGTCCACTGAGGACACTGCCATCTAGTGGTTAGTCTCTTAAAACGATTCCTGAATATCTTCAAGGGCTGCCAAACTCTGGCAGATCTTTACCAGTGTACACCAACTTCTGTTTAAATGGCCAAGAGTATTATAGTTTTCGAGTGAATCAGCTTATCCCTCTTTAGGAATGTCAACATGCTAATGCTAAAAAGCGTAACAAAGTCCAATAAAATACATTTTATATAGGACAAAGCTAGTTATTTAAATACAGTGTAAATGAGTAGACTAGAGCCAGAATATGTATCTGAGTATGAAGACACGAATAGATTTCTACCATCTGTGTAATAACAATAACTGCTAATGTTTACTTAGTGTGTGCTGTTTATGAGACTATGTTCTAAGTTTTTAATATCTATGAACTCATATAATTTTCTAGTCCCTTAGTGAGGTAGTTCTCTCTTTTTTTCCTCCTTTCTTCCTCTTTTTCTCTTCCTCCCTCTCACATACACACTATATCCTTATGTTTATATAGAATTATATTTAATCTATAATATTTATGTATATGTTATAAACAGAGGATATGATTAGAGTACTTCTTAAATATATATATGTATATATAATACATTTAGATATGTTTAGGTATGTTTATACTTACCTAGATTCAATTGTAAATTATAAAAAAATGGATCATTTCTTTTTATGACTGCTCTTAAGTTTCCCTTCTCAAAAATGATCATTCTTCCAATTTCTTGGCATATTTATTCTGGATAAATTATTATATACTCATATATGTATGTTTATATATAATATGCATATATGTGTGTGTGAGTGTGGATGCACGTTCATGTGCATAATATCTAAGAAAGTACAAACAAACATATTTCCTTTTTTTATGTGCAGATCTTCAATTTGTATCTGTGTGATTTTGAGCTATATACCTAATAGTTCTATGCTTCCTTTTCTGCAAAGAAAAACTAATTGTGTCACCTACCTCTGAGATTACTGGGAAAATTAAATAATAATGTTCATATAAAGTTATGTTTTTAGATTATGTCCTAGAATGTAAGTCTTTCAATTAACAGATATATTTTTGTAGTGATGTTTATTATTATTATTATTATTATTATCATTATCTTTACTATTATGATAATATAAAAAGAATTTCAAGTAATTTTCTCATAATCCCTCTAAAGAAAGCAAATTCTAGAACTGTCTATTTTATTACAAAGGACTTTTACATGTAGACTCACAGGACAGGCAGCCATTCCATATGTGAGATTCTTATAACTCAGGGTAGTTGTTAGCATAGAAACAGTGGGTCACACTAATATTTGAAAACCCTTATAAATATTTTCTTCAGTTATATAGAGTCAAAAACACATGTATCAGTGATAGAATGAAACTTTTTTCAAAAATTATTATGTATGTTTTAGATAATAAAATAATATTGATATTCAATTAGTGTCATTTTAAATAGTGTCATTTGTTTCTGATTATAGCTTTTTAAAATTCATTTTAAAAGGTAGGACAAGATTTTGAAGTTACTACAATGTCATCTCTTAAAATGTGTTGGGTGTTCATGGTAAATTACTGATTGTACCAAATCAGGAAATAATTTCCTGACAGTCCCTTTTACCACAGGTTAACTGTCTCTAATTTTTATGAGGTGTTTTTATTTCTGGTGTCAGCGAATGTGTCACTGCATTTTCCCTAAAGTCTCAGCAGGGATGCCAGAGCCTGCCAAGAGGAAACATTAATTTCCGGGAATCAAATCAAGGTCTTCCTAAGGTTATCAAGAATTGCTAACAACCAGAAAACAGTGTAATGTCTATATGTATGTCCGTGCTTCTCATTTAAAATAGGTTTTAATTAAATCTTATTTAAGTCAGTGTTATTTAGACATCATGATAACCCTTATATAATTGACCAATCAAAAACAAGCTTCCAATTCCATAACTTAGCATTTTCCCACTACACAATTTTCTAAAATGTGCAATTATTTTACCATTTGGGCATAAAATAAGAACATTTGAAGCATGAAATGTCAACATACATCTGCGCAGTTAATTTTAAATGTTCAATAATATCCTCTGATATAGAAAAGGGAAAAAAAGTGTTTATTGTTTTCACAAAATGGAAAGTTGGACATAAAATTCATTAATTTCCCTGAGCTTTAGCTTTTCTTTCTGTGTCCAGTGCAGTGATATCACCTTAGAACAAGTATTAAACTGACTCTGAAAAATAAGACACAAGATTTTGTTTTATTTATAAAAGCAAAATACAGTTTTAAAACTATAACTTATATTATTTTTACCATGATAAAAGGCAGGACCTCCATGGTTACACATGTTTGTTTTACTAAAGAAAAATATTTTATAGGTAATTAATACTTAACATGCTTTGGCTTCAATTGTGAAAATTATAAAACATTTATGGAAATTTATCGAGTTGGCATATTGACTCATCTTACCTATTTGGGAATATTTTCAATATAAAAATTAATATAAAATAGAATGTTTCCTAATTAGAACTGATATTTATTATTAGATGCTATTTTCACATACTTTATATTAAACTGGAAGAAGATTTTCCCCCAGTATTCACAAAGATAATGAAAGGCCATGCACAAAGCATATATATTTTTTTTAAAATGTGTTTTTATTGATTTTTCTTTAGAGAGAGAAGAAGGGAGAGAGAGTGAGAGTAGAAACATCTATGAGAGAAAAACATCATCGATCAGCTGCCTCCTGCATGTCCCCCACCAGGGATCAAGCCCACAACTCAAGCATATGCTCTGACCAGGAATCGAACCGGTGACCTCTTGGTGCATGGATTGAGCCACTGAGCCACACCAGCCGGGCCTAAGCATATATTCTTTAGATGAAGTTGAGATAAATATCACACTTCGTTCCCACAGCTCTTGTTGAAATGATTCAGCAGCTGTGTTAAAAAAATTGTCTCTCAAGTGGCCCTGGTTGATTATTAGGATTTTCCACTGAACACTCTGCAGAGTGTAAAGCATTTCATTTCCTCTCAAAAAATTCAAGGTGAAAAGGATAAAGTAAGATATGTCTGCTCATACAGTTACGGAGCTCTGACATATAGAAAGAAAACAAGTCAAAACAACATGTGGAAAATAAATACAGCTGAGATGTTTGTATACATTACCTTTCCTCCTTTTATTCCTGATGACAGTATTTTATGGTCATTTAATTATCATGTTTCAAGTGATTGAAAGTCATGAATATTAAAAATCTTTGGAAATATCTTTCAACAGTGCTTTTCCAGGCGATTTTGGGACAGTAAAGTTACTTGTAAAGGGATCTATAAAAAGGTGGCATACTTAGCTATAAATATTTGGCATCTTAGTTTTATTCATCATCTGATCTATTTATTCAATGAGACCATTCCGAGATTATTTCTTCTGCAGGGAGTTTGATGGCACACAATAATGACATGAAGTTTAAGTCACTACAAAGAAGCTTCTTTTTCATCATTAATCTATAAACGTGGGTTATATAACAAAGACATTTGCATTACACCATTTAGCTGAAGGGGTTCCATATTTGGCTGAAGGGGTTGCCTTTTTATAATATTAGCAAATGAGTGATTAAACAGACCAAAGAGGAAAAAGAGACAGAAGAAGTTGATGGAAATCTCTCAAAGCCATGGTCCAAATAGCCTACTCCAAACCACATCCCTTAATATACTGCTTTGTCTGTTAAGAGCTATTGGGCTTTTAGCTGAGATTTACCAATCAAAACGAGAATATTACATTTCTAGTAATACAGTCTTACCTATCTCTGGAAAATAATAATCTGATTCTCGCTTTTTCCAAGAAAAAGTGGTCTGAAATACCATGAGACAGTTTGTACTCTAATTCAAAGGTGAGCAAGATTAAACTTCAAACCAACTGCTTTCAAAGAATTGTCAAAAATTCTAAGACCCTTCTATCTCAATAATCTCTTGCTCTTATCTCCTGTACCCCTGTATCTCCTAACTGCACATCCAAAATGACTGCACTCAGAGGCTTGTCCTAACACAGGGAGACTCGCTGTCAGGAGTGCCTTGCTAAAATTTAAATAGTGTCTTGGTTATCAGAGAAGAAATAATTGGTCAAGAATATGAAGTCTATTCACTCTTTGGAAGGTTTCAACTTTGATTTATTGACTAGCTCACACAATGTACCCACTCTTCTCAGACCTGCAACTAGCAAGACCCTAAAATGCAATGCTAGGTGGGTAATGGTTTGACATCATGTTGAGCAGTTTGCTGGCAGCAGGATTTCTTTTAAGTATAAAAGGAAAAGGATCCTGTTGATTCAGTCCAAGGCAAAATAGCTCAAACACTGGTGTCCAATTCAATAACAGGTTTCAAACTAAAAGCCTCAGACACACACACTTAAAAATGTAAAGCATTTAATTAATCTATATCTCACATTTTCAATGTAAAAATTTTTTAGCAAGTTAATTTACTCTTCATCATAAGTATCTGCTACTATGCTTGTCATAAGGAATTGTATCAAGTGACATGGTATTTTTTAATTTCAATTTTACTTTAGGATTTTTTTGTCTGTTATTGTTATCATTTAACACCTGATCTCTTTGGTGAAAAGATAATAACAACACTTATTTCTAAAAGTAAAATTATTTATAATTTTCTCTACATCAAAAATCTCAGCTATGCACAATTGGTAACTGAGAATATTAGTCTGTTTATATCATTTCATCTCAAACAAAAATGGCCATTTGAATGTGAACCTAGTTCACAAGTATTACATATCCATTTTAATTTATATTATATTAATTATATTATATTAATATGCCAGAACTCTTCAAAGCCAAAGTACATAGCGATAAATAAATAAAAATTTGTGTTCTCAAAAACTCACACTCCCCTGGGAGAGAACAGCTATGCCCAAATAAAGCAATATGGACTCTATAAAAGTTGTGTGAAGGGTGTTACTGAAGCAAGAAGAAGAATAGGCTGAAGATCTCTTGATAGGAAGAACATGGAAAGCTCAGGGGAAAATATATTCATTTGGTTATAACGTATAAACATCATGCGTGCTTTGCATTCAAGGTGACGGTGGTTTTCAGAGGCTGCAGTATGTTCAAAAGTGAAGGCCTTTTGTGGTTTTGGTGAAGAGGAAGACACTGGTGTGACAGAACATAGTGATTTCATTTCAAATTGTTTATGTTCTCTCTGCCTTACTTTCCCCAACTATACAAATTAGAATAATTCATATGTACAGTAGCCCCCCCTTATTGATAGCAAACACATTCCAAGACCCCCCCAGTGATGCCTGAAACCCTATATATACTATGTTTAATTTCTATACATACATGCCTATAATGAAGTTTAACGTATAAATTAGGCACAATAAGATATTAATAGTAACTATGAATAAAATAGAACAATGATAATAATATCCTGTGACAAAAATTATGTAAATATCTCTCTCCCTTCAGTAATTTTTCAATCCAAATCTATTCCTGAATCTATAACCATCCCTCACTAGTAGTAAATGGCTTAGTGTCACTCATTTTAGGGGATCCCTTGCTGAATTGAAGTATTAGGCCCAATGCTTTCTGGCACAACACATTGCTGTCAATCAAAAATGTCAACAGAACACATTTTCTGTTCATGTCTTACACCCACAAGTTTAATGCTTTTTCCATCTAAACTAGGCTCTTATCACTCACTGTGGCCATAATTTGTAGTTTGAGGTGCAAATCTAGCATAAAAGTCTTTTACTTTCTTCACAATTTCACTGACAGAAGATCCATGCTTAGAGTAGATCTTAGCAACCTCAGCATACATTATTTTTTCTTTCCTTCTTAAGTTGAGAACTTTCACCTTTTCACTTAAAGAGAGCACTTTACAGGTTCTCTTTGGCCTATTCAAATTGCCAGCATCATTACTCTTGTCATTTGGGGCCATTATTAGGTAAAACAGGTTTACTTGTACACAAACACTGTGACAACCAAGAAAGCTACTAACTTGATAGAATATATAGCGTGGATACTTTGAAAAACAGATCATTCACGTCAGGGTGGGAAGAAGTGGGAGGGTACGAGGTTTCATCACCTTAATCAGAGGTATTACAGTGCACAATGTAAAATGTATGAATCATTTATTTCTGGGATTTTCCAGTACATATTTGCCAATTCTGGGTAACTGAAATATGACAAGCAAAACTGCAGATAAGGGGGGAACCACAGTACATAAAAGTAATGACATGGCTCAATGAATGGCAGCTACATTTATTACCAATACATAAGTGAGATAAATGATTTTCTCTGTAAAGAAAAATGCAAAGGAGATATAATCCTTAGGTTTAATAAACTTAAAATTTTACTCTAGTCTTCTTGATTGCTTTCACATTTACACAGATTGACAAAAAAAGTTGCAATACAAATTGCTAAATTGACTGAATCAGACTTAATTATTCATTTAGCCAGACTAAAATTTAAACAGACTTCTTCCTGACTCTGGGCCATGACCTCCCTTTCATTAGAGAACTTACTTTAGAAAAGCTTTAACTGTAAATTATTTCACTGCCCCTTTTAGATGTAAACCTTTTTAAAAGTTTCTTGCCGGCTTTTGAACCCAGGAATGCCTTTGCCAAGGACCTGGGGTCCATCGCCTTTAAACACAATCATCAATGAAGGGAACACCCCCAGCTCCCAGTTTTTGTAACAAGGTAGGAGTCTCACTTCTGCAGGTGGCTTAGTCCAAATTATAAAACTACCCCTGTTTGAAGGTAGGTAATTACTATTATTTTTCTTTTTTGTAAATCAATAAAAATTATACCTATTTTTGGTTAGTTGTTGTGCAACTACTTTACCTTTGTTGCACAACTACTGGTAAACTTTTTTTTTTAAATCTTTTCGTTATGGGGACTCCTACATGGATTAACATACTTAAATCATTTCCTATTTTTTTCTAGATTCTACAAAAGCTTAGAATTGATTAGAGACTAGAAGCAAGAAATGTCAAATAGCCCTTCATCAGTGCTTTCTAGTGATGAGTTCCCAAATCTTTCATCAGTCATATTTAGTTTGAAACTGCTGTAAACATATACTCTACAAAAATAATAATATTTTAAATATTGTAAAGGAAAAATAAATTTCAACAGCAGCCATATATGTAAATGTATAAATTAACTACAATT
>NW_005360891.1:26016-55726 GCF_000412655.1 Myotis brandtii | reverse complement strand
AGAATTGTTGAGTTATATTTGCCTACATTGCTCTGACAGAAAGGAAATTTAATGAATTTTATTAAGTTAATGTAAATTTTAATAATGTTCTTAGATTGCTAATCTGCATAACATATCTATGTAGATTTTCCATTGTGTGGACTCCTACATGGATTACCTGTACATATAGTTTACAATTTTCTCTAAAGCTCAACAAAAGCTTAGAATTGATTAGAGATTATAACCATAAATCAGTCAACATTTTAAATAATAAAGGCAATATTGTTGCATATTGTAGATTTGGATAATTGTTGGGCATTGCCATAAAGTCTGAAATAAAATGTACAATAATTTTTAATTTTATAATTGTGAAAACCTTAATCTACTCTTCAATGTCTGTGTTTGTTGAGCATAGAACTTTTATTACACTCTTACCTAAGTATCTTAGAATGAGATCTATTTCAAAACTCTATAATCTATCTATATATCTCTATCTCTATATATCTATATTATATCTATCTATATATCTATATCTATATCTATATCTATATCTATATCTATATCTATATCTATATCTATATCTATATCTATATCTATATCTATCTATGGGCTAATATGCTAAGTGTCCTTCCAGGTAATGACATCACGTAGCAATGCCCGACTTCCTCTTCCTAGCGACGACTAGCCTCCTTGCAGTTTCTTCAGCCCAGAAACATAGCCAGGTGAAAACACTTTACACTGTAACCAAATGTCTGTGAAGTGTTTTCCTGTGCCTCATCTCATTTGATCCTCGCAGAAGTCCTGGACTAGGTAGATAGGATACTTGGTGGAATCCTATTTTCTATTCGTTAGCTGGAAAATGGAGATTTAGAAAGTTTAGAAACTTGACCTGACTGAAAAGAAGTAAGAAATGGTGGACCTTGAAAATGACTTCAGGTTTTCTCACTGCACAAAATATAGTCAAACACTGCTGCAGTTAAATATTTTACACTGTGTTCTCCCTGCGTGATCTACAATAATAATCCACTTCATGTTGATATTTACTGCTGTGTTGTTGACAATTACCTGAAAGAGAAGTTGGGGTCCTTCACTGGGCTGGATCACCAAATCTTTCAGATGCTATCTTTCTCTTAACCTATTAAGAGTCTAGAGACAGTGATGGTGAACCTATGACACGCGTGTCAGAGGTGACACGTGAACTCATTTTTTTGGTTGATTTTTCTTTGTTAAATGGCATTTAAATATATAAAATAAATATCAAAAATATAAGTCTTTGTTTTACTATGGTTGCAAATATCAAAAAATTTCTATATGTGACACGGCACCAGAGTTAAGTTAGGGTTTTTCAAAATGCTGACACGCCGAGCTCAAAAGGTTTGCCATCACTGTTCTATATCTATAAAAGGCTAAGTTGACTCACGCATGTGTGATACATATAAAGCTCTCGCTGGTGCCAATCCCATGCGTGTGTTTCCATCTGTCATTGTTGATCATGAATTTGGTTGACACTTCTATTATAGAGAAAGGGCAAATAACGATATTAAAATATTTCTTCTAATTAATTGTCTTTCAATGTGCACAAATTCATGCACTGGGCCACTAGTTTACAAATAAAAAGGGACCTCAGAGATGTGTAGTAATACATCCAAGGCCAAAGAGTTAATTAGTAGGCAAAGTTAAAATTGGAAAATATTTTTCCTGTCTTATATGATTTTCTCTTTTTGATACAAGTTTAATATTATAGTGCAGTCTTAGAGGCATAAATAGTACAATGACTATTCTTAAATGAATCAACCCCACGATTTAGAAAACTCATAGACTATATATAGGCAGAGATACCTACCTTAAAAACAACTCATAATAAACTTTATGAAAGTCTGTGATAGACAATGTGTTTACAGTTGTCATTCACCCAGCAAGTAGTTACTAGGACTAGAGGCTGTATCTCCATGTTTAATACATGAACTTTCAGGCTGTCGAACCCGTGCATGTCAAAAATGCAGTTATACAAAGTATTATGCTTTTGGAATATACTGCATAACTCACCTTCACCTTCAGGCATCCTTTAGATGGATTCACAAAGCTGGAAGAAGAATTTGTTCATTCTAATAGTCAGCCAACCCATAACTAATGTGTATCAGGAGATGAAGTTAAGTAGAAAGAGATTATTCTCCTCTAGGCATAGCAGAATTGCTTTTTCCTTATTCCATCTACTGTTATGGGGCTTAGAGATGATGGCATAAGCTATGGTGTAAACCAGCAATCTTCTTTTATATTTATTTATTGATTATTTTTTGAAAGAGGGGGGGTGAGAGAGAGAGAGAGATTGAGATTGTGTGTGTGTGTGTGTGTGAGAGAGAGAGAGAGAGAGAGAGAGAGAGAGAGAGACATCAATTTGCTTTTTCACTTATTTATGCATGCATCGGTTGATTCTTATATGTGCTCTGACCAGAGATCAAACCTGCAACCTTGGCATATCGGGATGACACTCTAACTAATTGAGCTACCTGGCCAGGGCCATACACCAGCGATTTTCACCATGGGGTGTGTCCATGGATTTTTACAATATATGATACCTGACTATTTAGTCAAGGGGACTGACCTCTTTTCCTTTAGATTGTCAAATAAAAATGACAATGGCCAACACAACAATAGCCATCTGATGTGAATGCTCTATTTTTGAACCATAAATATAAACGTCATGTAATAGAGTTTCATCTTATTGATCACGTCTCAAAGCTGTGTTTGATTGTTTAATTCCTGGTACCAAAAATCTTTATAGACTAGCATAGGCATTTTTTTTTAAGTCTGAAGCAAAAGGATGGGTAATTACTATTATTTTTTCTCTTTGTAAATCAATAAAAAATATACCTATTTTTGTTAATTCAGCAAAAATATATTTTTTGGTGTGCCGCAGAATTTTAGCAATTAGCTTATGTGTGCCATGAGACAAAAAAGGTTGAACATAGGTAGTATAAACAGTCATAGAGAATATAATACGCATGCCCCTTTTCACAATATGAAGAACAAAGAAACATTTTCAAAACAAGGCAATTGATGCTTATTTCTAATGTCAACATAGATTTTAGAGTTTACCAAAGCATTTGTTGTTTGGTTTAACAAAATATTTCAGTACATTTGCTCTGGAGTCGTGCCTAGGTCTGATCTTGAGAAGCAAAAAATCCAAAAACAAAACCAATAATTTTGTGACTTTGGGAAGGTTCTTTAACTTCTCTATCATTCAGTTCTCTCTTCAGGAAAATTGGGCTGTTGATGTCTACTTCATAAGGTTGATTTAGGTATTGAATCTGTTACCTGTGCAATAGCTCAAACATGCCAGGCATATAGTAGGTGTTCAGAAAATCTTAGTTTTTCTTATGAATATTTATAGAGTCTCTAACTCAAAGTTCAAGGTAATACAAAGTAAACCATAGCATTTATGCTCAAGGCAGAGCTGTCATCACCCATTGTATTATACTCTGTACTCAAAACCAAAGCAATGTCAAAAGAAATGTAAAACTAGAAAATAAAAAAGGCATTTATATGCTCAAAAGCAAGATAAACATCTCCATGATCCAGAAATAAAACAGAAACCAGAGGAAGTGAATGGATCTGAATGCAATGCTCTTCAGGCTCTGAACTAGAGACCTGCAGTGGGGCCATGAGATTATGCAGAACACACTGCACTTGAGACATGGGATACAGGACCCAGACTCACTGCGTTAGGCAATGCCAATAGAAGGCCTCATGAATGATGGTGAAAAATCACATGCCATCATTTGGCTTTGAGTTTATCAGAAGCAGTGAATACAAGATAATGTAGGACAAGCAGGGATGATTTTCAATGGCTACAAATATATAAAACTTTATTCTAGATTGGAAACTTGCCAGACAGAAAAATATAATACAGCTACCAGGAAGAAAATAAGAAAACACATATAAATAACAATAAAAGCAAATAAGAACAATGAATAATTCTTCCTACTCAAAATAAGTCTGCAAACCAAAATTACATAGCACATGAATGAATAAAATACTACATACATAACCTACAAAATCAGCATGAGACAAATTCATTTCAAATGACTTTAATTTGTAGAAAACAACCTGACAAATATTTAAAATGAACATATTTAAGAAGTTCAAATTGATTGTTAAAATCATTAAAAATAAATGGTGAAACTAATATAAGTACATATGAAAGAAGAACAGATAGGAATGAAAAAAGTAAACAAATCAATGTTTAACAGAAAAAATTATTTTCATTTAGATTGCCTCTAAATTTGATTGAAGTATAATATTTAGTAATTAACTCAAAGTTTCACAAAGAGATAAAGATCAAATGTATTAAGAAAAAATAAGAGACACAAACTGGACAATGCCTGCATTTTTCAAAAAAGAGTTTTAAAGAATGTAAGAAACATCAGTGTTACAATGTTTAAAGAAATGATTACCAAGAGTTCAGCAGAATTTTTTAAAAAAAGAGGAATGAATTTCAAGTGCAGAATAAATATCAACACACTTAGTA
The DNA here is from genome assembly GCF_000412655.1 of Myotis brandtii. Lineage (NCBI taxonomy): Eukaryota > Metazoa > Chordata > Mammalia > Chiroptera > Vespertilionidae > Myotis > Myotis brandtii. The sequence continues at coordinate 51,219 of NW_005360891.1, read as the reverse complement.
GATAAGCAGAAAAGAAACACATAAAAGAAGAAAATCCTAAGAACTACTTAAAGCAGACTATTTACAAGAAAACTGCAAGTAGACTGAAGCAGATGTATGACTAGCAATAAGTTTCATGTATCTAATATTCAAATATTTGTCAAGTGTCTACAGTTTGCCTGACATTGGTATTCATACCCTGGAGAAAGCTTTAAACAAAATAGACAGAAAATCCTGCCCTCATGGAACGTATTACATTCTAGTTTGAGCACAAGGAAGTAATAGAATATATTAAAAAGTTCTAGGGCAAATAACTGTGAATGTAGTATTTAAAAAATAAGCCATTATAGAATGATAGAGAAAGATAAAGATATTTTCAGACATGTAAAAATGGTAGAATGTATATTAAGAAAGATTATCAAGTAAGAAATAAATAAAAAGAGGGAGAAAGAGCTCGTGGACAGGGACAACAGTGTGGTGAGTATGGAGGGGGAAGGGTGTGGGCGGAGATAGAGGAGGGTATAGGGGGGATAAATGGTGATGGGAAAAGACATAAAATCTGAATACAATACTAAAAGACAAAAAAATCAAGAAATACATTTAATCACTTCAAAAATATGGAAAAATTCATTAAAATACAATGCTTTTTCGTGATTTTATTAAGATAATTACATAGTATCAGTTATACCAGTATATGGGGGAAGAGGCTGAGATGCTAACCGGGAGACACTGAGGCAATCTAAAACTTAAAGAAAGCAGGAAGCTGTGATAATTGTTCTTAGAAAAACTTCAAAAGTATTAGATAAAGCAGTATGAGTATAATCTTCGCTGGGAAGGGTTTCTTAAAACACAAGCATGCAAACTGAATAAATCGGTGCATTTTGCTACATTACAATTAAAATTTACTTTTCAACATGACAATATTTTTTTGAAAATTCTTTAGAAGGAACATTTTCAATGCCTCTAACTTCTAATGAATCCTTCTCCAAAACATAAAAATATCCTAAAAATTATCAAGAGAAGATAAAGAACCTAAAATATAAAGGGCAAATAATATGAAAGAAAATCGAAAGGACCAATAAAATATAAAAACAAAATAGTACTACAATATATAATCAGGCTGCCCTCATCAGGTTGGCATAAATTTAGAAACATGAAAACACAAGTATTGCTGAAAAAGCAGAGCGAAGGCAATGCTCATAAATTGCTGCTGGGATGTCAGAGCAAATCTTACGAGCAATTTAGCAATACTAAGTGTCATGAAAAATGTATTGAGTTGAGTCTTAAGAAGATTATATAATTTGCCTAAGGTACACAGTCAGGATGTAGAAAACATGATTTTGAATTGTTATCTTAAATTTTGTCCACTATACTCTACAGAACTATGTGAAGAAACAATTTAAGAATATTTACTGTAAATGATAGTAAGTTCTAAAATGATTATTGTTTGAGTGGCTCGATAAATTTTGTTTATCAAGGTAAGAGGTTCTGTAAGCGGAGGTAGAAGTCTGGTGAATAGAAGGTAGAAGGCCTGAATTGAGGCAACTCTGTTCACAAGAAAATGCTCTGGTCTAAGATGGACAAGCATTTTTCTTTCTTAATAAAGTTCTTTCTAATAGAGTTTCTTAGAAATTTTAAGTTCTTCTAGTCCAATTCCCGAGTGTATATTTTACATGTCACATACTCTCTTATCAGATGTATGATTCCCTCATTCAATCCTTATGTGGAGTGCTGCTTCTTTACCCATTCTTCTCATGGCTGGAGCTAGGTTTCTTAGAATTTCCATGTTTCTGATGTCTGTCAGTTTATTTCTCCCAAAACTTGTCTCCCTTACATTCTTTTTTTTTTTTGTATTCCTAGACAGAAATATTTTCTCCTTGTTTTCACAAAGCCCTTGTTTTCAGTAGAAATACTTCTTTCCCAGCTAAGGATACTGACATACTCTAACAGACTAAGAAAACATGAGAGCCTTAGTGCTCAGATAGTTCCTAGAACCACCTCAGGTTTTTTGTAGGTTATTTTTTCAGTGCATTATTTCTGCCTTCTACCACCATTATTCCAATGGAATTGTCATCAAATCAAAATTAAGCAGAAAAAAACTAACTCAGAAAACTTGAACAGGCCTATTTTCTATCAAAAAACTAGATAACCTGTTTGTCACAAAGCACTTCCCCTATCATTAATTCGCATTGACTTCAGTTCTGTAATGGTATTTGGGTGCCTAACTTTTATAGGTTGCACTAAAATGTGTGTTTAAAAATCTTGTCTTATATAAGGATAAGAACTGGGTCAAATGTATTTCTAAAGACTATTTTCACTCTGAGATTCATATACTATATTTCACTTACTCATTTGTTGCTGCCACCTGTATTTTGCAGGGATTTTAGAAAATATTAAGGACCTTCACCGTAGACTATACTCATTGCTTCTGCTACAGCACCAATTTTCAAGTCACCCATATAAATGGCATTAATCCATTTGTCTGGGAAATTTTATAGATTAATTTCTATAGTAAAAAAAAAAATCTTTGCCCTGGCTGGTTTGGCTCGGTGGATAGAGTGTCGGCTTGCGGACTGAGGGGTCATGGGTTCGATTTTGGTTGGGGGCATATGCCCGGGTTGCGGGCTCAATCCCCAGTGGGGGGCATGCAGGAGGCAGCTGATCGATGATTCTCTCTCATCATTGATGTTTCTAACTCTCTCTCCCTCTTTCTTCCTCTCTAAAATCAATAAAAATATATTTTAAAAAATCTTTAAAATTACTGATATTTAATATTAGATTGTTATATATCTGCATAAATTATAACATTTGTTTCAAAAAATTTGCAAAAACACAATATTTCTGTTTGTAAATTTTGCACATGTAGATAAAGTGAAACACGTGCACACTTATGATCTATTGATTTGTAATTGTCATTAAGAAACGTGTAATTTTATTTTAGAAAATGAGCTAGGAAACAACTCGCTTTTTATACAAATGCTTTGTCAAAATTAAAAAGGTACAAGTAAGATTATTTATATTTAAATATTTCTCCCTGTTAAGCAAAGTAGTCCTTTAATATTAAATGGTTCATGCTGAAGATAATGCATTTTCAGGTTAAGAGTTGCCATGTTGCATTTTTTTTTTTAGCTTCAAGTTAGAATATTCTAGTAAGATTAAAAGTATCATCTTGTCTTCATGTCATGAATGTGAAGGTAAGCTGAGCTCCTCTGATAGGAGATTGCTTCAGTGACAGCAGGAATGAGTTCCCTGTCGTGAGCATTTGGCTCTGACAGTCTTGAATGCTGTGGGTTCTGAGGATTCTTAGCAGGGTGGGAAGCAATGGGAGCAGATAGAACCAGCCAGCTGACAAGGAGCTCACTTTATGTAATTTGGTTTTCAGTAGAAAGATGAACTTAAGTCATTTTCCCCACACAAAATATAATCTCATCACATAATTAAAGAATATCTACTTTAGTCATTTAATTTATAATTAGTAAGATGGTTTTTGAAATTAGTAAAAAGAGGAACGCTACATCAATAAAAAAAGGAATGATTAGACTATCTGGTTACTTAAAAAATAGATTTGATTAAATATACATCCCCATTACAAAGTTTAAACATTCAAAATGTTGGCCATTTTAGTGAAAATAATTGGGTATCTGCTACATTTTATTTGTGATACTATATGTGGTACTTTTTGAATGTAATGTTGATTCCTTATGGAGGATAAAATCTCGAGCTTTGGAATCAAACTGAATTAAGTTTAAGTTTTAGCTTTGCCACTTAACTTCTCTAAGCCACACATTTCTTCATCTGAAGAAACATCAACATTGTTAATCCTGGCACATTGTGGTGGTGTCCGATTTAATGGGAGGACACAGATTGAGCACCTAGCACAGTGAATGGAATTCAGTAATTGGTGAGGTTAGTCCACTAATTAGTCCAGCCAGATTCGTGAACAAATATTTTAATCATTAGGCCATTTTACCTTTATATGTAGGATTAAAAGTATTAGTAAGTATGTGGCACTAAATAATTATTTAAGGTAATTTTTATTTGGTCTGGCCTATTAAGGAGTTTATGTAGGTTTAGCTGTAGCTTACTTTCAAAAAGTATAACCATGCCCTGACCGGTTTGGCTCAGTGGATAGAGCATCGGCCTGCAGACTGAAAGGCCCCAGGTTCGATTCCAGTCAAGGGCATGTACCTTGGTTGCGGGCAAATCCCCAGTAGGAGGTGTGCAGGAGGCAGCTGATTGATGTTTCTAACTCTCTATCCTCTCCCTTCCTCTCTGTAAAAAAATCAATAAAATATATTTAAAAAATAAAAATAAACATAAAAAATAAAGTATAACCAGTCTTGAACTTGTACGTGTACTTTCTCCTTTGAATTAATTTTATAGAATTTGGAATGTTTTCCCATAGAAATAACATTGTAAGTATATGTTTTTATTTTTCAAAACTATATCTCAAAGACCACTGTATTCAAGGCCTTACAACACTAAATAGTTGGGTTAATCTCAGTTTCGGTTTCTGTATAGATGTCATAGAAAAGACAGGGAAAGATGGAAAGGACTTTTGCTTCTCTTCCTCACCCCTCTTTTAGACCAACATCAACACTGGAAAACTTCATTTTCTACTCCTTCTCCTTTTGTCTTCTTCCTCATCTTGTTATTGTTGTTATTAATATGACTCTAGTCTTTGACTTGTTTTCCTCTCCCACGTTAACCCCATTATACTTCTTATGGTACCTTTTGCCAAGTTGCCAATAAAACAATACCCTGGCAGTAGCACTCTACTATAATAACAAACCTACTGTATACTCCAGAGTGCTTCAGTCTCCAAATTATGCTTTTCATGTCCCTCTCAGACCAAAAACATCATTTCCATTAGGCAGATCATGAATTTGAAGACTAGATGCCTGAAATTAATTCATGGTAAAAGCAGGAAGGATTTTAAACTCTTAAACCTTCCAGAGTTATTTCCTTTTAAAAAAAGAACTATTCAATCCCTTGACTCTCTAAATATTAATATTTCAGACATTCTAATATCACTGATGTGACTGTGTCCAAGGAGTCATAAGAGAGTAATTTATTGGCATCGGAGCATCAAAACGCAGCCCAGGTTCTTCGAACGTCTGTTCCTAGAGGGGCCTCCCTAAGCTCTTCCTGGTTTTCACAGATTTGTCTACTGTGCTTGGCATCGAAAGCAAAGATGCTGATAATCAGGGGCACAGGGATTCTTTTGAGAACAAACATTTTTAGGGCAGTCATTCAGGGACAATAACTGCAGAGACCCAAAAGCAAGAGGTGGTGGGAGAACAAGAGGCAGATGGCTCTCATTTGCAGCCTGACTGGTAGTTTGAAGAATACTACTTACATGTATAAATAGAAGATTCTTCAGGGAATTAATGTTCTTTTATAGTCAGTTATTAATTCACTAATTGATTCAATCTTTTTATTTTTTATCAAGCCCTTCGTGTGCTGTGCACTGAGGCTATAGCGTTGATTAAACAGGCAGTTTGACTTTCAGAGATCACAGAGTCTAACAGGGAAGACAGATAGCTAAACAGGTTTTATTTTAAATTAACATTTTTATTTTAAATAGTTGTGAATTTATAGGAAAAATACAACCACAGCACAGAGAGTTTCTATAATTCCATAACCTGTTTTTCTTACTATTAATATCTTACATTAGTATAGTACATGTGTCACAAGCAATGAACCAATATTGTTAATAAAAAAATATATATTTTTATTAACAAAGGTCCGTAATTTATTCAAATTCCCTTAGGTATTACCTAAAACCTTATTTCTGTGCTAGGATTCCATCAAGCATTACATTTATTGTCATGTCCAAAGTTTCTTGGACTTCCCTTGTTTTTGATGCCCTTGACAGTTTTGAAGGTTAATAGATATTTTGTAGGAACCCCTTTGTTGGAATTTGTTGTATGTATTTTATTTTCTAATTATTCAGAGAATTTTTCCAGCATCTTGGAAACAAAACCACAGAGGTAAAGTGCCGTTTTTGTCACTTCATATGAAGGGAACACACTACCCATGAGTTATCACTTCTGATGTTCACCTTGATCCCGTGGCCAGAGATAGTGTTTGTCAGATTTTTCTAATGTAAAGTTCATCTTTTTCACCAGGCCATACTGTACTCTTTAGAGTATAGTTAAAAAAACTTGTGCTAAACAGGTTTTTAACTATAAAGTGGGAAGAATGCTAATAAGAAGGTACTGGGAGTTGTGAGAATGTGTAGGTAAATAACCAATGGCAACAGGAAACAACCCCGGTAAGAAAGTATTTTTAACTGATATTTATGGATGGAAATTAATTAGTCAGCAGATGTATGAGATAGTTGGGAGCAGAATAGGTATGCAATTAGATCTGGCATTTTTATATTTCCTGTTCCTTTTGTATGGTGAATGATCTCTGTGATGTATACACATTTTAATAACTAATGTCAACTTCTGTTTAACTATCTGAATAGATTTTATTTCAAATAATTTGTACACTGGATTTTCCTATCTCAATTGAATATTGTACCCTATGGATGATGATAAACTTATGAAATGTATGTAGACTTGGTTTATAGATTATATCTCATTTCATAGCAAAATGCACTTTTCTAAATTTTACTTACTATAGCCTTTGGAAAGTCAAGTCAATCAAGTTAATATAAGCTATTGGCATGTGTTTCTACTAAGTTCTATATATCCTTCATAATCTTTTAGAGACAGGTGTTAACGCTGATGTTTTGAAAGAAAGGCTGATAATTACTTGTAAGAAAAAATGATGGAGGCTGTACAAACGGGCTGGGTGATAGAGGGAGGGGTGGCCTAAATCCATTGTCCTTATTTATTTTTAATTAAATTTGTTGGGGTGAAATTGGTTAATAAGGTTATATATGTTTTAACTGTGCATTTCTATGATACATAATCTTTATATTGCATATGAAGTGGGCTCAAGTGAGCCCACCATCCAAAGTCAAATTATCTTCTGTCACCATTTATTTGGCCCCAGTTACCGTCTTCTATGCATTGGTTTATCCCCCACCGCCTTCCTTGTGCTAACCACTATTTTATTTTCTGTGTCTATGAGTTTTCGTTTCTTGGTTTTTCTTGTTTGTTCATTTGTTGCTTTCAGTTTTATATCAGTTTGAATCAGTTAAATCATATGATTCTTAACTTAACCCAACTCCTGAATGTCATGGATACAATACACAAAAAAGAAATGAGTAATTGCCAAAATTTGCAACTGTTCTATCATTCATCAGGAAATATTAAGACCCTACTATGGAAAAGGCAATATTATTAATTATAATTAATATAATGAGCATACTTCACACAGCCCAAGCAACTTTAAGGTTCTAAATACAAACATACTCAAGGACTTGTTTTTCACATTCTACTACTTAACTATCTATGTAGACATAAGTCAATAAGGCTAACCAAGATTGCTTCTCATATACCTTAAAAGGCTACATTCCTTGAGAACATAAGGAAGGGTTTATGCAGAACAGAAATTATAATGGCACATAACAAGTTTTCTTAAAATAACATCCTCTAAAGCCAGTGTCAGGATTAATAGGGCTGATATGGGGTGTGGAAGATAGAAGCGAGAGCTAGAATTCACAATATGCATAAAGAATAAGAATTTCTGAGGGGTAGGGCTGAGAAATTGGCATTTTGAACAAGTTCTCCAGGAGATGACAAAAGAACTAAATCTTGAGACCCCCTAGGACTGGCTCCCAAGATATATGTAACAGCAAGAAAAAAGAAGAGAAAACAGACAAGAGAGTAGAAAAAGAGAAAAAAGGGGAAATAATATATTTAATTAATTATTAATAGGCACACTCAGAGCTCCCAAATATTTAAGAAGTAGTCAGAAAAGTACTTCTTATAAAATAGTAAATGAGTTTATGAATACTAAAGTACTACAAATACATATTGAATATGATTTTTGGTTTGTTTTTATTTAATTTATTGGGATGACATTGGATAATAAAAGTATATAGGTTTCAGGTGTACAATTCTATAATATGCCATCTGCGTATTGTATTGTGTGTTCACCACCCCATGTCAAGTCTTCTTCCATCACCATTTATCCCCCTTTTACCCTCTTCTACTTCCCCCTACTCCTTCTTTCCCTCTGATAATCCATATGGTGATCTTACCTTTTGTGACAGCAAAGATGGACCTGGAGAGCATTATGCTAAGTGAAAGAAGCTAATCAGAGAAAGACAAGTATCATATGATTTTACTTATCTGTGGAATTTAATGAAAAATAAATAAACTAGCAAACAAAATAGAAACAAACTCATAGATACAGAGAACAGACTGACAGCTGTCAGAATGGAGGAGTTTGGGGTGAAAAAGGTGAAGGGATTAAGCAAAGGAAAAAGTTATAGACACAGTCACGGCTTTTTTTTTTTTAATCAGAAGAATGGAAATATATAAGTTCATTGGGCAAGGGCATAGGTATGCTGTGAGAAATGATGAGGAAACAAAGGATACTGAAATATTAATAAAAATTGCAGTTTTATTTTGTCTCTGCAAAAGTTAGTAGAAAATTAACTTTGTACAATTCATTATAGAAACAAAAAGTAATGCTTCAAAATGCTTTTGTAAATGTCAAATCCTGAGCAAGCACAGTTAATGTGTAATTGTTCAAGGAAACGTTCATATGTTCTCACACTTCATCTTCTTGATAGTCAGGTCTCCACTTCCAGCAGTCTTTTTCCTCAATCTCATGTCTTTTTTAAAATTCAGACTTGAGTGAGCAAGCTGGTTAAGTCTTTTTAAACTCCACATGCCTGTTTGTTCTCATAGATTAGCCTGTTGTCCTGACCCTCATTTAGCTTCCCCCTTGTACTTTCTCCCTTCAGATAGGATCTGACCCATGGTATCCTGTCTGCCTTCCAAATGATTTGAGCTCTTGCCCCTTGCCTGGAGGCTCGGCTTCAGCTGTTTCTGGAGGCCTATCGTTAACCTTTGTCAGAAGCATTTACGGGGATTTGGTTTTGAATCAATTCTACGCTGCTCTAGTCTGATGTCTCATTCTTTCAACAAGCAATCATTGAGCATTAACTGTGGCAGATTCCAAGCTCAGCACTAGAAATGAAGACATCTAATTACCAGCTGTACCTGGAAGAAGAATTAAACTTTGATAAACTCCACATTCCTCTCCAGAAAAAGAGATAGAATAATGCGGCATTGTAGGTTTTAGTGAGAATTACATAAAATAGTAAATGTAAAGTGAAAGGCTCAGTAGGTGATGCTAATGGAAGACTAAGAAGCACTATAAAATATTAACTTCTATAAAATGTTTAAAATTTGCTATTCTACTGAATGTCTTTCTATGACCAATTTATGACATAATTCCTGTTTCCTGTCTTTACAACTCATTCAGAGCCACAGTCTCTCTGAGATTTAAGCCTATCTTAACCACTTAATCTTATTAGGATTCCTAGTCAAATCTCAGATTATATTTGGATGACCAGAACTATAATAATTTTAATCAATGTATCCCGCAAATAATCAGTTTTATTTTATTAGGGATAATAAAAATGAAGTGATTGTTACATTATATGAGGAAGGATATGAATAAAATGATTGATAACATTGATTTTGGCTACACAGAGCAGTATAAATAATTTTTCTAAATTTAATTATACATATGTATTCTAATGAGGAACAGTTCATTGTGTAATGTCTTAACTTTTATTTAATGAGCAATGGTTTGTAATGATTCGAGGGCAACCTTAGATTATCTAGAGAGCAAAAATGTCTTTTATTATTGTAATAAGTATGATTCTTGGACTTACAAATGTTCACTAATTCTGTATTCCATTTAGTGAAGCTCTTAAACTGGCTGGTTTGCCCTGAAGGGTGTCCTGGATCAGGGTGGGGGTCCCCACTGGGGTGCCTGGCCAGTCTGGCTGAGGGGCTGAGGGCTGTTTTCCGGCTGGCGAGTGACTAAAGCTTCCAACCGCTCCTTGTTTTCTTTTCTTTTCTTTGTTTTTATTCTGGGCCAGCTTTAGCTCTGAGGCCTCGCTGCTGAAAACATCGATACAATGTTGCGATCCGAGCCCAGCTGAATGGAAGCTGGTTTCTGGGGTTTTGTTTAGCTTCTTATTTGCAACATAGTACATAGTTGCTTAGAGTTGCAGCTGAGAGGCCGGCAAGTGAGGCGGGGAACATTGGAGTCCACAGCAAGCAAGCCTCATGCTTGCTTCAGTGCCTGGCTGCCGGCTGCCATCTTGGCTGACAGTTAATTTGCATATACTCACTGATTAGCCAATCGGAAGGGTAGTGGTCGTACGCTAATTACCATGTTTCTCTTTTATTAGTGTAGATAGGCGATTATTGTCAGATCAAAACATAATTTACAAGGAAATAATGTGGAGAGTACAATAATTGGCCAATTATGCAACAGCTTCCAAACAATTTGTGTATATGGTAAGCCACAACAAATTATTTTCTAATAACAAGCATGTCTTGGGGTACAGATACATTTTTTTCATTTTTTTATATATTTATTTACCTAAATTTATTATCATTAGGGAACATTCTCAAAAGCATTGATGGGTACCACTATTAATGGCCATGTATTTTCATTTTATGTACTTTGAGGAGAAATAAACTATCATTAGCTTCAAGCTTCAACAACATAACTTGTAATAACATCTCAGACAGATCAAAATTTTGCTTTCTCTTTTATCTCTCTATGGGGGTTTCTTTGAGAAATCAAGCAATTATATCACTTAATAAGTCAGCAATTTGTAAACATGGCTGAGCATGCTTTGGTTTTAATGTTTTTAAGTGGAAATAGTTGTGTATGTTTATCATTTCAGTAAGTATTACTTTTTCCACTGAGATCTCATATATTCATCGGAATCAGGGTTTGGAACTGTTCACAGGCTGTCAATGCTTAAAACAAATAAATCTAATCAAGGAACATCTTCATGGTACCACGTCTTTCTTATCTACCTGATTCTGCAAAAAATCTCAGTCTTCCTGGCTTGAAGAAAAAGTGTTCAAAAGGATCTTTTTTGACTGATATTTAATGACTTAGCTTATATTTTAACTGACTAATAAGTAAACTTTTAAGCATTTTCACTTGTTGATAATTTATTTTTTTAATTATTTAATAAGAAATTGAAAATAAAACTTTTGTTGAGCATAATACAATATTGAACATACCTAAACAAATGTTCCTATTTTAATTTGAAAAGGCTTATTCACATCTATTTGTCTAATTTCTTGAACCAATAATTTGGACCCATATTCTGGGAGAGGATTTGTTTCTGATGATTAAAAATATGAAATGAAGAAAAATTCAATAATCTTATCTTGATTTTCTAAGACAGACAGATAATCACAATATGGGAGCAGTGAGCAAAAAATAGTATAAAAAATAAAAGGCAAAAATATTCAGATTTCAGTATCTTGGATTTTGAAATCATGTAAAATGTAAAAGTATGGTGAATTTCATCAACCTATATATAAATATAATAATTTTGTGATCATTATATTAGGTGCTTCCTCTTTAAATCAATACATGACATAGATATATAATACATATATTTAATGTGTACATTTTGAAAAGTAACAATTTATATATGAGCTACAGTTTTATGATGAAATAATAGACTACATATTTACTACATCTAATAGTGGGTATCTCTGATAGGAAGGTTTTCATTTATCTTATTAAAGGAAGGAAAACAGAGAAGAGGCTTCTGAAGGCTACTCTATGTTACCAGATGTCAATGAAGAGAGAGGATTCCTATCACTACACATATAGAATGAAAATAAGCATATTCTGTAATGAATTACAGTGATTAAATTGATGCCCATGCACTGTAGTCCAAGTGAAAGCTTTATGTGTTCTCCTCAATTAAAATCATATATGAGAATATACCATAATTCACCATATGGATGAAAGAATTCCATGAATTGAGACCAATTTCTTAGATGATGTATTTCTGGATTATCTTTAAACTTTATATTCTTTGGTGAGGCTCTTTACAAAGTAGTGAGCTTTGGAGAATTAATTAGAAGATACTTCTAATAAAGGACTACAGTATAGAATATTTAAAATTCTGACAGGGCTATACTTTCTTGGCATTGTTATAATTAAATTTAATTTAGTAGCTATATTAGCATTTATGGCTCAAATAGTATTAAAATAAAAAAATTATAGGTCTATGGCTGTTAGTGGATTTACTTCATTTGTATTAAACTTTATAAAAAATAGTGATTTTATACTTTATTTTTCTCCCTCATAAGCAATATTCCAGTGATGTCAATTATATTTCAGTTGAAATAAAAGGCAATAGAGAAAGAGAAATGTACATTAGTATATTTCACACTTCAAACTGATGGGTAGCTCAAAATGAGCTTTAGTTTTCATGAGATTAAAGATCTGATTTCATTCTATATTTTCAGTAAAGCTACTATACCATTCATTTTCTAATTTTTGCTCTTTCCTCTCATAATTATTACTTACAAAAAGAAAAGAGTCACCAGTAATGAGACAATTTGCTCTTGTGTGTATATTTGGCTCCCATCATATGAGAAGACTATGTTCAATATTAATAACAATTTGTGGTGTTTTAATAGTGGTAAAATAAAGTAAAACAGCAGTATGTAGTCAAACATTTTAACTTGAATTCCATCAGCAGCCCCTAGTTCTGCCTGTGGGCTAAGTGAGAGGCTATTAGATATAGCTTTCAAATGGTTTTCAATAAAATTACCTTACTCCTGGATGAAAATGGAAAGGTCAAGGGGGAAGAAAATTTGCCAAAATTTTTGAGAAGATTGTTTGCAAATATTTTCTCAAAAATAAGTTTTTTGATATGGTGATAGTACGCTACTATTCTTTTCTTAGAGACATTCAGATTTGTAGGGATTACCAACTTACTTATAAATAAACATGTTAGGCTCTCTTATATAGATGAAATATATATACAACATGTTTAATAATGATGGTCCTTTTAACTTTTTCATACTAACATTAATGATTAAAATGTAATGCTATGATATCAGTGACAAAAATAATTTATTTTATTTTTTATTTTATTATTTTTTAAATTTCTTTATTGATTAAGGTATTACATATGTGTCCTTATCCCCCCCATTACCCCCATGACTCCCCCACTTATGCCCTCATCCCCCTATTTTCTGTGTCCATTGGTTAGGCTTATATGCATGCATACAAGTCCTTTGATTGATCTCTCCCAAAGTAATTCATTTTCTGGGCAATATAATGGAACATTGATAAGTCATATTGATAGTATGTACCTTAATAGGATATGATGAGAATGGCACTTTACTGCTATGGTCATTCTCTCCAGAACCCATAACTTTAATAAAATCTTGATAAAATTACCAGACAAATCCCAATTGTCTATCCTATTTAATAAAGTAGTAATATGCAAATTAACCATCACTTCACAATAAAGATGGAGGCACCCACAGCCAATATGAAGGGAATATGCCAATTGACACAACAAAGATGGCGGCGCTGGCCAGAGCCACAGAGCCAAGCAGGCCGGAGAGTGGGCACAGGAGGCTTGGTTTCCTTGGTTGCCCCAGCTGGCCAGAGAGCAGGCACAGGAGGCTTGGCTTCCTCTCTGGCCGGCTTGGCTTCCTTGGTTGCTGAGGCTTGGCTTCCTTGGTCACTCCAGCCGGCTCCGTGGCCACCCCCCAGACAAAGCCATAGTGGCAGGGCTGAGGCAGAGGCGGTTAGGGGTGATCAGGCCAGGAGGGGAGGGCAGTTGGGGGTGAGAAGGCTGGCAGGCAGAGTGGTTAGGAGCCAGCGGTCCTGGATTGCGAGAGGGATGTCCGCCTGCCGGTTTAGGCCCGATCACAGAGATCGGGACTAAACCGGCAGTCGGATCGAGCCTAAACCCGCAGTCCAACATCCCCCAAGGGGTCCCAGATTGGAGAGGGTGCAGGCCAGGCTGAGGGACACCCCCCTGTGCATGAATTTCATGCACCTGGACACTAGTTCTATAAAATTCCTGACCAATAGTCCTCAAAATTGTCAAGGTCATCAAAAACATGGAAAGTATGAGCAAATGTCACAGTCAAGGGAAGCCTAATGGCATATGAAGACTAGGTAAAATGTATCCCGAATGAGATCCTGGAACAAAAAAAAGGAGGAAAAATTAATTAAATCCGAGTAAGATATGGTCTTTAGTTAATACTAACATATCAATACTGGTTCATTAACTGTGAAAAGAGTACCATACTAATAAGATGTTAATAATAAGGGAAACTGTGAGTGGTATATATGAGAATTCTTTGCACTCTCTTCACAATTTTTCTTTTAATATAAAACTCTTCTCAAAATTTATTAAAATATTTTGTGGGATTAACAAGAATTGACCTTCCTTCAGTGTTGAAATATTAAAATTGAACAATACTCCATGCTAGAATTAGAGGAGAAAAAATATTAGTCACACACTATTCATGTTTTCTCATAGACAAAGAACACCAATAATTTAAACTATTTATTCTGCAAAAAGAATTTAAAATATCTATTATGAAATTATGACTGTGTAATCTAATTCCAGGAAAAAATACTTGTTTTAATTAAACATTTTGACAAGGGTTAAAAAAGATATTATGTCATGAAATAGGTACACAACAAAAAATGCCAATTTATAATGGGTCACTCAAAATCTAAAACCTCAACATGTTGATTATTCTATTTTGTTTGTTCTTTGAGCTAAATTCCTTCTCCTTTGCACCTAAAAAATAAGGCATAATGTTCATATTGATATTATTAGAGATAGAACAGTATTTACTTCCAATCCAGTAGAATCTTATAGGAAATGAATGATCACAAGTGATCAATGAATACGAAAGAATTTATCTTAATACACAAGTTGATATTCTCAAGACTTTTCTTTCCCAAGTTGAATAGAATAAAATGTGTTTATGTTTTTCTACTTTAAATGTAACAGTACAAACTTTTTAATATCTAAAGTATAAACAATAGAAACCTTGACTATTAAATTATTATTTTTTATTTATATAAGTATAGTTGGTATGCAGTATTTTATTAGTTTCAGATGTATAATATAGCCATTCACCACTTATATACCTTATCATGTGGAGAATATACCACACTCAGTCTAGTAATTATCCATCACCATGCAAAGTTTTTACAATATTATTGACTATATATTCCCCTTCTATCTTTTTCACACGTCTCCCCACATCCTTCCCCTCTGGAAACTTTTCTTTTGTCTCTGTTTCTATGAGTCTGTTTTGTTTGTTTGTTTGGTTGGTTGGTTGGTTTTTTAGATTCCACATATAAGTGAAATAATGTGGTATTTTTCCCTAACTTATTTCTCTTAGCATAATACTCACTAGTTTCATCCATACTGTTGCATGTCTACTATTTTATTTCAATACACAATTAAACCAGAGTTCATCCCTATGATTTTATAGCAGTAGTCCCAGAAATCTGTACCAGTATATATTTTTTTTATCAACTTGTAAAAACTTGCCTGTGTAACTTTTCCCTCCCACATTTGACCACAGATTCTTTCTTCTTTGTTCTTTGTCTCTGAAACATGTTCTTTTGAGTATTTCATTTTTGTATTGGTATCTAGTCCTCTTCTTAAATTTTAGATTTTCACATGTATTTTTTGCAATGCAGTTTTCAGAAAATACTCATTGGGAAATTTTAGAAGTGCTTACTCCCACTCACTGTGCAGCTATGTGCTGCAGGCCAAACATAATTAAAATTATTGCAGTCCTCTAAATACTAGACTGTTTTCTAACAAATTAGCATTAAAATGCCTGAAAAAAAATGAGCCAAGCTGACACTGCTAGATAAAATCCATTGGTAAGCTTTCTTCATTTTTGCCTTAGCAAGATCCTTTCAATTCTGAACTCCTAACAGCTGATCAAGGTCTGTATAGAAACATTGATAAACTAGATTGGTCAGCAAAATGTGGATATTTTTTGTTTTATTTTTTCTAGCTAATATATTTACTGTACCAGAAGCTTAATATTTTCTTTCCTCTTCATAACAGAGATAATTGCTTATTTTGTAATCTCACAATCTTTTTAATTTTAAAGATTCTTTAGTTCCTCCTATGGCATTTTACTAAGATGGTACTTTGACGTGTTTAATCATTCAGTATATTTTATTAAGTCCAGAGTATATGTCAGATTTAGTATGAAGTGATAAGAATATAAAAGACACAGAAAACAATTTTTTTGTATGAGAAAGAGCTCACAGTTAAATGTGGTGGACATAGAAGTAATTAGATAATTAGAAAACAATATGATACTCACATAATTGAAAAACAAGCAATATACTTGCAAGTTTTTCTCTTCATCTTTCCCCTGTCTATTGACTAATATATGTTTAACTTCTTGAAACATTTGTTCACCCTAAGGTTACAGACATTATCTGGCTTAACGTTAAAAACAGTAGTAGCAACCAGGACAGGAAGGTCAGTGTGATTTTTATGAAATGATGAGTTTCAAGTGAAAAATTCATCATTGTTAATTAAAAAACAAACAAACAAAAAACACAAGAGCTGCCAATATTAGTTATGTACATCCTCATTAGTGCTTTGTAAACAGTGTTTCTGAATCAGGGTGGATGTTCTCAAGTATATTTCAGAGGTGTTCATGCACCACTGGTCCCCATTCTGACTACATTTCCTCTTCCAATTGTAATCTCACCTAGTTTATTGGTTGCTCTTTTGATTGCTTACGTTTTCTAGTTTAAAACTGTTAATTTTAGAGACTGGTTTCTCCCTACTTTCTCACAGTTACTTCTTTGGTGATCTTATCCCATATTACTATTGTACTACTAATTATGGGTCCCTGAATAATTTTTAAAAATATATATTTGTCATTAGACCACTATCCTGTATTACAGGCTCATATAATAATGTAACTTATAAAAACTTTACTCCTGATGTTTTTGTTCAAAATATGCTCCAGAATTAACTTTTTTTAAAAAATATATTTTTTAATTGATTTTAGAGAGAGAGGAAGGGGGGGAGAGATAGAAACATCAATGATGAGAGAGAAGCATTGATTGGTTGCCTCCTGCACACCCCCTACCGGGGATCGAGCCTGCAACCCAGGCATGTGCCCTTGACCAGAATCAAACCCAAGACCCTTCAGTCCACAGGCTAATGCTCTCTCCACTGAGCCAAACCAGCTAGGGCCACAGCTAACTTTTCATTACTAGTTTCATAAGCTGTAACTCCTTCATTTTGATTATTCAAGGCAAAGGTTTTGGAGTTATTCTCCTCACTTGTACCTCCCATATATGTTATGTTAAGTTTTGATAATGTATCCAAAATTTGACCACATGTTTTTCACTACCACTGTTATCATCTTCATCTAAGCCACCACTATCAGTTAACTATTGTTAGTAAACCACAACCATAAAGCTTCAGTAGCTTACACAATAAACATTTGTTCTTATCAATATACTAATTGGTGTGATTCTCCTTTAAACTGTCTTGGCCGGTCATTGGTGATCAGGAAGGCTCAGCTCCATAGCTCTGCATCATGTGCTCTCATCTTTCTCGTGAGACCTGTGCACCAACTGCAGCATAGTCACTTAATGAAAATTGCAGAAGCATAGAAGTACAAAGGGCGATACACAAGGTCTCTTTAAGGCTTGGGATGAGAATGGCTAAGCCCCACCTCAAGATGGTATAATATACTCCACTCATGATGACAATGCAGCAAGAGTTTTGATGTGAGAGGAATGCAGCATTTTGGCTAAACATTCATTCTCTCATGGCAGTGAATGGAGAGTCGACCCCCTGATATCACTGACCAAATCATCTAGAGGAGAATGTTAACTGGCTCATTTTGGCTAACATCCAACAATCACATAACCAATATTACAAGCAGGATGGAGTAAATCTGTTTGCAAGCCATTGGCCATGGACCCAACCCAGTGGATAAGAAAGGATAGGGTCAGCAAATCCCATCAAATAAAATGTTATGTCAGGGAAGGAAGATTTCTTTTGTCATAACATGGGGAAAAACTTGGTTTTCTTAGTAAACTTTTTATCTGAGTATACAAAAGAACAAATGAGGGTGAGCTAATTCAAGTTCAAAAATGCACTTTCAACAAGCTAATAGTTTCCTTTGTTGTGTTTTCCAAAAAAATCTACAAAAGAATAAAGCTTATAAATATTATATTTAGGTGTATATTTCTTTTAAACAATTTCAATCATGCACAATATTTCTCTAATCTTTATTTAACTTAGTCCCTAAAAAATAATATGATGAGCTATAAATGCAAGATTTTGGATTTCTATGGTTAAAAAAAATTTTTTCTTATCATCTTCTGCATTGTTAATTTTTTAATGTCTAGTATATTGATCTTTAAATCCTTGACACTTACTTTAGGCACTTCTTTTAAACCTCAAGTTTAAAAATCCATATGCTTCTATTGGTTCACACTAGTTCTAGGAATATATTCTAAACACTTAAATAATAACTCCCTTCTGGAATAAAAAAGGATTGTTTTATTATTGTTTTGATTCAAATGGCTCATATACCATTTGAAGAACATATTGCTGACGGTCTTCATTTTCAACTCATTATCAGTTTTATAGAGCCCAGCATGCCAGGGCCTAGTGACTATTCTAGAAAGAGATGGCTCCTTTTTAAGGAAGAAATTATAATGATAAATTCTTACAATATAAAGGGCTTCATAATTACTTTATCCCTGATGTAACATTAATAGAGTTTGTTTAATAAATCAGGTTTATTGCCCATTAAAAACCTATGACGCTGGGTTGCATTGTAGTTGCAGTCATATCTGCATGGTGCAGTTACACCCTTTAGATGGTTGACTGTTGAAAAGACATAAATAAAGATTAGGTAACAACAAATCCTGGAACTATGCCACTTGCTTTAAAATTGTAACTTTATTACCATTAAATCAGCATTTTTGGGGGGCATGTTATTTGTGGCAAGGAAACTCCAATGGTTTGCAAAATATAACACTTACATACATGATAAACTATTTATAATTTGTTTTAGAGAGATGCTTTGTATTAGAATGGTAAAATATTACTCAATTATTGTCATTATGAAAATGATTTGAATATTAACAGTTTACTGAGTGTGGCATGGTACCAGAAGCCCCCAAAATACATCCTGTTTTCTCTATATCAGCAGGGAGATACCCTGGAGAAGAGCTCAATAAAGATGGTTTGAATCCATCTTAGTCAGATTTAGGTTAGATGAGTTTATCAGGCATTCATCAGTTATATCTGCTCTGGAGGAAATATCACCTCCTGTTGTAACACTCTTCTTTCTCCCCCAGGCTTGGGGATGCTTCACATTGCCATGACATAGAGTTACCCACATCCCTTCAGCATCCCAATCACAAACTTTGATGTTTGGCTTTATTTATTTCTCTTCACCAAAATGGATAACCGGTTGGAAAATAAGTAGAAACCCTACTTTGTTCTACTCTAAATTAAAGAAAGTGACACACACACAGTGCAAGGTAGGAAAGATTCTCTTTTTATGACTGCTGAATTTTCACAAAAGTTATGCCAGCTAAGAAACAGTTGACGTGGATGAGTGTTAGAAACACACTCTATTTCATACCTTCCACCTTTTATTCCATGACTCATGTAATATTTATTTGGCACCAATTCGGTGGCAGGTACATTAATCTGGCTGAGTACCCATCGCTCTAAAAGTCGGTTCATTTCAGATCCTTGTCAGAGAAACAGTAGGTGATGCTGACATTTAAAGCTCCCGTCTCATGATACTGCAGTGTGCAGACAGCACTGACTGGGAAAATGGAAGGAGACAGAATTATTGCCTTGGAGGAGATATCAGTTCATGCAGTGGAAAACTTGGTACAGCAAAATAAACTCTCCAAGCTCTCGCTTCTACAGTCATGATTTGGACAGTAGAATACTGGCATTTATACACACTTTCTGGATGTATATCTATTTTCTGATATGTAAAACAGTCTCTGGCTCAGTTGACTATGAGAACCTGTCAAAAAAGCTGATTGATCAATGAGTCATACAGTTAGGGTGATCTGATGAGAGATAGGAGGAGTTCTCTGAGAAGAATGAAAGACCCATCCAAGTCAGGCACTTCTCTCATTTTCTTTATATGGACCAGATTGTCTAATAGTTATCTCAAACCTATGGCAGAAATGTGGATCATATTTCATAGATAAGTCAACTAAGGCAGATCAATGAACTAATTTTAAGCCACACATCTGTTATAAGTTAACTCTAAGTCAAATAAAGTTGGTCAGAGTCTAAAAACAGAACACCTAGGAAAGGCAAAAGTGCAAATTTGGAATGCATTGAGAGTTTTGGAAAACTTTCACCAAAAGTATTTGCCAAGAAAAAGGGAGAGAGTGACTATGAGAACCTGTCAAAAAAGCTGATTGATCAATGAATCACACAGTTAGGGTGATCTGATGAGAGATAGGAGGAGTTCTCTGAGAAGAATGAAAGACCCATCCACGTCAGGCACTTCTCTCATTTTCTTTATATGGACCAGATTGACTAATAGTTATCTCAAACCTATGGCAGAAATGGTAATCATATTTCATAGATAAGTCAACTAAGCCAACCATCTGTTATAAGTTAACTCTAAGTAAAATAAAGTTGGTCAGAGTCTAAAAACAGAACACCTAGGAAAGGCAAAAGTGCAAATTTGGAATGCATTGAGAGTTTTGGAAAACTTTCACTAAAAATATTTGCCAAGAAAGAAAGAGAGAGAGAGAGAGAGAGAAAGAGAGAGAGAGAGAGAGACTTGTATCCTTGGACTAACATGAAGTTCCTTAGCACCTATATAACTGGTAAAGTCAGATGTTGATTGAGAACTAAAAATTAGTTTTTGCCCACCTGGCCTGGCTCAGTGGTTGTATTTCCTTTTACTCCCCTCTCTAATGTTTATCTTATTTACATCATTATTAAATTCTTAAGGAAAGACTGTCTAAAAAATGCAAACTTTTTGTTAAAAAGTTTAATTTTCATGCAATCCTTGTGATTAGTAAATGGTTGTGAACATTAAAAAATAATTTCTAGAATACTGTAGGGATTAATATTCTGAGAATACCATTTATCATAAGACTTACCCAAATAATATTTCCAATTTTAAACTCAATAACAAATTCAAATTTTATAGATATTTTATAATTAATTATATTAATATTACTTCCTAATAATCTGTGGCCTCTTGATAGAATTCATGTACTGTTATAAATACTCTTTGAACAGTGGAGAACAAATAAATAAGGCCTTTTTAATGAAGTTTAAATTCTATTGAGGGAAGGTGAAATATAAACATCAGCAAATAAACAGCATGAAAATATAGAGAAGCAATTTGAGAATGTTCATCAGAAAACTACTTTAGATGCTCACTTACCAAAGGTTTCTTTGTGGAGATAATGCTTCAGACAAAATTTAAGTTATGAAAAGGTAGCAGCTATGTGACCTTTAGGGCTCAGAAAAATAAAAAAAGAACAAAGCCCCAAATATAACAAATGTGGAAAGTGTAAGACGCCGAGGAAGATGAGTGAGCAAGAGAAAAGATTTTAAGAGACAAGACAGTAGAGGTAGGTAGAAAACAAATCCTGTTGGGCCTTGCAGGTCATGGTCAAGACTTTGGCACTTAATCTTGAGGTCCTGGAAAGTCACTGGAAGCCTTCTGAGTGAAGAGTGAAATGACCTGATTGATATTTTTGAAGGGTGGTTTTGCCTGCCGTCTGGAGAATGGATTATATGGATGTGAGAGCTAACCTAATGAGTCCTGTTGGAGAGTTACTGCCTCCGTCCAGATGACAGAAGATGAGGGCTAGACTTAGAGCTGTAGTAAGAAAACGGAGCCTGGTCAGGTTTGAAATATATAGGGTGTCCCAAAATTAACTGAAGAAGTAATTTTGATAGAAAACACAGGTTTATAACTAAAAATTGTAAATTTTTTATTGATTCATAACGTATGCAGTATAGGGTTATGTATGGAATAGCACATCGGGTAAATGACCTCCACGGTTTTGCTGGCACATATGCAAAGCCGTGGTCTTCATTGGTCTTTATTGTCTCTGCTCCTAATATATTTTATTGATTTTTTACAGAGAGGAAGGGAGAGAGATAGAGAGTTAGAAACATTGATGAGAGAGAAACATCGATCAGCTGCCTCCTGCACATCTCCTACTGGGGATGTGTCCGCAACCAAGGTACATGCCCTTGACGGGAATCAAACCTGGGACCTTTCAGTCCGCAGGTGGATGCTCTATCCACTGAGCCAAACCGGTTTGGCTAGGCTTTTAGTTTTTGTTGTTGTTAATGCTCATACAAAATTCAAATCTTGCGTGAATTTTGGGACACCCTATATTTTGGAGCTAGAAGGCATAGCATGAACAGTTAGCTTGCTGGGGAGCCTGAAAGCAAGAACAGGGACATAATGGTTTGTCAATGGTGTTATTATAGCATCACTTTCCCTTTGACCTCCAAGATGAGCACAGAATCAGCCTGACATCCGAGCAACAGAACAATTTAACTTTCTAACAAGCTAACGTTATTTCTGTTCACATGCCTCACGTTTCATCAAATTGAAATCATCATAGGTAGAAAACAAATCCTGTCAGGCCTTGCAGGTCAAGGTTAAGACTTTGGCATTTCTATTTCGTTCTAATGCACTTCACTCTGCCTAGAATGATCTTGACATTCATCTTTGCCTCTTAAAATTCTGTCAGTCCTGGCTGGTGTGGCTCACTTGGTTGTGTGTTGTCCCATGCAGCTTGAGGTTGCAGGTTCAATTCCAGGTCAGGATGTATGTCCAGGTTTCAGGCTCCATCCCCAGTATGAGGTATGCAGGAGGCAACCAATCAATATTTCCCTATCTCAAAAATGTTTCTCTCTCTCTCTCCCTCTTCCTCTCTTTCTAAAATCACTTAAAAACCTTAAAAAATCAACAAAATTTTATCAAATAAATGCTAAACTTTATCAAAGTTTCTCTGAGCCCTTTAGATATCGTTCTTTTAAGATACCCAAGAATTTAATTTATAACTCTGAAATTATTAATAGTAAAATGCATTTCAGATATTTGAACAATCATCTCTTCTATTATCTATTCAAAAGCATGAATACTGCTTTGCATTTTTTATAATTTACTTTATAATAATCATTCTTTTATATAGTACATGCTCATAAAAAGTATATAAAAGTAAAATAAAAATATATTTCAAGTAAACTAAAAATCCACAAATTGGTTCAAAGTTAGTTTCATTATTTTAGCAAAAAAAAAAATTTTAAACTTGCTTTATAGAGCACTGTAATTCATTTTTTATACTGAGACAAAATACAGGAGTTTTTTTTTTTTTTTTAATAACTCAGCTGTAACTGAGGAAGCCATCTGAAGAATGGGCCTCTCATCAGGGGTCACCCATATTCAATTAGTTTTAAATAGGAAGACCAGGGCAGGCGACAGGGGAGTAAAATAGCCTGGCCCTCTAGCACCTGAATCAGAGCCAGTTCTGAAAGGTCATCCTGGCTCCAAAGCTTTCTGTGGGATTGGATTTTGTAACATAACAACTGTTCAATTTCTCTGTCTGCCCCATCCTGTTTCTCACACTCTCTTACAGGTATTGTTAGTAAGTGTTGCCACAAGGAAACTTCTGTACATGAATCTTTGTCTTGGGGTTGTCCTCCAAGAAGAATGACCCCTCAAGTACAAATAAATCTAAGTAAAGTGAAAGAAGCAAAATATATATTACTAAATTAAGCCATGCAGTTGCATGAACTTTATATTTAGGAACCTAAAAAATATCCACTCAGAACAACTAACTTTAGAGCAATATTTTGATCAACTTATTGTGTGTGTTTTTAAAATATCTTTTGAATGTTATCCTATAGAATAAAAGGCTAATATGCAAATTGTCCCCTCGGGAGTTCGACTGATCGGGAGTTAGACCACTCGCTATGACATGTGCTGACCACCAGGAGGTGGTGCAGAAGGAAGGAAGGCCCTGACGAGCAGCCAGAAGGCCCCGATAGGCCCTGATCACCGGCCAGGCCTAGGGGCCCTACCTGTGCATACATTTTGTGCACTGGGCCTCTAGTATATACATTCTTTGTTCTATTCTTTATCCTGCTGAATTAGAAAAATATAACTCGTATGGCATTAGGGATAGTAGCAAGCAAGCTTATGTGGACACCGATATTCTGGTAAAATGTAGATGAAGATTTAATTATTTCTTAAGTAAACAAAGGAACAAACTTGGAAAAAATGGATACTTCAAATATTACTAGTGAACAAAATTCCTGATCAAACTTTGGTTACATTAACATGTTTCTTTTAAATTTGTCCAATCATTTATTATCACTTTCTCTCTGTAGTTAACAAAGAAACTCTCAAAAATTATAAAATTGGGCCCTTGCTGGGTAGCTCAGTTGGTTAGAATATCGCCCCAATACACCACGGTTATGGGTTTGATCCTCAGTCAGGGTATATATAAGAAGCGACCAAAACATGCTCAAAGTCACTAATCACCCGAGAAATGCAAATCAAAACAATAATGAGGTACCATCTCACACCTGTCAGAATGGCTATCATCAACAAATCAACAAACAACAAGTGCTGGAGAGGATGTGGAGAAAAAGGAACACTTGTGCACTGCTGGTGGGAATGCAGACTGGTGCAGCCACTATGGAAGACAGTATGGAGTTTCCTCAAAAAACTGGAAATGGAACTCCCATTTGACCCTGTGATCCCACTTCTAGGAATATATCCCAAGAAACCAAAAACACCAATCAGAAAGGATATATGCACCCATATGTTCATAGCAGCACAATTCACCATAGCTAAGATCTGGAAACAGCCTAAGTGCCCATCAGTAGATGAATGGATTAGAAAACTGTGGTACATCTACACGATGGAATACTATGCTGCTGTAAAAAAGAAGGAACTCTTACAATTTGCAACGGCATGGATGGAGCTGGAGAGCATTATGCTAAGTGAAACAAGCCAGTCAATGAAGGAAAAATACCACATGATCTCACTCATTCATGGATAATAAAGACCATTACAAACTTTTGAACAATAATAGATACAGAGGCAGAGCTGCCTCAAACTGATTGTCAAACTGCAGTGGGAAGGCCAGAGAGGGTTGGGGGGCAGAAGGGAGGGGAGTAAGAGATCAACCGAAGGACTTGTATGCATCCATATAAGCATAACCAATGGA
>NW_005360891.1:24206-26003 GCF_000412655.1 Myotis brandtii | reverse complement strand
AAGACACTGGGGGGTATGGGAGGCTAGGGGAAGGTCAAGGGGAGAGAAAAAAAAGGAGACATATATAATACTCTTTGTAATACTTGAAGCAATAAAACAATTAAAAACAACAACAACAACAAAAAAAACTGGTTACCACCAATGGAAAAAAAAAAGTATGTTAAAGCCATAAATGAAATGTAATATTATCAAAAGTGACAGAGTACAATATTTATTTATATGAAAAGATATTCATGCCATTTGATGTGAAAAAACTATTAATCAATATGCAGAATTATTCTATTTTGTGAATAAATACAAATGTACTTAGAGATATACACAAATTATCAATTGAAGCTAATTATGAGTAAAAGAATTTATGGGGAAAAAATAAATAAAACCATCATTGCTCATTCATCCAAAAAAAAAAAAGAAGCAACTGATGAACATATTACTAAGTGGAACAACAAATCTCTCTCTCTCTCTCTCTCTCTCTCTCTCTCTCTCTCTCTTCCTCTCTCTCTCCTTCCCTCCCTCTCTAAAATCAGTCAATAAATTATGTTTTAATTATACAATTGACAACCTCTTGAGTCATTTAATAAATGTCTTGATTATATGCACAAAATTTTAAAAAGTAACTTTCAGCCATGAAAGAAAACGTTAAATCTATTTTATATTCTAAATCTTTTGTTAAGATACATCACCTGAGCAACTCACTTTAAAATACAAAAATAGTCTTGACTTTCACTAGTGTTGAAAAGAAATGTGTAGGGTTTTTAAAAATCTTATTCCTCCTATAAAAAATGTTTGTGAGAGCATTTTTACTCAATAAAGAACAAACTGAATATTGATCAAGTAGAGCCTTGAATTCCCTGCCCATTTTTTTTCTCATGAACCAGAGATGATTAGCCTCTGTCTCAATGCTTTAATAATATTCATAATTTTCACTAGATCATTCAGAGTTGTTGATCACTGTCTATGCTCTTCGAATAAAGTGGTCTTTTCATTAGCTTTCAGGAAAATTCCATTTCATCTCTAGCAAGTCTTTGATGCTGAGGGATATATAGTGGTGCTGTAAACTTTTTAGTACAATGGCAATAATTATTTAGAGTGGCTTCTACAACTAGAGACTATTATAGTGACTTTATCTTATATAAAATATAGTTTAATCTTTTTATCTCATATTTAGAGTGACTTCATATATTATTTATAACATAAACTATATGTTACTGGTGGAAATAGAAAAAGTTAGTGTCTTTGTGGAAAATTAACTTGGAATTAAATACTAAAAATATTTAGTTTAGTTATGCAGAAACTTTACCTAAGAATTTAATCAAAGCAGATATCAGGTATGGAAAGTAAGATTTATAAGCAAGCATTGATTTAATACCAACAAAATGGTATTAAATAAGATATATTAATGTGATAACATATTTAACTTAGTATTTGATTAAATAACCTTGTTATAATCTAGACAAGTTGATACCTACATCTGATCATCATAGACATTGTAAAACATGAAAACGTGCAACTAAAAAGCAAGAAGTAGAATGGTAGAAAATGCTAATATTGGCTTCCCTTGCTTGATGAAAATACACAAACTAAAGCATTTTGGATATATTCAACTATCTTGGAAAATTCACATTTTAACATGATAGGCTGTGATTACAAACTATTATCGCTAATAAATTGGTGAGTGTCTATAACTTTTTAGATAGTAATATGTATTTAGTTTGTTTCTAGTTAAAAGTAATTATGCTTGAAGAAAAAAAAAAACACTAACCAAAAAAGCCTGAGTCAACTGAAAAATAACATTTT
>NW_005360891.1:2739-24189 GCF_000412655.1 Myotis brandtii | reverse complement strand
TATATATACACACACACACACACACACATATACATACATGAATTCAACAGTTGTTAGGTGAAGTAAATCTATATATTTAATTATATCTAAATTTGAAGAAAGTCACAGAATCCACCCATGAACTTCTGGTGCAATTTACTATATCATTAAATAATTGCATTCTGTTCTTAATAACTAGTAATTTGAATTTAATTGACACTGATTTGGGAAGTAGTAAGTATTTTGCAGTTGTCTTTGCTTTTGATAGCATAGAGTCTTTTTGAGCATATATTGTATATGTAAAGTTACTAAAATTAAGGCTATTACTGTGCCTTAAGAATGTAAGCAATAGGTCAGGTGAAAGAGAATTGATTAATGGATCTTATCAAATGGCTTTTCAATTACACTGAAACCACCACATTTTAAGTATAGATATTTCAGTCATGTTGTCCTTGTTTTTTATTAGTATATATTATGCATTTAGTGGCTTTATATATATATATATATATTTCTATGATTATCTGAGCAGAATGTTTCTGGTAAACCTAACTCTATTTCCTCTCATGTGACTTTTACTATTCCTTTCTATTTCTATTCCTATTGGGGATTTGATATTTTTCTTCATAAAATTATGTGAGTGAGATCCTTATCATATGTAAAAGTCATATGATGTCAATTATAAAAAAAAGACTACTACTATTTCATCTTAAGAAATTTTATAGAAAAATATAAGAAGTGGTTGTTTCAACATGGTTATCATTACTAGGGAAGGTACTCTATTGGGATTGGTATACGCTGCACATGTCTCATTTTTTTAAAACTCACAGAAGCAACATCATAGTGTAACACAGGCAATGAATATAGTTGAATGATTTTAATTCTGTAAGTAGCAGTATCTTGAAAACATATGTAGTGTATCTAAGAGTGGGCTATATACTACAAATTTGATATAAAATGCCTAGATATAGACATAAAAAATATTCATTAATGTCCCAGGATTCCAAATTTAAACTCTGAAAACATCAACTTCCAATTTCTGATGTGCACAAATAAGGCTGTGGGTACAAGCACACACAAATACATGCAAAAAATGTCATATTTATATAACAGTTTACACCTTGGGGGAGACTTTAGGACTAACTTTTTCATTAATCAAAATAATTAAGTCTCAAAATGTAATCAATTTTGTAATTTTGTTTCTTGAGGACTATAAAAAACACTAGGTCAAATAAATGTGAAAAATAATGAGTAGCGTCTATTAGCTGAAATTCTGCAAAGGAGATAGCAGCTCTGAAGTGGAATGTAGATACAGCAATGTAACTAATTAGACAGCCATCTGGCACCATTTAGATCAGGGCAAGAAGGACTCCACCTCTTAATAGTCCTTTAAGGCATTATTCTCCTCCTGCAGTGTGCTAATTGATAGTCTTAGGAAGGCTGCCTTAGAACAGGAATTGTGAGTTATGCTCTGCATACTCTGATTAAGATGATTAGCAAACTACATTGTCAGAAGATGTCAAAACAAATCATTAATGTTTCCAACAATTTCAATAATTATAAAAGAAAGAATGTAAGTGCAAAATGCTTTCTTTGAAAATTATTTTCATCAGAAATTTTACCTCCTTCCTCTCTTCCATCCCACTTCTTTACTTGTCTTGAGAAGTTCAAGAACTTAAAAAAATGTCATGCCACATCAAACTAGATGACTAGGGAGAATTGTGAAAGACACATGATTTTCCTTTTTAATGCCTGGAGTTGTAGATGAGCCACCCAGGTAAAAGGAAAGTGACAATGTGACTGAAAATGCCATTCATGTCTTGAACTAACTGGGTTTTTGGCACAGCCTGCCAAGATCCATGTATTATACTGACTGTGTGAAACCTCCCTTCCTTCTCAAACATATGATTGCCCAGCAAATCCCAGTTCCCTCATGGATTTTGCTATTTTCTGCTGTGTTCATCTGTCAGTCATTATTTCATTACTGATATTTCCAGCTTCTCTGACTTCTGCTGGAGTTGATTCTATAAGCAGGAGAGACAAGGTACTTTTTTTTCTTTTAAGGATTGTCATCAGAATAGCTTTAAACAAATGCTGGAATAGTGTTAAGAGGTAAAATATGTACTTTTAAAACAAGAAAAGTGCTCAGGCAAGTACATATATAATTATTAAATGAACAGGAAACTCCCAAGTGTGTAAAATATGTTGTCATTGGGAGGCAAAATGTGCTTCTCTCTATAATATATAGACTGACTTCCCTTTGCCTCTAAGTCCTTTGGGGACTATTTATCTGTGGCACTTGTCTGGCTGGCAGTTCTTTCGCTAGGCTATGTGACTAACTTCCCCATTCTCCCCGGGGATTACACGGAGAGGACATGCCTATCAGATTGGCTTTCAATGGATTTAGTTGCTTTAAAATTACTTGTGACCAGTAAAGTGTGGAGGTGGTCACTCCATAGGTTCTAAATCTTTGGAAGATTATTTTCAAAGAAAATCCTTTTAAGCTGCTATGAAATGAACTCTTTTATTTAGAATGATGGGAGAGCATCACAGAGAAGAAGCATGAGGATCACCCCTCTGATAAACTCCTGGGATATGACTTCTTGCCTAGCTAAGGATAATGTACCAGTTCTGTGAAGGAAGAAGCTTATCAAAGAAATAAAGTCCTAAATGCATGCAGATAGCACATCAAAAAATCACAACAAGAATTCAGTCTCTAAAATGTGTATTATTTAATGTAATATACAAATTATGACTAGGTTTTTACATCATACCCCTTAGTTCTCAAACTGTGTTTTTAGGTTCATTTTTCTTTGGTACTGTCTTTGTACCAAATGCCCAAGTATCTCTAAGACTAACATAGGCAATAACCTGTTCTTCCTTTGAGATCTAATTTATTTCTTAAACTTGTAAAATAAAATACTTTTAGCTCAACTTATTTTTGTTTCAGAAAGATGGTACACCTTTTCTAACTATTTATATGGGATATATTGCTTATATCTTAATTAATTTTGCACATGTATGTATATTAGAAAAAAAATAAGATCCCTCCAGTTTATGAACTGACTTACTTTAATAATCTGTCGTTTTCCCATTCCTGTTTATTTTCTGGCTAATAAAAAGGTTGCACCATATATTGACACACGATAGAATTTGAGTTTTTAACCTAAGGTACAGTGACTCATTTTAAGGTATTTAATGTCTTTTCAATGCTATGGAATAGTTAGTGTGTAAACCTTTTATTCCTGAGAAGATGGCACATGGCTTCCATCCAATTATCCATACCCCAAAAGGCATGAAGAACCCCTGCCATAGATGAAGTGGGCGGGCCTTGGAGGAGCTGCCACGTGACTGCACATGTGACCAGTGCGAGCCAATGAGGCGCCCGGGCCAAGGAAGTGTCCTGAGAAGGCGGCTTCTGCCACTGCTGCCCCCAAGCCGAGGGCCACGGCCAGAGGTTCCCGGGCACCACCGGGCCCAGTACATCCCCGGCCGCTGGCGCCTGGGCCCCAAAGACCAGGGGGAAGGCAGGCGCGGGGGCCGGAGGAGGAGGAGGAGGGCGGCGTAGAGCGAAGAAGTCAGTGAGGAAGCAGTGGAGGACAAGCGAGAGAGCAGGCGGGGGAAGACAGCCATGGAGATGGAGACTCCGAGGCGCAGGGAGGAACTGAGGCAGAAAGTGAAGTTGACCCAGAAGTAGAAATGGCAGCAGAGAGAGTGGCCCGCAGAAAAGCAGGACCGTGGGCCTCACTGTGAGCGCCTCCTGCCCGGAAGCTACCAGCTCACCTGGGCCCCGTGGCCCCGCCTTGGCCCCCAGGCCACCACCTCTCCACCCAGCACCAGCCTTCGGACAACCTAGCAGCAAAGACTCAGGCGCAGGAACAGTGGGAGGCTGAAGTTCACGAGCTCAGACCCCAAAGTGAGTATTGTTCGGAATTTACTGAATATTGGCACCCCAGGCAGGGGGATCCCCCGATTCTGGGAAGTTCACTTGATGCCACTTTGCTTTTGTGAAAGACCAGCATCCGTACCTGTTGCCACGAACTGAAAGAAACCCGGAGAGGATTTCCGCTGTTACCACTTTTATGAAGAAAAGCGAAAACAGCCTTCAGCCTTGGCTGTGCAAGGCGCTTACAGGCAGCACAACCCCCAGGAGCAAGTGGCCCTGCCAGGCTCCTTCCTGAAGAGCTGCGCTCAGCATCTCAGCATCAGCCGCTAGAGCTGTGCATCTGTGTTTTATTTCCATTTATGTTGTGCATCCGTTAGCAGGATGTGTCCTAAGATACCAGGAAAGCCTAAGAGAGCTCCTAAGGGTGTTCCACTTAGCGTCAAACTGGTAATTGAGCCCAGCCGTGTGGCTCAGCGCTTGAGCGTTGACCTGTGAATCAAGAGGTCACGGTTGGGCACTTAGGCTGTTTCCAAATCTTCGCTATGGTGAGTTGTGCCGCTATGAACTTAGGGGTGCATATATCCTTTCTGATGGGTGTTTCTGGTTCTTTGGGATGAATTCGTAGAAGTGGGATTGCTGGGTCAAATGGGAGTTCCATTTTTAGTTTTTTGAGGAAATGCCATACTGTTCTCCAGGGTGGCTGCACCAGTCTGCATTCCCACCAGCAGTGCACCAGGGTTCTTTCAAACCTCAGAGGGAAGGCAGGGGAGGCTGGGGCTAAGGGGGAGAGATCAACCAAAGGACTTATATGCATGCATGTAAGCATAAGCAATGGATACAGACACCGGGGCATGAGTGGGGAGATGGGGGACAATGGGGGGATAAGGACATATATGTAATATCTTAATCAATAAAGGGGGGGAAAAAGCGGTCACGGTTGGATTCCCCCTCAGGGCACATGCCTGGTTAGGGGCTTGATCCCCAGTGCAGGGCATGCAGGAGGCAGCCCATCAGTGGTTCTCTCTCATCATTGATGTTTCTCTCGCTCTCTCTCTCCTTCTCCCTTCCTCTCTGAAATCAATAAACATATTTTTTAAAAAACAATTCTAAAACAAAAATATAAGACAGTCTGTATAATTTCCTTATTTTTATTGACATCTCTTCGTGAAAACCTTCGTACTTTGCTAAGTAACAATAAGTAGGACACTTATCCAGCCTGTGTTAGGAGCTGAATTGTGACCCCCTGGATTCACATAGTGACAACAAATAATCAATTTGAACCATGCTTTAATAGTGAAACAACCAGAATGTGCCAGAAGACAGGGCAAAGTAATTTTGCTTCATGATAACGCACCATCACACACTTCAAAATCAGTTAAAGACAGGTTAAAAGATCTTGCCTGGGAAGTATTAACCCACCCGCTGTATTCACCATACCTTGCTCCTTCAGATTAGCACTTGTTCCAATCGATGGCACACGCACTTTCTGAGCAGCACTTCAAAACATACGAAGAAGTGGAAAATTGGGTCTCTGAATGGTTTGCCTCAAAACAAGAAAAGTTCTGTTGGGACGGTATCCACAAATTACCTGAAAGATGGGGGAAAGGTGTAGCTAGTGATGGACATTACTTTGAATAAAGCACTTTAGATGTTTCTCTTGAAATTATCATGTTTTTTCTTTGATTACAAAATTTGCATTATTAACTGGTATACCTAGGATATGTGGGACCCAGTTTACAATTATACCAGGGAAGTTCCAAAGTTGCAAAACAACATCTTTTCTCCAAAGTACTCTTGGGCGCTTTTTTCAAATTATCAGAGTTCATTTCGTATTCCACTACTCAACTGTTGGAGAGTATATGAGTGGAAGTTTTATTAAATCCAGCTTTTATTTTTTATTTTTTATTTTTTTAGGACAAAAGTCTCTTAGTTAAAATTTTAACTGTTTTATTTCTGTCAAAATTAAAAGCAACATAAAAATTTTAAAAATTCTACAAGTCATTCAAATTTCACCATGTAAAAATTACTAATTTTACAATTTAGTGAACATTTTTTACTACAAAATATGGGATAGGATCAGTAAATAGATAATGAGAAAATCAATTTTATTATAAGATTACAAATTATGTTACACATGCTATTTTAAAGAAATATTTATTTTTTTTCTCAAGAAAAAAGTGAAAGTAAAACTTTAATTTACTGAAATTAAAATGAAAGTGTTTGTTAAAAAAGATGTTAAAGATTCATTTGAAATTAATGTGGGATATTATTTATAATTATTACACTACTTTATTTTTGTAATAATATGTGTTCTTTAATAGACACTCCCAGTACTCAACTAGTAATGAGATTATCTTTCTTGTATGCATTTACACCTATATAGTTTACCAAGTCTTTTGATCAAATTTCAATAGGAGCTTGTTTGCTTACCACAATTAACTGTGACATAATTTTACTATTAGCTGTGGCATATTTTTGTTTTGTTTTAATCCACCCCTTGCTTGGTTGGATATTAGAACTAAGAAGTTCTTTTAAAAAGTGTTCAATGTGGCTATATTCTGGGACTGCTATGATTTTTGAAAATGTCTTGAAGTTGCCTTATACTTGAATGACAATTTGACTAGGTATAATTTCCTGGCTCGCATTGTTCTCTCAAAGTCTGACAAATATTATTCCATTTCCATGCAGTTTTCAGCTGCCTTGAAGAAAACCTGGTATTTTCCTCCTTTCATTGGTAAGTACTATATTAAGGAATGTTTCCTTAATCTTTGATAGTTAATAATTTATAAGAATGGGTTAATCAGGATCATTTTATTTTGTTATATATTATAATTATTAAATAGTTAATATATGTTTACAAATATATATATGTATAATATTGCTAAACATATGGGAAAAATGTTAAGTAGTTTTTTTTTCCTTACATCTTAAAATAAATGTTAGTGAATTAAAAATTGTATGTATTACAAGACAACATAGGAAAATGTTCCAGTTCCCCAGCTTATAACACATTTTTAACCCTTGGAAACCTACTCCATCACAGCCCTTCACACAGAATGAATATTCATGTCCCTGAGAGTAATTGCAACCTGAGATCTAGCATCTTGCTTAGCTTTAGAAACCTATGAAAATTTCTCACGTATAGATAAGAAAAGTTTATTTAACTGATATAGTCTCACTAAGGGCATGAATATTACTAAACCTTTTATTAATGCAAGATTGTATACATCATAGCTTGAAAGGTGAAAGTGATAATTAAAACTAATGTAAATTGGGAATTTAAGCAATGAAAATTGAAGAAATCACACAATTGTAATTTCAAACTACCATGACTTTGAAAATTAAATTTTATATTTTTATGAGAGTATAGATGTCCTAATCTTAAAATTGCAGATTATTAAATACTAGAGGCCCAGCGCATGAAATTCATGCATGGGTATGGTCCCTAGGCCTGCCCTACGATCAGCGCCCCCTGCCACCACCCACCAAAGTTCCCCGTTTGCCATCGGGCGATTGGGGCCTGTGGGCTGGGGGCAGCTCCTGTGTTGAGCATCTGCCCCCTGGTGGTCAGTGCGCATCATAGCAACTGGTCATTCCATGGTCAATTTGCATATTACCCTTTTATTATATAGGATTACACTTCTGTTATTATGTACTGGTACTCAATTATAATGTCCTTATTTTAAATAAATTTCATTGCCATATTTCCTAGGAAATTGCAAGAAAAAAATTGCAATATATTATTTATAATCCATTTTAAAACAATGCATGCTGTAGGCTGCTTTATGATCTCACTGAATTAGAATCTAATAAAATAAGACCAGTATTTTTGGCCACATCTAAATTCATATCATTTTGTCCTATATATTTGAACTTTTAAAATAATTGATTGCTTTTCTTTAACTTTTAACTGAAAGTTAAACTCAAGTTTGAATAATTGCTGAAATATAAGCTATAAAGTTTATGATTTTATTGAATCTGGGCAAGATTGAGATGTAATTAAAATAATAAATGAAACAGTAGTAGATTTTGATATGAACAAAGAAAATATATTGTTCCTTAGAGGCCTGAAGGAAGTGATAATTCTCTTTCCTAAGTGACTAAGTACTGTTGAGGATGAGAATAGATTTTTGGATAGAGCTGAACTTAGTCATTTGGAAAAAAATAAAATAACATGGCATAGTAAGACTGTTGCCAGAGCATTAGCAATTCCTCCATTGCTAGTGGCAGTGGGGTTCTTGGGGTACCGCTAGAATAAGAATTTCTGGAGGCCCCCACGAGAGGATGAGATTTGGTAAAAGGCTTTATTTTTTTTGGAGTTACATCCCTCAGTTTGCAAAGTCCCATTGTCTTTAAACCAGTCCTGAGAAATGTGCTGCTGGGGTTTAGTAGAGGTAAAAGCAGGGCCAGTGTCCAGAGTTTTCGTTCCATGGTGAAGCTGGGTCTGATGAAGCATCAGGCTAAAGTACATTAGTCCCTTGTGTTGGTCCCACATCACCGTGGGCCAGGTGGGCCTTTACAGAGCATATGAGCCCTGAAAGCCAGGAGTCAGGAGCAAACAGCAAGAGAGAAAGCTCCTTTGTTCAGGAGCTTAAATATAAAATCTTTCCAAGTTTGCAGGGGCCATGCCTACTTTGGCCACTGACTCACTCCCAGGTCTGACTGAGAAGAAAGCATCTTCCCAAATATCCAAACATTACTGGGCATGCGTCTGTTGTCCAGTTCCTTCCCCCATTGATCTGCGGGAAATAGACCTGGAGAGTGGTAACCTGAAGCTTTCTAGCAAAGCTGTACAAATGGCATGCCCATAGTATTTGGCCTTCTCCCTCTTTCTTTTCTGTTATTTAATAACCAGGTTATTATAACGGTATCAAGACTAGGCAAGCTATACAGAGATGATGTGATCCTAAGAGAGATCATTCACACTATAGTTGTGCCTGTTTCTTCCTGATATTTTTTTCAGTGATTGGCAAAATAAGAGGATTAATAACAGAATGTGAACTTAAGGTATTCAGAACACTGCACCTTTCTACTAATATTACTATATTTTTATGATTCAACATTACCACATTCATCAAATGCAAAATTTGATTCCTAACATACAAAACATTAGCACCTATCCACTTAAGTACTTGCTTTGCTAATACCTTTCTCTGTTAACATCTATTTATTTTGGAATGCAAAGGATCATTTTGCAACATAAGCGCTTTTACAATTCCACCTTAGAGAAATTTTGAGAAAGAGCACATTTACATAGCCTAAGAGATGTGTACGTCTAAAAGAAGGTCACACATTGAGTTAAATCTTGCTGCACTACTTGGTTCAAAGGGAATTTTCCAGAAGCTTAAGTATATGCACAATACTAATGAGGAGAGGGGGGAAATGAAGTGCATATGATAAGCTATGTGGAAAAGAAAATTAGTCACTTCCTAGAGGGAGTGAGCCCCTTCATTTCATGTTTCTAAGCTGTGCTTAAATCACATCTGCAGGTTTTTAAGACTAGAATTTCTTACTGAATGGATAGTCCATTATCAGTGGGAAAATGTCCATCTCCCCCTTTTAAAAATTAATAGACTGTATCTCATGGAGCAGCTTTAGGTTTACAGAAAGATTGAACAGAAAATACAGAGTTCTTAGGCACAATCTGTCTCTTCACATCCCTATTATTCACTTGATTCTTAGATTCACTTGTTGATAGATGCATGTTTGTTGTTCACAATTTGTATCTTTACCTTTTTCTTCTTCCTCTTCTTAAAGGATACCTTTCAGCATTTCGTATAATACTGGTTTAGTGGTGATGAACTCCTTTAGCTTTTCCTTATCTGTGAAGCTCTTTATCTGACCTTCAATTCTGAATGATAGCTTTGCTGGATAAAGTATTCTTGGTTGTAGGTTCTTGGTATTCAGCACTTTGAATATTTCTTGCCATTCCCTTCTGGCCTGCCAAGTTTCTGTTGAGAAATCAGCTGACAGTCGTATGGGTATTCCCTTGTAGGTAATTGAGTCTCTTTCTCTTGCTGCTTTTAAGATTCTCTCTTTGTCTTTTGCTCTTGGCATTTTAATTATGATGTGTCTTGGTGTGGTCCTCTTTGGATTCCTTTTGTTTGGGGTTCTCTGCGCTTCTTGGACCTGTAAGTCCATTTCTTTCACCAGGTGGGGGAAGTTTTCTGCCATTATTTCTTCAAATAGGTTTTCAATATCTTGCTGTCTCTCATCTTCTGGCACCCCAATTATTCTGATGTTTGTACGCTTGAAGCTGTCCCAGAGGCTCCTTACACTATCTTCGTATTTTCGGATTCTTTTTTCATTTTGCTTTTCCGGTTGGGTGTTTTTTGCTTCTTCGCATTTCAAATCTTTGGCTTGATTCTTGCGCTCCTCTGGTCTGCTATTGGGTGTCTGTATAATATTCTTTATTTCAGTCCGTGTATGCTTAATTTCTAGTTGGTTCTTTATCATAGCATCGAGGGTCTCATTAGTTTTCGTGACTCTCTCCTCAAGTTTATTGACAGCTTCTAGCACATTTTTGCAAGCCCTCAAAATTGCGATTTTTAGCTCTATATCCTCCATTTCTGTCATGTTTTTTTGTCTCCGCATTTTTTATGCTTTCTTGGTGCACCCCCTAGTGGTCTTTGTGCGCAGTCTTGTTCTAGTTGAGCCTTGATTGTTGTAGTTAATACTAGAGGGATTTGACCACCAGGCCGACTGGCTGTGTGAATCAGCTGTGTCTGCCGCGGAAAACTTCTGTCCTCTGGGGAGGTGCTAATCTAGCCTTTGCCTGAGGCGATCCGGCAAATGGCTCTGCGCAGGGCTTGGGCGGGGCGGGCTCAACAGGGCGGGCGGAGGGAGCCGTTATGGTGCCCTCAGTCCTGTTCCCAGAGGCTCTGCTTCTCAGAACCCCAGGAACCGCTGCAAACCTCGGAGAGAAAGCTGCCTTCCAACTGATGCCAGACACTCCCGCTTCTCCCGTTTGGGTCCGAGTCCCCAGCGATTCGCCCGTATCTGGAGCTCAGAGTCTGAGACTCCCCCCTGACCGAAAACGACAACCGCGCTCTCAGCCACCAGCCCGCTTTGCGCGCGCACCTCCGCACCTGAGTTTTTTCCACACTGCGCCTCCTCTGAGCCTCGGTGTGCTGTTATTTTTCCTTCTAGTTGAAGAGTCTCTCCTCAGCCAGCCTTCCTGTGGTTCTGGGTGATGTCCGTTCCGTCTTTTAGTTGTATTTTTGAAGTGGTTGTTTGCGGCAGCAGTCTCCGGTGTTTACCTATCCCAAACAGTTAGACGTTTTCAATAGGAATTTTTGGGTGTGGAGAAATTGGCTTGGTAATACATTTATAAATAAATCAAAGCAGAAATCTAAATGTTTGGAATTCGGGCAAAACTACACTTAGAGGCAAAATCAAAGCCTTCCATCTGTTCATCTGTAAAGAAAGAAAAAAGGAAATTTCTCTGAGCCACTGTGAGGCCGGCTGCCTTAGCTGAGTCCGTAACTTACCTGTTGTGACCGGGTTGGCTGGGGCTCAGATCTCAGACCTGTTGTAGAACCAAGGCACTGACTGCAGAGCTGGAGGACTCTCCACATCCCTATTATTGACATCCGATTGGTATGGTACATTTGTTTCTATTGATGAAACGATATTGATAATTATTAACTAAAGTCCACAGTTTATGTTAGAATCTCTTCCAGTGTTATATAGCTCTGTGAATTTTGCTATTTATCAATTATTGTTTTATAAAAATAGCTTTTCTAAAAATCTGCTGTACTCCACCAATTCATCCCTCCCTCTTCTGTGCCAATCCAAACCCTGATAATCACTTACTTTTCAACTCTCTCTATAGTTTGATCAAAAATGCCCCCTTTATGAATGCTATTTTGCCTTTGAGTTTAAATACTACAGAGATATTATGTAGTAAGTTTAAGCAGGCACACGTACATGGAAGTGGAACCCATATGTTTTCCATACAAAACAACCCACTGTGTGGACATCTAAAAAAAAATGGACTCACGTCTGGCATACATGAAGCAGGAGCTGGAAAATAAAAATTTCCATATCTTGGAAATGTTGAGGTATCTAGAATAGAAGGTAAAGAAAGATTTCCTGTAATTCCATTAAACCATTATGACATGTACCAGGCAATGCACCTAAATAAAAAAGAAACCTTCTTAAAAGTAACTTTCTGAATTGTGAAGGTTGGTGACTAGTGCTTACCATTTCTCTCTTCTGGAGACCACAAGCCTGATCATCAGATATTTATTTACAAAAAAAATTTCAAGGTATTGTTTAAATTGAAATGTTATAAAGACAAAGGAATGTCTCATTGAAAATGACTAAACCTGTAATTCTAAAATATAAATTTATTATTGACCTATACCAGTGATGGCGAACCTTTTGAGCTTGGCGTGTCAGCATTTTGAAAAACCCTAACTTAACTCTGGTGCCGTGTCACATATAGAAATTTTTTGATATTTGCAACCATAGTAAAACAAAGATTTATATTTTTGATATTTATTTTATATATTTAAATGCCATTTAACAAAGAAAAATCAACCAAAAAAATGAGTTCGTGTGTCACCTCTGACACGTGTGTCATAGGTTCGCCATCACTGACCTATACAGACATCTTAACATAATTATGTAAAACAGATGATATGTTATGGGTTTCTTACATGCTTTTGCATTTCTGTCCTCCCTAAGAAAAATGTTGAAAACTTTACAACAGATGATGACTAAGAGAAGTATTGCTGTACTGGTTAGAGCTACAAGCTGCTATTTATTTTTTCAAGATTCTCACGTTTTTTTTCTGCATTTGCTGTGTAATTCTTTTCTCGATCTTGGTTCAGAGCTGGAATATTGCTTCCTTATATCAAGGCCTTTATTACCAGAACATACATTATTTACACATGGTCCCCATGGAGGTGGTTTGGATATTCCTCTTCAATGCTTCTAAAGCCACAGCGAGCTTCTGGCAGTTGTTTCTTTCAGCTACTCATTATACACATTTTAGTCCTCTCAGGTGACTTAGGTGTTTCTTATGACCTTCAGTTAATCCCTAATTGTCTGCTGATGTTTATCCACAGAGTGCTAGACCTGTACCCTTGTAGGTGTCCTGACAAGGCAAAAACATTGCACGTTAACTCACTGCATGATGCTTCCCTGTGTTTGTGTGGAAGCTCACATTTGCTCTTGTTTGGATGTGTGGCTCATACTATCCCTGTCCAAGTGAAATGGTGGATAGAGAAGCTGTAGTAAAGTAAACATTATGCAGTCAACTCAGGATAGTGCATTGACTGGGAGCATTTGCATATGAAAGATTCCAGCCCTTGAGCTTTCTGTGTCAGCTGCCATACATTCTGGCATACTAGCTCTCATTGCCTCTGAGGATACAATAATATGGAGAATGGAAACAAAATCTGAATACTAATATACTAGAGTTATTTGGGGAAAGAGTAGCTTTAAAATGCCTCTGTGTTGGGCGACATTAAATGAGGTATATGTAAATCTGATTTTGATCTTGCTCAAAAAAAATCTGAAGTATGGAAATTTCATACACCATAGTGCCAAATTTGCCTCTCTCTAAGATACTCAGCCAAAGGCCTGACACTACACTGCAATGAGCAAAATAACAAAACGTTAGACGAAGCCTTGTTTTCATTTTATTCCTGATTTGAGAATAGAAATTCTTTTGTGAGACTCAATATTTAAAGTTATTTAATTCAGTTGAGTGATTTGGGGTGGGGGGGCTGAGAATCAACAAAGATGAGCATTTTTCTTAAAAAAAAAGCAATGGTGACTCAATAATAATAATAACAACTATAAATATAATAATACACATAACAAAAATAATATACCAGCTTTTAATGAGTGCCAGGCTCTTTTTTTAAAAAAAACTTTTTTTTTCTTCATTGATTTTAAAGAGAGAGGAAGAGAGAGGGATAGAGAGATGAAACATCGATGAGAAAGAGAAACATCATCCATCAGCTGCTTCCTGCATTCCCCTACTGGGGATTGAGCCTGCAACCTGGGCATCTTCCTTGACCTAGAAACCAGGACCAGGAATCAAACCAGCAACCTCCTGGTGCCTCGGACTACACTCAACCACTGAGCCACACAAGCCGGACTGCCAGGTTCTTCCTTTTCTACTTCATTTAGTTCTCATAGGATCCCTCTGAAGCATGTCGTATTCATCTCCATTTTAAAACAGAGAAGCCTAAGACTTTGAAATGTTAAGTCTTTTGTCCAAAAGCAGGTGGTTACAAAATGATAGAGCCAAACAAAAACCCAAGTCCTTGTTACTCCAAATTCGATTATCTTAATCTTTTTAATAAGCTAGATATAATGATATTATTTTTAAATGCCAAATTTATATAAGAAATTTACATAAGTGACTTAGGATCATCAGTTAGCAAAAAAAAAAATATGCTTTATGTCATTTCTTGTACTCTTAAAGATATGAAAAATATATTTAGAAAGATACTTATAATTTATTATATGTAAATATTAATACATAATATTTGGACATTTATATTCTATAATGAGTATTAAAGAAAACATTTCCTTCCCTCTTTTTTATTATAAAATCATGTTAGTCAATTCATAAGATTTCAAAAGGCAGAACTGTACTAAGAAGAACATTTTAAAAAATATTTTTATTGATTTTGACAGAGAGAGGAAAGGAGAAGGGGAGAGAGAGAGAAACATTGATGTGAGAATGGAACATCAATCTGCTGCCTCCTGCATGCCCCCTACCATGGATTGATCCCATAATCCGGGCATGTGTACTGACTGGGAATGAAACTTGCAATCTTCTGATGCATGGGATGCTGCCCAACCTACTGAGAAACACTGGTCAGGGCAAGAAGAACATTTTAATCATTGAATCAATCTACCTAGTAGTTTTCAATGCAGTTTGCTCAATTTCTTTACAAGTTTGTACTCATAAAGGTGCATGCACCCCATAAATATATAATATTCCATTTAATATATTTTACCTATGTAGAATCATACCTAAATTTTCCATTTAATATTATATCATGAGTCTTACACAAACATTACAAGATGAATCAAAACTATAATAAAATATTATTTGTCATACTTTATATTAAGTATTTCCTGCTCTGCTAGATTATGTTTCCAAAACAACATACTTAATCATAAAATGTTAGAAGACTCTCTTCTAAAACCAGAAGCAAGGTAAGGATAAAACCTCTCACAATACAAAATGTATTTTGGAAAGGAAGAAATTAAACAGCCATTATTAATATGACAATCTACCTACAATGTCCAAGGGAAGACAATGGAAAGATTCTAGAATTAATGACAGGTCAACTGCATATTATGTTCAGATTTTAAATGGAAGATTTATTGCAAAAAATTATAGAAAGTATATTAGAATAACTTACTTATAACTACCATTAAACCTGTGAAATACCAAAGTGTAAGTCTGAGAATTGCATTGGACTTGTACAATTATATACTCTAATGGAGCACAAAAATTAACTAAAATAAGAAAATATTGGGTACAATTTCATGTTAGTGAATGGGAAAATTTAGTATTTTAAAATGACAATTCTAACAAATATAATCTATATATTCCATACAATTGGAATCAAAATGCAAAAGAAACCATTAGGGAATTTAATGAATAAAATGGCAAGTTCACATGTAAGCGTAATGGTGATCTCTTCAATAAAATTGTGTTGGTGAAAATTGTTATATATTTGAAAGAAATATATTCCTACTGTACATTGCATTAACCAAGAATTTAAGGTAGAGAAAATTTTCATAATCTTAAGAATAATTTTTATAATTCTAAATAGTAGGATAAAATATATAGGAGCCATAAGGAAAATGGCTAAGATATTTTACCTTAAAAAGAGGTCTGTATTCCAAAATAAACTAAAACTCCATTTATAAGGCAAGTGGCAGATTCAGGAATATGTCTGCAGCATATGCATTAGACCAAATGTTTGTATTTAGAATAAAAACCTCCTCAAAGGTATAAGGAAAAGACAAACTAAAAAATAGAATATGAGACAAATGACATAAATTGGCAGTTTACAGTATTTAAAAGTGATTAGTCTTACTACTTACTAATAAATAAACATACCTTTAAATAAATATGGATTTTTACCTACTAATTAGAACTATTAAATTGATAAAATCAAGTGTTAGTGAGGGTGTGAAATAACATATACTTTCATTCTCATTTGTAGATATAC
This sequence comes from Myotis brandtii, assembly GCF_000412655.1. Taxonomy (NCBI): domain Eukaryota; kingdom Metazoa; phylum Chordata; class Mammalia; order Chiroptera; family Vespertilionidae; genus Myotis; species Myotis brandtii. The sequence continues at coordinate 8,112 of NW_005360891.1, read as the reverse complement.
AAATTTGTTAATGAATTTGATAAATCAGTATATTATTATATATCAGCACTATATTTGTATGCCCTTTAAGTCACCCTTTATATTTCTATGAATCTATTTTGCAAAAATACATGTATATGAGCATTAAAATGCATGTATATAATTATTGAAGCTTTGCTTCATTCTTTTAAAAATAAAACAAGAGAACAACTACCCCCCAATGGTGAGGAGTTCAATAAATTTAATATAACTAGAGTATGCAGCACTGTGCAGCTGTTAAGAAAGGATAAATCAGCTCAAATGTATTGATATAGAAAATCTTGAAAATGTTAAAATTTAGTAGTGATTATAGGGCAATACCTAACAGGGTGCCATTTGCTTTTAAGGTGTGTATGTATATCTATCTATTCCTAAATTCATAAGAAAGTGGACTCTGAGTGCACACTGTACTGTATACTGGTTGGCTGACTCTATCAGTCCTATAAACTCTCCAGTCATATGTTTTAGCATTGGTTGGGTTTTTGTTCCAAGGGTGAGCCTTTTATGATGTAAGTTAAACGACTGTGTAATTTATGATCCAAACTTGGATATGTTTCAGAGTGAGTGGGCACACTATTAATAATTATGCATAATAAAAGGCACAAACCATATCTCTCTCAGCAAACCTCACTACTGTTCCAGCCATTCGTGATATATGATCTCTATAATTTATGCCAGTCAGTGAATTCTGTTCTTTCTCCACCATTTGTTTGGATACATGCATCTAATCTAAAAAGAGTCAATTACAAAAACAAGACTTTTGTAGATACTACTACTTAAAAAACAAATAAAACAAAACAACAAAACACAGGTTGGCTGAGTTGGTGGGAGCATCGTCCCGTATACCAAATGGTTGTGGGTTCGATTCTGGGTTAAGACACTTACCTATATTGGGGATTTTATCCTGGCCTGGGAGCATATGGGAGGCAGTAGATGTTTCTCTCTCTCTTTAAAATCAACAAACATATCCTCAGGTGAGAGTTTTAAAAAAAAAATCCCCTTTCTCTGAACCTTGAATATACATTTTCCCATATATATGGCAACAGGGAGTTTGGATTCCCTGCAGCTATTTTGAGAGCACTAAGAAAAAACCTAGAGCTGTGTGTGCCCTGAATTTTGCTGATGCTGTGGCAGACCATAGAAACAAGTAAATCAAAACATTTTTTGGAGGCACTTAAATCATACCTCACTTGAAAGTAGTTTCAGAATAGTATCTTAATTTTTTCAGTTGCATTAAAAAGTTTTATGTTTTGATCAATTAGAGTTGGGTTTTCTGTCTTCTCTAACACATAGTACTAAGAAATACACACTCAGAATCATGGTCAGTGATGGTAACCTCTCCTTGGTGTCTGGGAGTGGGAAATACATAGAGGCAGAATAAGTTTATATTTTTTCATGTTCCATCTATGTTTTTAATATTTTTAATATTATTACCCTTTATAAAATAAATGGCAAATACATACTCTTTAAGACTTTTATATGATAGATTAAGGATTAAAACGATATATTTTGATTTTGTGTTTTGCAAATTAGGAAAAAATTACATATTACTATATCTCTTTGGAGAATTCCTTTCTATTTTGAAATACCTTTAATAGAAACTTTATTTTCTTTCTTTGGCTTGCAATTACTGAGTTATTTTAGGTTATATTATTTTAATATTTTTTATTTTAATAATATTTTTATTATAATATCTAACTGATGTTAATGCTCAGTATTATTTTTTATTTTACTTTATTTTTTAAAAGACATTGGCTAAATTTTTATTGAGCTTTTTAGTTTACAACATGAGGTAAAAGGAAAATGAGTTTTCCTTGACCCGTCTTTTACACAGCTGTAGTAAAATATTTTAAACTTCAGAAATTTATAACGGATTACATTTCTCAAAAGCTTGGGGAGAAAGAAACAAGTTCTAACATAACTCCTTGAATTTTCCAGTAGCTAGCTGTCTTTAGTTACATAAGTTTCTTCAAGGCCATTGCTGATGTCTTTAGAACTGAAGCATTGCTATTTCAATCAATACCCACTAATTCCACTTCAAAAATGAGTTTTGCATTTAGTGGAATTTTGGCATCAGGCTGACCTTTCTCTCTCCATAAGCCCATTCTGGTTCAATCTCCAGTTGAGCCTTTTCTCCTTTACTCAGAGTCATGAGCGCTTCATCCCATCCTCTGATGCCTGCCTATTCCAACCTTAGAGCTTAAAGGCTTGGCATTCTTCTTTCAACTCGTTTGAATATTGGCATCAAAAACTGTGCCATCTTGTATATCTCTGTATACCAGCAGTGAGCAACATCTTCCTTTTTGGGGAAGTTGGTTGAAACCCCATCCCCTTTTAAGGACAGATTTTGTATGTTGGTGGACCCTCATCCAGAGTCTTTTCAGACTTGGTTTCTTTGGGTTTATCTTCATTAAGCTTCACGTTTTTCATCTGCTTGGACACTACTTATACTTGCAATATCCTTGACACACTTTCAAAGAGGTGGTTATAGGCTGTAAGCAAATGGTCCCTGTTAGCTATCTTGGCCACATTTTTAATGTTTCCTAATAACTGAGGTTTTGCAAGAAACCGTGGCCCTGTAAGAACTTGAGTGTCCTTCTTGGGTAGCTGCTCACTGTACTGCTGCTTCATGGTCCAGGCCTGGGGCATGCCATCTTCCCTGCTGTGCAGCTTGACTCTCATTTTGAAAATCTATATTTCATATTGTAAAGTATGATTCATTTCTACTGACTGCACTACATCTTTAAATCATGTTTTTCAAAAGTAATTCATCTGTTCTCTTGAAGTATACTCTATATAAACCTGTTACCTTTACATGAAATATAAAACTTGAATTAGTATATTTCTTTTAGTCATGCTTTTTATTTCTTTTTTTTAAATATATATTTTATTGATTTTTTACAGAGAGGAAGGGAAAGGGATACAGAGTTTGAAACATCGATGAGAGAGAAACATAGATCAGCTGCCTCCTGCACACCCCCTCCTGGGGATGTGCCCGCAACCAAGGTACATGCCCTCGACCGGAATCGAACCTGGGACCCTTCAGTCCCCAGGCCGACGCTCCATCCACTGAGCCAAACCGGTCAGGGCTTAGTCATGCTTTTTAAAAAAAATACTGAATCTTGTGCCATTCATTGTCAGGAAAAAAAAAGAGAACAGTCTTCTAAACACTTATTTAAAGCTTAAAATATTATCTGTGTAGGTTTGAATTATATTTTGTGTTCAAATCTACACTAATAAAAGAGAAACATGGTAATTGGCGTACGACCTACCCTTCCCATTGGCTATTCAGCATATCCTTATGCAAATTAACTGTCAGCCAAGATGGCGGCTGGCAGCCAGGCAGCTGGAAACGAACATGAGGTTTGCTTGCTCCAGTAACTGCAGACTCCAAGTTGCCGGCCGCTGAGCTGGCAGTTTGAAACATTCTAACAAATACAGAAGCTAAACAAAAGGCCAGGATCTCAGAGCTGGAGTTATACATTGTTTCAATTATAGAACACTCAGCAGCGGAAGCCTCAGAGCTAGAGCTGGCCCAGAATAAAAAAGAAAAAAAAAGAAAAAAAGGAGCGGTTGGGAGCTTCAGTCAACAACCACCAGCCTGAAGGCAGCCCTCAGCCCCTCACCCAGACTGGCCAGGCACCCCAGTGGGGACCCCCACCCTGAAGGGTGTGTGACCAGCTGCAAACAGCCATCATCCCCTCATCCAGGCTGGCCAGGCACCCCAGTGGGGACCCCCACCCTGAAGGGTGTGTGACCAGCTGCAAACAGCCATCATCCCCTCATCCAGGCTGGCCAGGCACCCCAGTGGGGACCCCCACCCTGAAGGGGGTGTGACCAGCTGCAAACAGCCATCATCCCCTCATCCAGGCTGGCCAGGCACCCCAGTGGGGACCCCCACCCTGAAGGGGGTGTGACCAGCTGCAAACAGCCATCATCCCCTCATCCAGGCTGGCCAGGCACCCCAGTGGGGACCCCCACCCTGAAGGGGGTGTGACCAGCTGCAAACAGCCATCATCCCCTCATCCAGGCTGGCCAGGCACCCCAGTGGGGACCCCCACCCTGAAGGGGGTGTGACCAGCTGCAAACAGCCATCATCCCCTCATCCAGGCTGGCCAGGCACCCCAGTGGGGACCCCCACCCTGAAGGGGGTGTGACCAGCTGCAAACAGCCATCATCCCCTCATCCAGGCTGGCCAGGCACCCCAGTGGGGACCCCCACCCTGAAGGGGGTGTGACCAGCTGCAAACAGCCATCATCCCCTCATCCAGGCTGGCCAGGCACCCCAGTGGGGACCCCCACCCTGAAGGGGGTGTGACCAGCTGCAAACAGCCATCATCCCCTCATCCAGGCTGGCCAGGCACCCCAGTGGGGACCCCCACCCTGAAGGGGGTGTGACCAGCTGCAAACAGCCATCATCCCCTCATCCAGGCTGGCCAGGCACCCCAGTGGGGACCCCCACCCTGAAGGGGGTGTGACCAGCTGCAAACAGCCATCATCCCCTCATCCAGGCTGGCCAGGCACCCCAGTGGGGACCCCCACCCTGAAGGGGGTGTGACCAGCTGCAAACAGCCATCATCCCCTCATCCAGGCTGGCCAGGCACCCCAGGGGGGGGCCCCCCCCCCCCCCGAGTCCAAAAATTTTTGGCCCCCGGGCCTCTAGTTTATAAATAATAAAGTAAAACAAGGTAATATTTATTGTATACTATATCCTGACAAATGGTTACACAAGTCAGAATCATCTTATAAATTCTTCCAGGCATTCTCTGAGTTAATTATTATTATGAATGAATGAATTTTAATTCACTTCTTTTGGAATGTGATAAACTTTTAAATGTATTCATACTTTAAGTTTAGACAATTTTTCTGACCATTGTTTTGAATATAATTGATATCCCAATTTTGTATTTCTTCAGAACAACGTAATTTTGCATACCCATTCTCCATCCTTCAGATCTCTCAACTTTTCCACTTTCTTTGTGACTTCTCTATTCTACTCTACAGTTTAGCACATCTTATTAAATTTTTTTACACAACACTGGTGGGGTTTTATATTTAAAAATACAATAATACTTTTCTCTTTTTTATTTTCTTCATTATACATTTAAAATATATAATCTATAATAATAAAAGCATAATATGCTAATTAGACTGAACAGCTGGACGTCCTTCTGGATGAAGCTGGGCCTGCGAGGACTGAACCTCTTGCACGAATTTTGTGCATCGGGCCTCTAGTTGTTTTATAAGTTCCCTTTCAATCTTTTTTTAAAATCAAATTTATCATTTCATTTTTAACTGTGGTATTTTCTATTCACTGCTCCCTTTTATCTTTTCTGTTCCATTCTATTTCAGTTTT
>NW_005360891.1:0-2721 GCF_000412655.1 Myotis brandtii | reverse complement strand
CTCCATAAACTTCTTCTATTTAATTTGAGAAAAACTGTAAGGATTTCTGTTATAAATTTGAGGTTGTAGTATAAATTTTCGTTCCTTGCATTCTACAGTATTTTGTTTGTATTTTAATGACTGCTAGTAGCCAGGCAGTCACATCCTTTGGCCCAGCTCTGTGCACTTAACACGAGTTGATTCCTTCCCTCTTGCCTGAATAGTGTTAAGGTCTATAGTTGTTAACCCAGTGTTTGATGGCTGAATTTCTTTTGTTTCTGCTGACTTAAGATGCTATTTTGTTTCTGCTGGCTGATTCTGCTAACTTAAGATGAGGACATCTTCTAACACAATTGCTAGATTTTGTATTTGAAAAAAATCAAGAACATAAACCATTGCAATCTCCAGTTTACTCTCAGATCTTTCCTAATTTATGTTTGTGTTTTAATTATGGGAATTTCACTACCTATGTGAAATATTTTATTGTTATTACCTTACCTCTACTTCTGTGCCAAACCAAGATTCATTTTATACCAGGTATTACCTTAATGCTCTGTTCTTTATCCTATTACATATAAAGTTCTGATACCAAAGAGGGTACATATTACCAATGGCTACTTGAAAATGCAGCAGCCATACTGGAAAAAACGACAACTATAAGATTTTTCTGATAGAAAGTAAAGATAGACAAACTGTCCTCCTGATCTATTTCCCCGCCAGGATGTTTGCTTTATGCCATGCCATGCATCACAGTGAGTGATCAATTGCTTCTTTCAGTGAAGTTCCTGTGTCCCTGTATAAAGTAAATTTTCTCCTTTTAGATGGGTAAAGAGGTTTGATATGTCTCAACCAAGTATTGCATTATGTGCCTTGTTTCTTTTTCTGTTTTCTCAATTCTGTTGGAAGTTATCAGATGCTATTTTTTAAAACAAATTAATACTTTCTAAGCATCATTTAACATTACTGGGAAAGGCTTGTTCTATAAAAAAAAGATCTAAGGGAAATATATGTTGTCAATCTATTTGTAAATTATGGGATTGTGATTGACTTACATTTCAAATGCCTCAATTTCTATTTTTAATTTAAAAAGTAAAGTCATTTGTGTTCTTTCTATTTGTGTGTGTGTGTGTGTGTGTGTGTGTGTGTGTGTGATTTTCATGTCTATTTTAAAGAAAACCATGGCATAAATATGAACATGAATTTAATTTTAGAAACTGTCTGTGAAAGTTGAAACAAGCACTATTATGTGCCTTGTGGTTTACTTGGCTTACATGGCAGTTATTGACAGAGGAAGAAGTTCTACATTTATAGACCTCAAAAATTATTCTTCTAGTGGCGGCTCAAATGCATACATAGTTTGGTCTGAACTTCTGTCCTAACTTTCAGGGTCATGACCTCTGACATAGAGGATGATGCTCATCATTGCTATTGCTGTGGGTAGTATATAAAGACTTATGTAATACCATAAGGAACATGTCCTTACCAATTATTGCACTGGCAATGTCTGTCTGTCTGTCTGTCTGTCTGTCTCTCTCTCTCTCTTTGAGGACAGAATCATATTAGGATGATCTTTCAGTTCACCTTGTAAAGATTATTTTCTAATACTGCTATTATCTTGAAGATTATATATGAGTCATTTTATAAAAATAAAAATACATGTGAGTGTTAAGTCTGTAGAGTTGTCACATGTTCTAATTTAACATACATAATTGGTTTCTATACTTTGTTGATACATCACAAATATCTCACAGGATAAATGTAGCTAAGGACAGAAATATTTTAATCACTGTATTTATTTTAGAATTGATTTACTTTTCATGTTTTTATGAAAAAGAATTCCATTAAATAGTATTACTTTTATATCTATAAGAATTTTCAATGAAAGTAATTGTATTAAAATCAATTTAGATAGATAGATAGTTTGATATATTATAACAACATATGGCAAGTAAGGGAATGAAAAGAAGTATTACATTAAAAAGAAAAAATTATAGCATTCATTTATAATTCAAAGAACTTTTGAAAGAATTAACTGGCTTTTTTTATTAATATATAAAAACCCTTAGGTAACATGCAAACTAATAAAAACTCATTTATTAGTTAAAAATTATCCTTTTTGCCATTTAGTGTGAATAATAAATATTTTATAACAATACTTTCAATATACACTTTCAACAATTATTAAGCTGTAAGTATTCCATTTTTTAAATTGTTATTAGTTGCATCCTTTTATTTATTCATTCTTTCCTCTGCTACTTCCTTTATTACAGTAATGGCTTACATCCACAAATATAAACAGCAAGCTAAAGAACTATAATCAGAAGTCTTTCTTTTTTTTTTTTTTTTTCCACTTGTGATTCTATTACGTTTATTAAATAGTGGGTTTCCACACATGGCTTTTTAAATAATCCAGGCATGTGGAGAAGGGAGAGGATGACACAGTTGGAGCTCCCTTCCTCCTAATACATAAGTATTTACATTTCAGCAACTGGACAATCCTGGCTCAGAAGGAGGCAGCAAGAATCCAAAAAAGGTGGAGGGGGAGGCCCTAGGAGAACAAACAACAAGACTTATTTCCCCCACCCTATCCCCCCAAAAAACCATCCAACCCATCCTAGTGGACTCTGGTGGTGTCCATCTCCCATTCCTTCCCAAATCTTGGAAGTAGGGTTTCTCCTCACCAGAATAAGAGCACTTGGAATAACAGAGTAGGGTCCCTTCACCAAAAAAAAACAACAACAA
>NW_005360890.1:0-842 GCF_000412655.1 Myotis brandtii | reverse complement strand
TCTTGATATCTGGGTGTTTATTTCATGATAACTCAATGAACTATGGATTTTGTTTTATATTTAAAATAAAACCACTTTTTTAAAAGAAAGAGAGAAAAAAAGGAAAGAACTCTGGTTAAGACTGGATTCTAATGCCTAGATTTCCCCTATACTGACCTTTCTCTTCTTTGCCATGCCACCACTTACTTCTTACCTTTTGTCTTCTTTAGTCTGGAACAGAAGTTGGATGGCTTTTTCTTTAAAGGGTTAGATAGTAAACATTTTATACTTTGACTAGAGGGAACTGGGGGTCTCCAGAGGCAGGCACGCGGAGCATCCAGGCCCGCCTGGGGGTGGGTCCAGCCGGTCCATGTGCCTGCCACACCAGTGTGGCGGAGGGGACTGGGTGCCACCATCTTGTGGCTGTGGGCGCTGCCATCTTTGAGGGCGTGACAGTCAATTAGCATATTCCCTCCTCATTGGCTGTGGGCGCAGCCATCTTTGCGACAGCGTGAGGGTCACTTAGCATATTCCCTCTTTATTAGATAGGATAGGCCAAAGTGTTTCCATTGCAACTACCCAACTGTGACATTATAGCATGAAAACAGCCACATATTTTGTAATGAAAGAGGATGGCTATGTTTCAATAAAATTTTATTTATGGACAATGAAATGTGAATTTGATGTATATTTTACATTTCATAAAATAGTATTAATTTTGTGATTTTTTGTTGTTGTTGTTAATGCTCACGCAAAATTCAAATCTTGCGTAAAGATCTTTATATCTATCTTGCTGGTAAGTTTCTGTTTAAGGATTTTATGAACAAAAATGCATGGGCAGTTGTTTATTTCAGAAAAACATT
>NW_005360889.1:0-1166 GCF_000412655.1 Myotis brandtii | reverse complement strand
GGGTCCCAGGGAGGTGGAGGAGACTCCACCCAAAACTTTCAATTCGGTCGTTAAACTGGAATTGGGACGTCCCATGGAAGGACCTACATGGAGGGCTGGATGCAGCGGTACTCCTGGTCCTGACCTGCGGCCATGATGGTGGCCGGGGTCCCTGGTTTGTGCGGCATTAGGCCGCACTGGGTTTGTCTGTCTGGTGTTTGTCTTAGTGTTTGTTGTCTTGGTGTTTGTCAAAATGGGCCAAGGGTCGTCATCTGCTTCTTTGTGCACCCCACTGCAATGTTTTTTGAAAATTTTTAGGACTTCAAGGAGCGATCTACAGGTTACGGGCAACCTTAGGTTGCATTTGTCTGGTTTGTTTTGTCTTTGTTCTTTATTGTCTTTGTCTTTGTCAAAATGGGTTAGGGTCAGTCATCTTTGTTGACTCCCTATCAGTCAGGCCCACTCCGGGTGAGTGGAAGGGGAGCTTGATCACCTCCCGGGAAGCCATAGAGCTCCCTCAGAAATTGGGAATTAGGAATTGGGTGGATTGTTTAAACTCTGAGTGAATGTCTGGTGAAAGTGTGTGAGTGTGGAGGGAGGGGGCCTGCCCTCTCCTCTCCTTTATGTGGCTCCACGACTTCGGTTACGAAGTCCAAGGGGGCCCCAACCTGCGGTTCCTCGATTCATCATATGGCATAACGGTGACTCACCCCCACGTGGAGGTGACCAGGCCCGGGGTTTATACGGGTGCACCTTAGCTAAGAAAAATCTAAGCTCCCAAGGACGTGGCCAGGTGGGCATCTGAGTGAGGATCTGTGAAAACAGGTAACCCCCTCCCTTGTCTGTCTCTTGTCACCTATCATTATGGGGTCGGGACAAAGTAAACCCACTGTTCTCAATTGCATGTTGGAAACTGCTGTTTGTTTGTGTGGGACTAGCCAATTTACTACAGAGAAGGGGGACTGGATGCAGCTCCAGCCTGGGCTAGTCTACTAAGAAAGTGTAAGTACAGGTGTTTGTCTGCCTTAGCTGTTCATTAACTAGTCTGTGAAGTGAAAGCTACTTTGATTTATTCTGCTTTTCTGTTGATACGCTTGGTTGAACGTTTGGGCTGACCCGTAATGGTCTGCAAAAGTCTCTTGGCAGCTGAGAGAATTATTTTTCTCAGAGTCTTTTGCTCACTATTA
>NW_005360888.1:0-1016 GCF_000412655.1 Myotis brandtii | reverse complement strand
CATATTTCACAGACCTAGAACAAACTATCCAAAAATTTATATGGAATATAAAAATACCCTAATAGCTGCAGCAATCATGAGGGGAAAAAAAGTTGGAGGGATCACAATACCAGCAGCATCAAGCTGTATTACAAAGCCACTGTTCTTAAAATTGGCTGATACTGGCACAAGAACAGACATATAGAGCAATGGAACAGAACAGAGAACCCAGAAATCAACCCAAGTCATTATGCTCAATTAATACTTGACAAAGGAGCCAAGAGCATACAATTGAGTCAAGACAGTCTCTTCAATAAGTGGTGCTGACAAATTTGGTCAGATACATGCAAAAAATGTGAAACTGGACCACTAACTTACACCATACACAAAAATAAACTCAAAATGGATAAAGGACTTACGTGTAAGACAGGAAACTGTAAAAATCTTAGAAGACTCCATAAGCAACAAAACATCAGACTTATGTCATAGGAATATCTTTACCAATAGAGCTCCTAGGACAATGGAAACTAAAGAGAAAATAAACAAATGAAACTACATCAAAATAAAATGCTTCTGCACAGCAAAATAAAACACCAACAAAATAACAAGAAAGCCACTGCATGGGAGAACATATTTACCAATATGATCTTTGATAAGGGTTTAATCTCTAAAATTTACAAGGGACTCATAGAACTTAACAAAAGGAAGATACACAATCCAATCAAAAAATGAGCAAAGGACCTAAATCAACACTTTTCAAAAGAGAATATACAGAAGGCCAAGAGACATATGAAAATATGCTCAAAGTCAGTAATTATCTGAGAGATGCAAACCAAAATGACAATGAGGTACCATCTTACACCTGTCAAAATGGCTATCATCAACAAATCAACAAATGACAAGTGCTGGAGAGGATGCAGAGAAAAAGGAACCCTTCTTCACTGCTGGTAGGAATGCAGACTGGTACAGCCACTGTGGAGAACAGTATGGAGTTGCCTCTAAAAAGTTAAAAATGGAACTCCCATTCGACCCAGTAA
>NW_005360887.1:0-741 GCF_000412655.1 Myotis brandtii | reverse complement strand
AATTCACAGTAAGGGTAATGCAGTTCATAAACCAATGAATGAGAAAATTAACAACTTATGGAAGTAAAACATATCCCATCAGAAGAGTAATTGGATTAAAAAAAAAAAGAAAGAAAGGAGGAGGAGAGCCTCAGGGAGCTTTGGGACAACATGAAACAAAGTAATGTATGTAGAGTAGAGGTGCCAGAAGGACAAAAATTGAAGCAAGGAATAGAAAACCTATTTGAAGAAATAATGACAGAAAATTTTTCTGAAATAGGGAAGAAAAAGTCACTCAAGCACAGAGTCCCAAATAAGATGAACCCAAAAAGAACCACACGAAGTCATATTGTAATTTTATCTACAAGAGGTCCTCCATTATATTATCAAATGATTTCTCAACAGAAACACAACAGGCCAGAAGGAAATAGGACGAAGTATAGGAAGTGATGCAAAGCAAGGGTCTGAATACAAGAATACTCTAACCGGCAAGGCTATCAATCAAAATTGAAGGGGAAATCAGATGCTTTGCAGACAACAAAACAAAACAAACAAACAACAAAAAAAGGGAGTTTATCACTACGAAGCCAGCAATGCAAGAAATGCTAAAGGGACTACAGTAAAAAGAAGAAATAAAAAGGGAAGAAGGAACACAGGCATAAATAAAAATGGCTATAAATAAGTACCTAACAATAATAATCTTAAAGGTAAATGGACTAAATGCACCAATCAAAAAACATAGAGTGGCTGAATGGATAAGAA
>NW_005360886.1:0-787 GCF_000412655.1 Myotis brandtii | reverse complement strand
AAAAGCTTCTGCTATTTTAAGGGCCTGGGGAATGGAGAACACCACCAGGAGGCTTCTGAATCCGGGCGCCTACGCTAGGAATGCGAATATGTGTGTGAGCAAGTTGTGTGGGAGGGTGGGAAGGACGGAGTCCTTGATAAGTAACGCCCTCCAGAGTCTTCAGGGTACAAACCGTGCACCAACTCGAGTGGAGACAGCAGCTTGCGTTTGGGCCCAAAAGATTAAACATGGTTTGAAAACTACTGTAATACTTGATAGAATACAGGATTAATTTATGAAGGAAAGATACAGTCATTTAGCTTTTAGGGAGAGTGGAGTTTAATACATTTTGTGCTGGTAAATAGTTTATATCTAATTGGCTTAGTAAACTCACTTTAATATACCAATGGATATTGCTTTAGAAGGCATGCTCTTTATCTTGCTGATGGAAACCAAGATGGGTTTCTAGTTCCTAGAAGATATTTTTTCCATTCACTGTACATGTCCAGACCTTCATGAGTCTTCCAAGAGGCAGACTAAAGAAGAACTGTCAACAGTAGCATACAATGTTATAGCCTGAAAATATGAAAGCTCTTATAAAGGAGGTGTCAGTCATTGTTTATTAGTCGATTTCACGGCTGCTGACTAATTAGGAGCAGAGGAAAAGTCTTGCCAATTAGAGTGCTTTGCCTCTTGAGTCAGATTGGAAATAATGACTTAGAATTATTCAGCATTTATACAGCACTTTTATATGAATAAAATGCACCAATCATTTAAAAATATATTGTTATTGATTTCAGAGAGGAAG
>NW_005360885.1:0-590 GCF_000412655.1 Myotis brandtii | reverse complement strand
ATGTAAGTGCTTATCACATATTCATACACAAGAGGTATGGTTCCTACCCTGAAAGAGCAAAGTCTAGTCAAGAGGACAAGATATATTTATAGAAAGTTACCTGAAACAGTGATGGATTAGGTAACACATGACTGACTATCTATTCTACATAAAAGCCTAAGCAACAACCATTACGGCCGAACGGCCAGAACGACAGGTCGCTATGATGTGCACTGAACACCAAGGGGCAGATGCTCAATGCAGGAGCTGCCCCTGGTGGTCAGTGTGCTCCCACAGAGGGAGCGCCGCTCAACCAGAAGCCAGGCTCGCGGCTGGTGAGTGCAGTGGCAGTGCTAAGGAGCAGCGAGCCGAGCAGTAAGGAGCAGCAAGCAGGCAGGTGGTAAGGAGCGAGGGGTCCTGGACTGCGAGAGGGATGTCCACCTGCTGGCTTAGGGCCTCCCTTCCCCGGCTGCCGGCCAGGGCCTTCCTTCATTCCACGCTGCCCCCTGGTGGCCAGCACACATCATAGCGAGCAATTGGTCTCCCTGTCAAACTCCCATGGGGACAATTTTCGTATTAGGCTTTTATATATATAGACTAGAGGCCCGGTG
>NW_005360884.1:0-539 GCF_000412655.1 Myotis brandtii | reverse complement strand
GGAAAATTGGACAGATAGATGCAAAAAAAATGAAACTCGATCACCAACTTACACCATATACAAAAATAAATTCAAAATGGATAAAGGACTTAAACGTAAGACGGGAAACCATAAAAACCCTAGAAGAATCCATTGGCAGCAAAATATCAGACATATGTCACAGCAATATCTTTATCGATTCAGCTCCTAGGGCAATGGACACTAAGGAGAAAATAAACAAATGGGACTACATCAAAATAAAAAGCTTTAGCACAGGAAAGGAAACTTAACAAAACAACAAGAAAGCCCACTGCATGGGAGAACATATTTGCAATGTTATCTCTGGTAAGGGTTTAATCTCCAACATTTATAGGGAACTCATACAACTTAACAAAAGGAAGATAAACAATCCAATCAAAAAATGGTCAAAGAACCTAAATAGACACTTTTCAAAAGAGGACATACAGAAGGGCCAAGAGACATATGAAAATATTCTCAAAGTCATTAATCATCAGAGAGATGTAAATCAAAATGACAATGAAGTACCATCTCACACCTGT
>NW_005360883.1:0-611 GCF_000412655.1 Myotis brandtii | reverse complement strand
AGTGCCAGGGGAGAGAGGACGTGCAGAAGAGACTTTGAGAGATTTGCGCACAGAGCTGGTCGGTGGAGTGTTGTGAGCTCACGCACCTACTCAGGCTATTTTTTATTTTTATTTTTATTTCCTCCTTAAATCTTTGCATTTGATTATTAAACCCAATACATAGGATTGCCCAATTGGGGCCACTCACAGAGACTGCAGGGAAAGTTGTTTTTGTCACTCGCAGAGACTGCAGGGAAAAGTTGTTTTTGTGGTACCTGGGAATCAGAGCTAGGAGTAACAATCAAAGAAACAGCTCTGTGGCAGTCTACTCTCCCGAACTACTGGCTAGAGAGGACTTATAGCTTCAGAGGTCAATCCAGAAACACTGCCATCCAGGGGCTGAACCACAAACTGACTCTTCTGTAAACACAAATAAAGGCAGTCTGGGAAACAAATACGGCCTGTTTTAAAATCAGGACTGTGGTTTACAACACGGAGGAACAGTGTATCGCAGGGAACTTCAACACTTTCCTGAATACCTGAAAGGACTAAGGCGTGCCAAAAAGAAGAGTAGAGAAAGTGAAGGACCTTCACTACTGCACATTTTTTTTTTCACCTTTTACTTAAGAAAC
>NW_005360882.1:0-775 GCF_000412655.1 Myotis brandtii | reverse complement strand
CACCTCCTCGCAGACGACCTCATTGTAGCCGTTGTCCGGGTCCAGGGTGACGGTCCCCGCACACACCTTCACCACCTGCAAGGGCGCAGGTCACACCTCCCCCCGGAGCTGAGCCCTCCCGGCCGCCCCGTCCCTGGGAATGGGCCCCGAGGCCTCCTGTCCAGCATCTCGGGGTGCCCCAGCCCCCAGCTCACCCCGTTCTCCTTGAAGTCACACTCCTCGGGGGGCTGCCGCGTCGTCCTGGGGCACACAGTCTCCTTCAGGGTGAAGCTCACAGGCTTCGGGGTGTCTGGGTTCAGGTCCTGGCGGGAGAGAAAGTGGGGAGACCAGGGCTGGGCCTCTGCTTGCTTCCCTGGTCTCGCCCTGCTCCGCCCCCTCCAAAGAGAACAGCCTTCAGCAGCCCTGCCCTGTCCCTGGGGCTGGTTTGGTGCTGGGTGTGGGCAGGGGGAGAGGGCAGAGCCCGCCCAGCTCCAAGGGGACCCGGGGCGCAGGGCCTCCTGGGGCCTCCTGTGTGGGAGGCAGATGAGCACAGGACACTCAAATCAGGGCCATGCCCTGGTCCGTTTGGCTCAGGGCACCTTCAGTCCTGGGTGCAGGAGGCAGCTGATCAATGAATCTCATCATGGATGTTTCTCTCTCTCCCTCTCCCTTCCTCCCTGAAATCAATAAAAATCTATTTTAGCCCTGGTCAGTGTGGCTCAGTGGGTTTTCTCGTGCACGAGGCAACCAATAGATGTGTCTCTCACATCAATATTTCTCTCCGTCTTTCCCTCTC
>NW_005360881.1:0-533 GCF_000412655.1 Myotis brandtii | reverse complement strand
TGCTAAAGGGTCTGCTGTAAAAAGAAGAAATATGAAGAAAAGAAGGAGCACAGGCATAAAGAATAAAAATTATGACAAACAACTACCTATGCATAAATGGATTAAATGCTCCAATCAAAAGATGTAGGGTAGCTGAATGGATAAGAAAACATGACCCACATATCTTCTATCTACAAGAGACCCAGCTTAGAACAAAGGACTCACACAGACTGATAGTGAAGGGTTGGAAAAACATTTTCAGGGGAATGGAAATGGAAAAAAAAAGCTGGGGTAACAATATTTATATCTGACAAATTAGACCTCAAAGTGAAGGCCATAACAAGAGATAAGGAAGGCCACTTCATAATACTAAAGGGAGCAATTCAACAAGAAGATATAACTCTGGTAACATATATGCACCCAATACAGGAGCACCCAAATACATAAAAAAATCTTCTGGAGGATATCAAAGGAGAGATTGGCAGCAATACTGTCATAGTAGGATACTTGAATATGACACTAACACCACTGGACAAATCCTCTAAACAAAAAAT
>NW_005360880.1:0-742 GCF_000412655.1 Myotis brandtii | reverse complement strand
AGCAAACTGAAGAAAATAGCACAAGATTTTAAGTTTCAAAGTGACAGAGAGTGTGTGCCTTTCAGCTTCTATCTGGCAAGGCACTTTTAGTACTAAAGGAATCACTGCCATATAGGAAACCCCATTATTGTGGAATTCAAAAGACAATCCTATCTTTATATATAAAGAGTTAATATGTGAATTTGTCCGGGGCTCAGTACCAGTCACGAAGGAACAAATTTGCATATTACCTCTATAGAGGCTGCAAGCGCAGATGAGGGGGGACTGGGACTGCTGTGCGGTGAGGCAAGCCATGCATGGCGCAGGAAAGCAGCAGGCCCGCAGAGAGCAGGGAGCAGGGCCTGCAGAGAACAGGAAGCTGGGCTGGCCAGTCATACTGTCAATGATCAGGTCTGCAGAGAGCACAGTGGAGCAGGGCCTGCCAGCGCTGCAGGGAAGAGCAGGTCTGCAGAGAGCTGGGTGGACCAGGCCCACAGAGGAAACTGGAGCCTAGAGACAGGGGGGTGTGCCCAGGTCGCCTCTGTACAATGATACTCACATTTCCACGTTCTCCAAACTTTTTGTGAGATCACTCTATAACAAAAGAAAACAAAAAATGTTTCAAATTATTAAGTCAATTCTATTGCTTTTATCTTTTTTTTTTAATTCTCACCGAATATGCTTTTTTGTTTGGTTGGTTTGTTTTCTAAAGAAAGAGGAAGAAAAAGAAAGAGAGAGAGAGAGAGAAACATCAGTGTGAGAG
>NW_005360879.1:0-829 GCF_000412655.1 Myotis brandtii | reverse complement strand
TCAAGGATCTTAGTGAGAATGTCAAAGACATAAAAAATACCAGTCAGAAATTAAGCATACACTAACTGACATAAAATATAATTTACAGGGACTCAACAGTAGAGTAGAGGATTCAGAGAATCAAATCAATGATTTGGGATACGAGGAAGCAAAAAACAACCAATCAGAAGAGCAAAAATATGAAGATAGTGTAAGGAGCATCTGGGGCAACTTCAAGAATACCAACATACACATTATGGAAATGCCAGAAGGAGAAGAGAGAGAGCAAGGTATTGAAACCCTATTTGAAGAAATAATGACAGAAAACTTCCCCTACTTGGTGAAAAAAACAGACTTACAAGTCTAGGAAGTCCAAATAAGAGGAACCCAAAGAGGCCCACACCAAGAAACAACATAATTAAAATGACAAGGGTTAAAGACAAAGAATCTTACAAGCAGCAAGAGAAAAGCAGTTAGTTACCTACAAGGGAGTGCCTGTGACTATCAGTTGATTTCTCAACAGAAACTTTCACGCCATCATTTAGAATTGAGGGTTAGATAAATAACTACACAGACAAGAAAAAGCTAAAGGAGTTCATCACCACCTAACCAGTAATACATGAAATGTTAAGGGTATTCTTTAAGAAGAGGAAGAGGAAGAGGAAGAGGAAGAGGAAGAGGAAGAGGAAGAGGAAGAGGAAGAGGAAGAGGAAGAGGAAGAGGAAGAAGAAGAGGAGGAGGAGGAGGAGGAGGAGGAAGGACAAGGAAGAGGAGAAGGAGAAGGAGGAGGAGGAGAAGGGAAGAAGAAATATAAACAATAAAGTGGCAATAAATACATATCTATCAACAA
>NW_005360878.1:0-806 GCF_000412655.1 Myotis brandtii | reverse complement strand
CATGACAGACCAAAGGAATAAATCCTTTACTTCTAAGGCCTAGTATCTTCCCACTACATTCTGTTTAGTAAAACAATAGGGAGAGAAATAGAGAAAGAGAAAATTAAGAGGAGGGAGAGAAACGGAAAGGAGTTAGAAAAAGGGAGGGAGATACACATAGAAAGAGGAAAGTACAGAGAATGAGAAAAGGAAGAAACAAGGTAGTCATTTCCAACAACAATATGGTTTCATTGAATGTACATCCATCATGTTAAGTTAACTTTTCTTTTTCAGCAAAATCTGTCATTCTGAATGAATGACAGAACCTCATCACCAGTAGGGAATCTATGGCATAATCCAGATGAGAAATGTTAATAACTTGGACTAGAGTGGCAGCAATAGAGATTGAATTTGGGATATAGGTCAGAAAGATATATTGTTGGGAGGTAAGTGAATGGAAGGGTAGAGGGTAAATTCAAAGTTTTTGACTTGAGTAATTAGGTGGATGGTGATAACCATTTATTGAGATGGGGTAAACCTTTGGACAAGCTTATACCTGATTGCTCAGGAAAAATTCTGAGTATACAGTTGGATATTTGAGGTGGGAGCTTAGGAAAGAGCAAGGCTGAAGATATAAATTTGGGAGTTTTCAGTATAAAGAGATTATGGGACTAGATGAGATTATCTAGAGATGGAATGAAAATAGAAAGGATAAGAATGCTGAGGTCTGAGTCTAGAGTACTCTATTTTCAGAAAGCCAGGAGAGGGTGCCAGCAAATGAGACCCAGAGTTATTAGTGAGGGAAATGCTGAAGATATGGGTTATTC
>NW_005360877.1:0-1253 GCF_000412655.1 Myotis brandtii | reverse complement strand
AACTCATAGAATTGTACAGGTAGAAGCAGCAGATCCACGTCTACATTATTATGTCACCCTCACAGTTGAATCTGCGCTGTTGTGGAAATTAGAGTCAGTTGCCCCCAGGAGGAGGTCTGAGTCCCCCTACCCCCTTGAGCAGAAGGTGGGCAGCTCTGTGACTGCTCCGCCACTTCCAGGCCCAGCGTTAGGAGGATTTGCAGTTTCTGCTTCCTTCTTCCAGAGCCTTGAACCATCATGAAAGAACTCCCACTCCCTTTCTGGGGAAGCCTGGAGACCACACGGAGGAAAGGAAACCCGCGGAGCCCAACCTGCCAACTGTTTGCACTGAGGTGCAGGACATGCAGGTAAAGTCGCCTTGGGTCCTCCAGGCCATTCTAGGCACCGGCTGATACACCAGGTACCCCAGCTGACACCACATGGAACAAAAGAACCTCCCAGTGGAACCCTGCCCAAATACCTGACCCAAGGATTTATAATAAACATGAAAATGGTTGGCCCTGGCCCGGTGGCCCAATTGGTTGGAGCGTTGTCCTGTGCACCAGAAGGTTGCAGGTTTGATCCCCAGTCTGGGTGTGTACAGGAGGGAACCAACCAACAGATGCTTTTCTTTCTCCCTTCTCTCTCTCTCTCTCTCAAATCAATTTTTAAAAAAATATATACTCAGATGAGGATTAAAAAAAATTGTTGATGTTTTCAGCCACTAAGTTTTGAGTGGTTTATGTTGCAGCATTAGTTAACCAGGCGCCCTGCTGTTGGCTCCATTGGTAGGAAGACACCAGCACACAGGCCAAACATCCTCTCATCATTCCTTTGGGAACAAAAGAAAAGGAAGCAGTAAAGTCTTTGAAGCAGGAAAGAGACTGATTTGAATATTAAGTCAATTTGCAAAGTCTTGAATTCAAGGCTAAGGAGTGAGATTTTACTAGAGGCAGTAGAGAACCACTGAGTGTTTTGAACAGGGAGTAATGCAATCGGAGCTGTGCTTTAAAAACATCATTGAACAGCGTTGTGCAAAGTGGATTGGAGGAAGGCGAGATTAGGGGTGAGAAGGCCAATTCAATGATCCCAAATTCAACATCTCAGATGAAAAGTAAATTGTCAGAATCCAGGCGAGTGACAGAAAACCAGAAGAAAAGTTCCTGTGTTTCTCCACGGGATGACACTGAGCTGGGGGGACATTTGGGGATGCCTAGAGCTGTTTCTGATTGTCACAGTGACTGGAGGGCATTACTGGCATTTGGTGGGCAGGG
>NW_005360876.1:0-894 GCF_000412655.1 Myotis brandtii | reverse complement strand
TCCATTTGTTCATGTCTTCCTTTATCTCTTTTTTCAGCGTCCTGAAATTTTCTGAGCAGACATCCTTTATCTCCTTGGATAAATTTATTCCTAGGTAACTTATTTTTTTCTTTGTTGCAATGGTAAATGGGATTGGTTTTTTTTGTTTGTTTGTTTTTAGTTTCTCTTTCTGTAAGTGCATTATTGATGTACTTAAAAGCCATAGACTTGTGGGTGTTAATTTTGTATCCTGTTATATTGCTGAATTCATTTATTAAGTCTACTAGTTTTTTTATGGAATCTTTGGGGCTTTCTATGTACAATATCATGTCATCTGCGAATAATGATAATTTGTATGCCTTTTATTTCTTCTTCTTCTCTGATCACAATGGCTAGTACTTCCAGCACTATGTTGAACAGGATGGTGAGATTGGGAATCCCTGTCTTGTTCTTATCTTAGGGGAAATTATTTTAGTTTTTCCCCATTGAGTATGATGTTGGCTGTGGGTTTGTCATATAAGGCTTTTAATATTTTGAGGTATGATCCCTCTATTCCCACTTTGCTGAGAGTTTTTATCAAGAAAGGGTGTTGGATTTTGTCAAATGTTTTTTCTGCATCAATTGATATGATTATGTGATTTTTGTCTCTCAATTTGTTTATGTGATGTATCACATTTATTGATTTGTGGTTACTGTACCATCCTTGTATCCCTGGAATAAATCACACTTGGTCATGGTGTATGATCTTTCTAATGTAATGCTGGATCCAATTTGCTAGAATTTTGTTGAGGATTTTAGCATCCATGTTCATTAAGGATATTGGCCTGTAGTGCTCTTTTTTCGTAGTGTTTTTATCTGGTTTTCGAATGAGGGTAATTCTGGCTTCATAGAAAAAGCTTGGAAGTGTGCCTTCCT
>NW_005360875.1:0-1559 GCF_000412655.1 Myotis brandtii | reverse complement strand
AGCAACCTAAGTGTTCATCAATAGATGAATGGATAAAAAAGGAAGCATATATATAATGGATTATGACTTATTCATAAAAATAATCATATTTTGCCATCTGCTACACCATTGGATGGACCTACAGGATATTGTGCTGAATGAAATAAATCAGTCAGAGAAAGACAAATGCATCTAATCTCAATTGTATGTGGAATCTATAATAAAAATAAACAAACAAGCAGAACAGAAACAGACTCAAAGATACAGAGAACAATTTGATGATTGCCAGATGGGAGGTGGGTTGGGGAGATGAGTAGAAAAGGTGAAGGGATTAAGAAATACAATTTGGGGGGGGGGAGAAGTACAAATTGATACTTAAAAAAAAATGAAACTAGACCATCAACTTACACCATACACAAAAATAAACTCAAAATGGATAAAGGACTTTAACATAAGATGGGAAACCATAAAATCTTAGAGGAATCCACAGGCAGCAAAATACCAGACATCTGTCATAGCAATATACATACCAATACAACTCCTAGCACATGGAAACTATGGAGCAAATAAACAAATGGGACAACATCAAAGTAAAAATCTAATGCACAGCAAAAGAATCCATCAATAAAACAACAAGAAAGCCCACTGCATGAGAGAACATATTTGCCAATGTTATCTCCAATAAGGTTTAATTTCCAAAATTTATAGGGAACTCATATAACTTAACAAAATGAAGATAAACAATCCAATAAAAAAATGGGCAAAGGACTTAAATAGACACTTTTGAAAGAGGACATATAGAAGTCCAAGAAACATATGAAAACATGTTCAGAGTCACTAATCATCTGAGAGATGCAAATCAAAATGACAATGAGGTAGCATCTCACACCTGTCAGAATGACTTTCATCAACAAATCAACAAACGACAAGTGCTGGAGAGGATGCGGAGAAAAGGGAACACTCGTGCACTGCTGGTGGGAATGCAGACTGGTGCAGCCACTATGGAAAACAGTATGGAGGTTCCTCAAAAAACTAAAAATGGAACTTCCATTTGACCCAGTAATCCCACTTCTAGGAATGTGTCCCAAGAAAACAGAAACACCAATCAGAAAGGATATATGCACCGCTATATTCACAGCAGCACAATTTACAATAGCTAAGATGTGGAAAGAGCCTAAACGCCCATCAGCAGATGAGTGGATTAGAAAACTGTGGTACATTTACATAATGGAATCCTACTCTGCTGTAAAAAATAAGGAATTCTTCCCATTTGCAACATCATGGATGGACATGGAGAGCATTATGCTAAGCAAAATAAGCCAGTCGGAGAAAGATAAATATCATATGATCTCACTCATTTGTGGAATATAATGAACAACATAAACTGATGAACAAAAATAGACCCAGAGACAAAGAAGCATTGAATAGACTGTGAAACCTCAGAGGGAAGGAAGGGGAGGCTGGAAGGTGTAAGAGATCAACCAAAGGACTTGTATATATCCAGTAAGCATAACCATTGGCCACAGACACTAAAAGGGTAAGTGCATGTGCTGGGGGATGGGAGTGGCCAGGGAGAGGTC
>NW_005360874.1:0-2255 GCF_000412655.1 Myotis brandtii | reverse complement strand
CCTCCTTGAAACTGTCCTCAAGACACCCTGCCTCCTGACTTGTTCTCTCCCTTACTCATTTCTCAGAAGAAACCTATGAGGTAGGACTATTCCTATCCACATTCTAGAGATAAAGAAATGGAAACCTAGAGATGCTCAGTACATTCCCCAAACTGACACAGCGAACTGACCGACATCACAGAAATGAAGTCTGGCTAGTTGATGAAGAAAGGGGGGTTATTGAAAGGACTCTGGAGAGACCACAAATCTCTGCAAGGGCTGGAGACAGGTTGCCAGGAATAACACTTGAAATCATATCACAGAGCAAGTCCCCCGAAGAAACCTCTATCTCAGCCACTATCCCCAGCACACTCTGGATGATGACTGTCATGGGGTCACTGTCATGGCTGCCATCTCACACGGGATGTAGCCACCCTAGGTCCACCACTCTGGCCAGATAGGATTCTGCACAGTCCCTACCTCAACACATCAGCAGCTGCTGAGTCACAGCCAAGGGCAGGTGCATCTGGATCGTGCACCAGCATCCTAGCTGCAAAGGATGCTGGGGAAACAAGTATGTATCAGCAATTCGTAGCTTCTATAATGTGTGTGTGGTGGTGCAGGGGTTTCCTGCAATCATATGAAGCATGTCCAGTTGCTGACAGACAAAAAGAATGACCAATAGTCACTCAACAAATGAAATACTTAGTCTAGTACCTGATGTGCTATCCTTCACCCTTTATTTTACCCAACTCTGTGTTGAGCACAGTGTCAGAGAACACCATGGTATAAAGATATTCAAACCACCCCAGTTCCCAACACCCTCACAAAACGGCCAGCTTTCCCCACATCTGTCTCCTCATTCTTCTCCCCAAGAAGCCAATCGATATCTGATAAACAAGTCTCTGCTAAATGCTGATGACTGAAAATGGGTTACGTAGTGTCTGGTTCTTCCTGGAATCTTTCTATTTTCACAGGAGATTCTAGAAACTGCAAAGTTTCAACCCCCAAAATTTCAAGCAGCTGTGATATTCACCAGAGGAAGATTTGGGTCAGCAAGGAAGTCTTTTGACTCAGACAAGCGCTCTTCAATATTAACCTTGGATAAACAGGTATCACCAACTCCTACAACCCCTTACCTTTGAGCAGACAAGTCTTTTGACTCAGACAAGCGCTCTTCAATATTAACTTTGGATAAACAGGTATCACCAACTCCTACAACGTACCCTTACCTTTGAGCAGAACTCACAGGCTTTCCCACATTTTGCCTCACTGCATCTTCCCGCAAGCCCTATGTGAGCTTTAAGATAAGTGTGAATTTCCTAGGGGACTACATTAGGTAAGTGAGAACTGAGATTTACTGACCTAGGTTTATAGGCCTAGGTTTACTGACTCCTAATCAAATGCTTTCACTTTCTGTGAGTCCCGCCTGACCTCCAGGTAAAGAACAATTCCAGTGGTGTCAGTGAATAAGGGAGCAAGGGAACCCAAAAGACAGTCCCCGGGGGCAGGAGAGGCTGACAGGGAAGAAGAAACAACCCCAAGATGATCCCCTTCCTAGAACACATTCCATTCGCTTTAACTCCGAGTGTTTTCAAATGGGTTCTGATTCCAACACATGCACATTCAGCAGGATGACTGAGTATAATTACTTCCTTTTTGTTTCAAAAATTGCAAAAATTAGGGGATGTGCAACCACCCCAGGAAGAATCCAGAAGCAGAGGGCGGGGGCAATCTGCAAACCCAGTGAGCCTTCTTAGTTGCAGCGATGGGGAAAGTGTGCAGTCCCTGAGCTCCGTGATTAAAGCAACTGCAAATTAGTTTCCGCAAAGGTCTCTCCCCTTAAATTGAAAACACCGTATAATGGAATTTCATAGAGGCTGCTTTGGAAATGACTTCATACCTCACTCTGTTCAGAGCTGAGAGGTGGCCGCATGCAGTGAATTGTAAGAGGATGAAGCTCTCCAGGGGCTGCCCCACCTTCCTCCCAACTTCCACATAGAGACACTCAGGGACTGCTCACCTCATCCCTTAACCTGGAAGGGAATTAGTGAGCTCAGAGCAAGGGAGTGATCTGTAGTCTTCTCCTTCCCCAAACCAGTAGTTTACCTGCCATCCACGCCTTCTACCAGTCAGGCTCCTAGGGGTGGCTAGCTGCACATGGAATGTCCAGGTACAGACATTGTAAGTATAAGGCTTTGGAAAACTATGGGGTTACCAGGCTCTATTAAGATTTCCAAGAGAAATGAAGTCAAGCTGACACAGAAATACTGAAC
>NW_005360873.1:0-647 GCF_000412655.1 Myotis brandtii | reverse complement strand
CATGTGGCTCGCAAGCTGCAGTTTGCTGACCACTGGCTAGATCATTAAAATTTACAACTGCTATTGAGTACTTTTCTGTGACCCTTATTTATATCAAGCCAATTTTTCCAGGACTCTCTTTCTCACATTAATATTTTCTTGAGATCTAATTCCTTGGTCAATTTTTACTCAATGAGTCATTGTTAGTTTTATTTTCTGGTGATTACTTCTATCGCCAGAAATCTAATTTTTCTCAGTTATTGCAGTTTTCAACACTCCCTGCATGACTTTTGTTTGTTTTTCTTCTACAAATTTTATCATGTGAATTTGCCAACAATATCAACTTTATTTTATGTTGATAATTTCTCCCAGTAATATCCATTGCCAATTAAATGGTTTGAATTTATTTTTTAGCTAATCCATTTTTTAACATGTCATCAACAATCAAGAACACTACAGAATTTCTCTCCTGTCCAGGACTTATCTATTTTATTACCAGCTCACCTCTTTGGTATATTTCTGATCATTTTGAATATTGCTAACCATACCAATGGCTGTAGAACAAATAGCAAATAGCAGGAGTCAGAATAGTGGGACGAAAACCAAAATGGGTGACTGAAAATTTTCTTCCTGAAGATAAAACAGCTTTGGCTGAGCCCCATTCACAA
>NW_005360872.1:0-446 GCF_000412655.1 Myotis brandtii | reverse complement strand
TAGCATATTAGGCTTTTATTATATAGGATATTATGCAACTATGAGAGAAGATGTTGTTTGATATGATTTAAATCTTCTTGAATTTGAAGAAACTTTGCCTGTGTCCCAATATGTGGTCTATCTTTGAAAATGACCCATGTGCACTTGAGAAGAATGTATATTCTGTAGCTTTGGGGTGAAATGCTCTGAAGATGTTGATTAAGTCCATCTGACATAGTGAGTCATTTAGGATTGCTCCTTCTTTGCTGATTTTTTGTCTAGAGGATTTATCCAGTAATGTCAATGGGGTATTAAAGTCCCCTACTATGATTGTGTTGCTGTTGATCTCTCCCTTGATATCTTCCAGAAGTTTTTTTACATATTTGTGTTCTCTTGCACTTGGGTATATATATGTTTACCAGAGTTATAGCCTCTTATTGTATCAATCCCTTTAGTATTATGAAGTG
>NW_005360871.1:0-493 GCF_000412655.1 Myotis brandtii | reverse complement strand
GCCCCTTCTCAAGGCCGTAATTGACTCTCACTAGCATTTGTTGAGCACTTGCTGTATAAAAGCATGGTGCATTAAAGGCACCATCTAATTGTAGTGCTCAAAACTAAGACATGTCTATTTTACAAATGATAAAACTGAGGCTCAGAGATGTTATGTACCTTATCCCGGTACACATTTTATATTAGTTGCAGGGCCTAGACCTGAACGCAGGTCTATCTCATTAAATAAGCTTAATGTGTTGTGCCTTAGTGGGCCACGGGTCCCTTGCTTTCCACAGCAGGATGGCTCTCTGCTTGTGAATACACCTTCTTGGAGCTTTAAAGGAGAACTCTAATTATTAATCCCAGATCTGCAGAGCACTGACTTGGGAATGACAAAGACCTGGGTTCATGTCCATGCTCTGGAGATCACAGGGTGTGTGTCTTTGTGCCAAGCTGTTTCCTCACCTCTAAATTGGGATTGACAGTGCCCGTACCACTGGGTCATCGTGATG
>NW_005360870.1:0-3353 GCF_000412655.1 Myotis brandtii | reverse complement strand
TCTGGCTCATCTGATCTATTTCCATTTACTCCCAGGAATAATGAATACACCTGAGTTTATTTCAGAGGAAAGAGTATACTACAAAATAAAAATGTAAAGTTTCTCCTAATCTCAATCACCAATAGCAACCGATGTTTACAGTACCCATTTTAACTCTTTTACAACTTATTTTATAGCTTTGTTTAATGAAACCTCATTTCTAGTTGTGACTTATCGATATCAACAACTGTGTATACTGTGTTCCCTTTTAAGAGATAAAGAATTTAGAACATCACATGAACTACTTGTCACCTCTCCCTCTCCTCACGACATCTGATAGCTAGATTTCTTTCACATGATGTGGGACAACCAGTGTTTTCAGCTTTAGCTCCCATGATACCTTTCATGTGCCCATGCAGCAGCCAAATTGAGTTACATAGCATTTCCTTAGAAAATTAACTATGAAGCATTTGAAACAATGTGAGAAACTTATTCACTCTTTTCTGAGTTTACCCAATTCTACTGTGTGCCTATACTTTGCCAGGCAGTGATCCAGGTAGAGAAGATGCTGTGGACAAATGCTACCAGAGGGTCTTTCACAGGCCCAATTTCCTGGACTGTGCTTATCTAAGGATATCATTTTCCCTAAACCCAGAAAACCCAATGAGATTAGAGGCAGGCCAACTCATTTACTTAAGCTTTTACCTTGTAGAATGCCCTCAACCACAGCAATTACCATAAATCTAAAGGGCCGATAGTCTGAGAAAAACACAGCAAATCTTTTTTTTCTATCCAATCAGGTAGAACAATTTCTGAATGGCTAGTTATTGCTTTGAACAGTGATTCTTTTTTTAAACATATTAAATATTACCTCAGAAATCAATAATATATTAGAGGCATCACATGTATTAACTGCTGATGTTTATGAAATATCTATATATATATATAAAGAGCCAGGGGCGACTGAACACACTGAGTGGGGCGACAAGGCTGGCAGGGGAGTTAGTGAGGGACGACCAAACAACTGAGCAGCAGGCTGCCTGAGGCAACCAGGCTGGCAGAGGGGGGCTGTTGACGGCGCCCAGGCCGGCAGGGAGGGCAGTAAGGGATGACCATGGTTGTGGGGGGGCAGTTAGGGGTAATCAGGCTGGCAGGGGGGCCAGTAAGGGTGATCAGGCAGGTTTGCAGGTGAGCCGTTAGGAGCCAGTGGTCCCGGGTTGTGAAAAGGATGGCAGTTGTACATCTCCCGAGGGGTCCCAGATTGGAGAGAGTGCAGGCTGGGCTTAGGAACCCCCACCCTCTGCATTAATTTTGTGCACTGGGCCTCTAGTTTAGTCCTATTTGGCACCTGGCTGAGTCCTTTTCATCTGTTTTCTAATTTATCCCCCACCATGAGCAGATGATTTCACTGCATTTTACAATGAATGAACTGAGGCTTGGAGAGGAGAGCTGCAGAACCAGGACTTCAGACCTGGATTTGTCTGATTCAGACAGGGATTCTTTCTGTTGCAATGAAGATTGTAAAGAAAAAGCATTCAATAAATAAATTCAGAAGATTACATGAGAAATATATTGGTAATGTCAAGAACCATGGAGAGGTATAATGTTGGGACTAATGCTTTCTCTGAGAAAAACTAGAAAAGCCAGATTAAAAACAATCTATTTGAAGAGAGTGGGGAATCACTGAAGCATTTTGGGGCTGAGTCTGGGAGAAGACTAGATGCTTTCCAAGCCTGGCAGGGCAGAATTGGGTCTCAAAGCTACTTCAAACTGATCAGGACAGAGGCTCTCATCACTGACCCAGACTGCTTCCTAACTTGTCCAGGGTTTCCCTAGGAAGGCTTTCTCCAGGTTCATCCACCTCAGGAGTGTCCTGCAGAGCCCTCTGGAGAATCAGCCTCAGGGTGTGTCTCGGCTTCCACCATCACTGCCTGAAGGAGCCAACGAAGAAGTAAATGATGGGGTTGGCACAGCCATTAATACAGGACAGAAGTACTACCATCATGGAAACATGAAAAAAAGCACTAGATTCATTTGGAAACCAGACTATGAGAAACCAGTGGATGCCGAAGAGCAGACCGCAGAGGAGAAAGACCAGCACCTGATCACGACAGTCATGTAGAGCCTGGTGGGCGGCACCCGGTGGGAGCCACAGAGCAGTCTGGTCCTCAGGGCCAAACTAGAGCCAGAGAGAAGCACAAATAACAAAATCAGCCATGACACAGTGAGGAAATCCAACACTGGGCACCAAACATGTTGCACATTCCAACTAAGGAAGGCACAGGAGTTCCCTTCCAGCATGCTCAGCAGCAGGGACAGGGTCCAGAGCAGAGCACACATGACGGTGGACATGTGTCTGGGGCGGCGGCAGCGGTACCAGATGGGCCACAGGACAGACATGCAGCGCTCTGTGCTGATGGCTCTGAGAAGGCTCAGGCCTGAGATGTAGGCAAAGATTGACACAGGCGAGAGAAATCTGCTAATTACTCTAACCACAAAATCAAAGTTGAAAACTTAAACTAGTCTATGTGTAAATCGGTAGCAGAGGAAGAGGAAGTCAGCCCCCGCCAGGTTGAGGATGTAGACAGAGAAGGCGTTCCTGGGCATGAGGACGCCCAGCAGCCAGAGCACCACTGTGTTCCCTGCCAGTCCCACCAGGGTGACGATGATTGTCAGTAATTGCAGGATTATGAACTCCGTATAATTTTGATGAAAGGCCTGATCACTTCCATTGGTTGGTGTGAGGTTGGTCTCCCAGGCTGTGACATTCATATCCGTGCTCAGAAACGCTGCAGTTGTGGGCCTGGAAATAAAACAAGACTTGAGCACTTGCTCTATGACCACTGACCCTCATGGCCACCCTGTCTGTGGTGAATGGAGGCTTCCAGAGATTAAGATTCTTCCTGAACCACACGGTCTTGGAGTCCTTGATCCTGAATTTAAACCCAGTTCTCTGGGCTGTTTCTCCTGCAAAATGGACCCTCTATGTCCAATCTCTGGACTCACCATAGAGCCCATGACATGTGCCCTGGAGACAGGAGAAGAGTCTGCACAGGTCCTGTGGATGACAGCAGGGTCCTGAGTTCCCCAGTACTTGTGCTCTGGGAGAGGGGCTTTGTTTGACAGCAGGCTGTCAGAAGCCCCAGGGCAATCTCAGTGACTGAGAGTGGTCTACCCAGGAGGGAGAAAGGAGGTTATGACTTAGGCTCTTGAAGGGAATGAGACCCCTTGTTAGGACAGAGTGAGGACACCCAAAGCTCTTGCATTAGAAATGTCCCAGTGTGTCATCTCTATAGTTGTTTCCCCAGGGCCCAAGTGTGTGAGTACACAATGGGGCTGTCAATCAAATTTTAATCCACAGATGAATGAATGAA
>NW_005360869.1:1189-1449 GCF_000412655.1 Myotis brandtii | reverse complement strand
CCAAGACACCGCTCCTCTATCCGTCTCCAGGCGAGTCTGCCCACATGCAGATATGCGCACATGGGAGTACCCAGTGTGATGACATCATTGTGCCAACCTCAGGTGTATGTGACAGGGTTGGCACCATAATATACTTATGCGGACCAGTCACACCTGTGTAGAGAGCAGCTACTGTGTAGAAAGCAGCTGCTATGTTGAAAGCAGCTACTCTGTTAAACAGCTACTGTGTGTTGAAAGCAGCAGTATTGGAGGTAAAACGA
>NW_005360869.1:0-1145 GCF_000412655.1 Myotis brandtii | reverse complement strand
AATCATGTACTGTAAAATCATCAACTACTGCAAAAAAAAAAAATCTGTACCACGGGAACATAATGTGGATGCTGTTCGGTCTTTTTATATTCAGCTGTGGTTGATGTGAATACTGCCCCCTTGTGATAGTAACAGGTATGTAAAAAAACAACACAATGGTAAATCATAGGAAACTTTAATGAACTGTATTGACTGAACTATGCCATGTATCATCCTTTGTATTATTAAAGCTATTGTTACATATTATTTTCATTAGCAAACTATCCCATGACAATGGATTGTGTAGAGAAGAACGTTAAGAAAATATACTGAGGATTTTTTACAGTATGGTTTTACCTCAATAATTACTGCAGGAATTGAGAAACCAAAATGTGTTATTTGTTGTGAAGTTCTATCAGCCAAATCTATGAAGCCGAACAAACTAAAACATCATTTTAATAGCTTTGCCAGCAAGGATACCAACTATTTTAGAAGGAAATCTGATGGATTCAAGAAAGACAGACTTGACA
Source organism: Myotis brandtii (assembly GCF_000412655.1). Lineage (NCBI taxonomy): Eukaryota > Metazoa > Chordata > Mammalia > Chiroptera > Vespertilionidae > Myotis > Myotis brandtii. Next base: position 636 of record NW_005360869.1, on the reverse strand, counting down.
CTGGTGGCAAGTACCACAAACAAAACATAGCAGCCATTGAAGCTTCATATTTGGTGGCACTCACAATCGCCAGAGCCAAGAAATCTCACACCATTGCTGAGGATTTACTGTTGCCAGCGGCCAAAGACATTGTTCGAGTTATGATCGGAGACGAATTTGTTATGAAATTGAGTACAATATCCTTATCTAATGACACTGTCTGCAGAAGAATCGATGACATGCCTCCTGATATTCTTGATCAGGTTATCCAGGAAATTAAATCTGCTCCACTTCCAATATTTAGTATCCAGCTTGATGAGTCTACAGATGTTGCAAACTCGTCACAGTTATTGGTTTACGTGAGGTATATTAATGATGGCGATTTTATTTTTTTATTTTTTATATATTTTATTGATTTTTTTACAGAAATTAAGGGAGAGAGATAGAGAGCTAGAAACATCGGTGAGAGAGAAACATTGATCAGCTGCCTCCTGCACACCTTCTTCTGGGGATGTGCCCACAACCAAGGTACATGCTCCTGACCGGAATCAAACCTGGGAACTTTCAGTCCAAAGGCCGACACTCCATCCAATGAGCCAAACCGGTTATGGCAAAGATGACAACTTTAAAGATGAGTTTCTTTTTTGCAAACTTCTT
>NW_005360868.1:0-801 GCF_000412655.1 Myotis brandtii | reverse complement strand
GAAACTATAAAACTCCTAAAAGAAAACATAAGGAAACCAAACATTAACATTGGTCTTGGTAATGATTTATTAGATACCAGAGGCCCGGTGCACAAAATTGTGCACTTGGAAGGGTGTCCCTCAGCCCGGCCTGAGCCGTCTCGCAGTCCGGGAGCCCTCAGGGGATGTCCAACTGACTGCAGTCAGACATCCTTAGTGCTGCCTCAGAGGCGGGAGAGGCTCCCACCACCTCCGCTGTGCTCGCCAGCCAAGAGCCCGGCTCAGGCTTCTGGCTGAGCAGCACTACCCCTATGGAAGTGCACTGACCACCAGAGGGCAGCTCCTGTGTTGAGCGTCTGCCCCCTGGTGGTCAGTGCGCATCATAGCGACTGGTCATTCTGCTGTTCAGTCGATTTGCATATTAGCCTTTTATTATATAAGACTAGTGGCCCAGTGTAGGAATTTGTGCACATTGAAAGGAAATCGGGAGCCCGTGCCCTTGTGCCCGGGGAGTTTCCATGTCCCTGTGAGCTGCCATAAAGTCGCATGGGGAGTCTGTCCTCCTCCCTGCAGCTTCCTGAAAAAAAATATTTCCAAATGTCCCTTCTGTGGCCAGGGTCACACCTTGATGGCTGGGAGGTCCCCAGTGGATGCCTTGGGGCATGCTGGACACTTTCCACTGCTCGGAGCTGGATAAGAGATGCTCAGAGGTGAACAATACAAAGCTGGGGATCGTGGAGGGTGGGGTGCTCTCTTGCTCATGCCCCCACCCTTCAAATCCATCTCTTTTACCCCAATTGTCAGTCGCCACCTTGTGGCCAC
>NW_005360867.1:0-1060 GCF_000412655.1 Myotis brandtii | reverse complement strand
TCGATCAGCCGCCTCCTGCACATCTCCCACTGGGGATCTAGCCCGCAACCCAGGTACATGCCCTTGACCGGAATCGAACCTGGGACCCTCCAGTCTGCAGGCCGACGCTCTATCCACTGAGCCAAACCGGTTTTGGCTATAGTTTTCTTTTTAATGAGATCTCTATTTTGCCGGGGATAGGTGGGCGTTATGTGTATATGTATTTATTATGTAAATATGTATGTATCAGGTTAAAATTGGCTTCCTTGAAGCGTCTACTCATTTTTTCTTTAAGTGTCCTCTCTGGAACCATGACGAGTAACAAGTCTTTTCAGACACTTTGTTTAAAGTCTTTTTTTCCAGATTAAATGAAGACTCTGTTGCTTCAGACTGTTTCTGCAGTTTAGCGTTCAAGGTTCCGTATTAGCCGGTCTCAGTCCACCTCGAATCCTATCTTCCCACATCCTCCTCTGTTGGACCTAATCTTCAAAGAAACCGCTCTTGGTCTCATGGTGCCCTAGTCCTAGGCTTTTACTAACACCCTTCCCTCCACCTCTGTGCTCTCTACACCTCCTCCTTCGCCCATTCCAGACTTCAAATGGCTGGAACGCATGGTAACCCCAAAACGTGGTCTTCGAACCCAGACAGAAGGAGAGTCACTAGCCCGGGCCTATGGTGAGCACTCGGTAACTGGCAGCTTGCTATACATAAGGGCTAACATTTAGAGAGCATTTTCTTGTTTATTATTTTGAGGGCAATTAAGGAAATATTGTTTTTCTGATCACTAAGCGGGGAAATGCAGGTCTAAAGGGGGTAAATAACTTGCCGAGGTCACAGGTCCGGAAGCAGCCGCCTGGAGTGGGAGGTCAGCCTTAGGGTCACGGCTCCATCCCGCTATTTCTGGCCGGGCCTGCGAGTTGCGTGCTCCCCTCTCGGAGCTCCTGCAGCCCTGGCCCTGCCCTGGAGGCCGCTGCCCACCTGCAGGGCTGTCACCTGGACCCAGCTGGGCCTCAGCTCTCGCACCAGCCTGGCCTCCTGCGGCCTGTTCCCTGATGGCTGTGCCTGGGAAACGCAGCCCGAC
>NW_005360866.1:0-285 GCF_000412655.1 Myotis brandtii | reverse complement strand
CGTCCCGACCTCACTGGGGCCGTTTCAACCTCACTGGAGCTGTCCCTACCTCACCAGGGCCGTTTCAACCTCACCGGGGCCGTCCTGACCTCACCAGGGCCGTTTCAACCTCACCGGGGCCGATTCAACCTCACCGGGGCCGTCCCAACCTTACGGGGGCCGTTTCAACCTCACCGGGGCAGTCTCAACCTCACCAGAACCGTCTTGATCTTTCCGGGGGCATCCCGACCTCACCGGGGCCATCCCGGCCTCACTGGGGCTGTCCCAGCCTCACCGGGGAGACAC
>NW_005360865.1:582-877 GCF_000412655.1 Myotis brandtii | reverse complement strand
ACTTACATGTGCAATCTAAAACCACAAAGCAAATAAATCAAAAGCACACTCCATAGTTACAAAGAACAAAGTAATATTTGCCTGAGGATACTGAGTTGAGGAGATGGATGAAATTGAAGAATATGAATAAGAAGTGCAAAATTCTTTTTATAAAATACATAGACCAGGAGAAACCAAGATGGCAGCATAGGTAAACACTGGAAACTGCTGCCTCCCACAACCACTTCAAAAATACAAGTAAAAGACAAAATGCACATCATCCAGAACCACAGGAAGACTGGCTGAGTGGAAATTC
>NW_005360865.1:0-343 GCF_000412655.1 Myotis brandtii | reverse complement strand
GCTTTCTCTCAAAGGTGCTTGCAGCAATTACTGCAGAACTGTGAGAACAGGGACCCCTTAGAAGAGGGCTGAGGTTCAGCCATAGCTATTTGCTCCGCCCTTTTGATTCCCTGAGACCCCGCCCCACCCAAACTGTGTGCAAATGTTTTGTATATGAAAGCCAAGGCCCTTTGCAATCTAAAATTACCTAACTGAAGCTGGGTCAGAGATACACTGAACATCCAAAAGAAGGCCCAAGGCCCCAAAGCAGCTTGAATTACTTCACAGCTGAGCCTCATCTGGGCACCTGCAAACCCTAAAGAGGGCAAAGGAATCTGCAGATCTCTCTGTAGCTCCTGCTGGG
>NW_005360864.1:0-539 GCF_000412655.1 Myotis brandtii | reverse complement strand
CCACAGTCTGACATCCCCAAAGGGATGTAGTAGTGCAGGAAGTGGCAGGCGGCCAGGGAGAAGCCCAAGCCCTGCCAGGCACCACACTGTTCCTGCTCATCCTGGCCCTGCTGCGCCTGCTGCTGCCACTGCTCAGTAGCACTGCTGCAGAGGTGGGAGAGGCTTGCGCCACCACAGCTGCGCTTGCCTGGTGCCCATCGGTCACTGAGCAGTGCTTCCACTGAGGGAGCACACTGACCACCAGGAGGCAGCTCCTGCACTGAGCATCTGCTCCCTGGTGTTCAGTGTGCATCATGGCGACTGGTCATTCTGTCGTTTGGTCATTCGGTTGCTTAGGCTTTTATATATATACTAGAGGCCCGGCGCACAAAATTCGTGCATGGGGGGGAGGGTGTGGAGGGGGGGGTCCCTCAGCCTGACCTGCACCCTCTCCAATCCAGGAGCCCTCAGGGGATGCCCTACTGATGGCTTAGGCCCACTCCCCGTAGTTCTCTGCTCTCTTCGGGGCCTGCCTGCTCCACACCATGGCAATGGGCAAG
>NW_005360863.1:0-819 GCF_000412655.1 Myotis brandtii | reverse complement strand
ACTGGCTGTCCTAATGTTAGGTTAATAGATTCAGTTATTTTTAAAATGTCTAGAAAAATTAAAAGCCAACACTCTCCATCAAATTTCTCTGAAAGCCACAGGCACTGCCTGCGCGTTGGGGAGGTCGGGCACCCAGGACTGTTCTTTGCTGCCTTTTTGTGCAGAGGCAACGAGAGAAGCCTCCGCAGGAAAAGCCTGCTTCTCCTTCCCAGGGCCAATTGACACTGATGTTTCTGAAGAACTTCTAAGAACACTGAAAACTAGCTGTCATAATGTTAGCTTCAAAGATTTCATTACATTAAAAATGTCTAGAAAAATAAAACACCAACACTCTCATAGCATCGAATTGCCCTAAAAGCCAAGGGCATTGCCTGAGCCCCAGGGAGGTGACTCCCCGCAGATTCAGGAGCAGAAGGCTCAGCAGGAAACACCTGCTTCTCCTTCCCAGGGGAGAGCTGGTCACAGAGTCACCTGACCTTCAGGAGGCAGCCCTGGCCTCCAAGGGGGACTGCCTTCCCTTCTTGGGAGACAGAAAGATTATCCGGGCACTGGCTGTGACACAGTCCGAGGGCTCACAGAACCCGGGGTCACTCAGGGGCAGGGGGATGGCATGCAGGCGTGGGGGGAAGAACGTCTGGGGATGCTCGGTGGTCACCCCGCTTGTGGAGACGGGCGTCATGGCTGAATCAGTGAGAATCAAGGCTCTTGGCCAGAAGCACAGATTCTCTTTGGGGCCTGAAAATCTATCAGCCCATAAAACACATACACACACATATACACATTTATATACTATACACACATCACACACAAAATCACACA
>NW_005360862.1:3894-4978 GCF_000412655.1 Myotis brandtii | reverse complement strand
TATAATTTTGCGCTGAAGTTGCTAGAGGGCCAGACCAATATAAATCGGAAAGCAGGTTGTTTACCACGCCAGTAGAAGTGATTTTTTCCTGAAGATATGGGTAAACAATGTGATTTAACAGCCTTTGAGTGTGGGATGATTGTTGGCACTCGGAGCCATGGAGCGAGTATCAGCAAAACAGCCAAAGGTCTGTTCGAACACCTTTGCTGTCTGCAGTTACCAAGATAAAACATCTCCAATTCGCACAGGAACACAAGGATTGGACAGTCTAGCATTGGAAAAAAGTCATGTGGTCTGATGAATCACGTTTCCAGTTGCACCATGCAGATGGCAGAGTGAGAATTTGGCAGAAACAACATGAAAGCATGCACCCACATGCATGAGTACAACCCTTCAAGCTGGTGGGGGGTATATATACAGTATATATATCTCCTATATAATAAAAGAGAAACATGCAAATTAACCATCCCTCCGCTACACTGGCCAGCCAATCAGAGTGAGTATGCAAATTAAGCTGACAAATATGGCGGTTAATTTGCATACACAGGTGTCAAGCGCCTCAGGAGGCAACAGCGGCTGCGGGTTCCCAGGACCATTGGTGGCCCGGGAGGTGAGGCCTGCCGTGCCAAGCCACATACACGAGTTCCCGGGACCTTCGCCAGCGAGGAGAGCAGTAGAGCAGGAGGTTTGGAGGACTTGGCAGAGCAGGAGACCGCTGGACATAGAGCAGAGCGAGAGAGAGGGATTCTTGGAAGGCGTGGCTCCCTCTGTAACCCCAGCTTCCTCATCACAGCTGTGGAAACTGACAGCAGGGAGGAGAAAGTCCCACCCCCACAGAATCAGCCAGAATCAGCCTTTGGTCAGACAGCTCTCAGCGGCCTGACAGCCAGGACTCTCATTCACCTGCATCTCAGACCGTGACAGTAGAGAGGTGGGACTATGTCCAAAGAACAACTGTTGATACAATGTAGGTCTGCAGCCGAAGGATGCCGGCGTTATCGACAAAAATGTCTGCAGAGCAGTGTGCATCTGATCTTGGCGTCTGTGACAGAATATATCTGAACACCAGCTACTGGAAAAACGT
>NW_005360862.1:0-390 GCF_000412655.1 Myotis brandtii | reverse complement strand
AGGTTTGGAAGACTTGGCAGAGCAGGAGGCCGCTGGACATAGAGCAGAGCGAGAGAGTGGGCGGCTTGGAGGGCATGGCTCCCTCTATCACCCCAGCTTCCTCAACACAGATGTGGAAACTGAGAGCAGGGAGGAGGAAGTCCCACCCTCACAGAATCAGCCAAAATCAGCCATTGGTCAGAGAGCTCTCAGCGGCCTGACAGCCAGGACTCTCATTCACCTGCATCTCAGACCGTGACAGTAGAGAGGTGGGACTATGTCCAAAGAACAACTGTTGATACAATGTAGGTCTGCAGCCGAAGGATGCCGGCGTTATCGACAAAAATGTCTGCAGAGCAGTGTGCATCTGATCTTGGCGTCTGTGACAGAATATATCTGAACACCAGCTAC
>NW_005360861.1:0-560 GCF_000412655.1 Myotis brandtii | reverse complement strand
CACGCCGAGCTCAAAAGGTTCGTCATCACTGGTCTAGAATAAAGCCACATTTCCCAGCCTCCCTTGCAGCTAGATGTTCCATGACTAATCTCTGGCCTATGAGACATACAGGAACGTGTCCCATGTAACTTCCCAGTAATGGCCTTGGGGAAGGCATGTGGTCTCTCTCCTTCCTCTTTGGAGGTAGGCAGATATTGACGTGATTTCTGGAGCTCCTGTAGTGGGAAACAATTTGACGATAATAGAAAGGCTAGAAGGAATAGCCTCAGTTCCTAATAATTCTGGAATTGCTATATTGGCACTCTACTGTGTACTTGTCAGGAATAAACTCATCTCTTGTTGATTAGAGAGAGAGGGGAAGGAAGTGAGAGAGAGAGAGAGAAACATGGATGAGTGAGAACCATTGATTGGTTGCCTCCTGCATGCCCCCTACTGGGGATCGAGCCCAAAACCCGGGCATGTGCCCTGACTAGTGCATGGAAGGACACCCAACCACTTGAGCCACACCGGCCAGGGCTAAACAACTCTTAATTTGAGTTTTCTATGCTGCACAGCCAGAA
>NW_005360860.1:0-460 GCF_000412655.1 Myotis brandtii | reverse complement strand
ACAGTTTTTTAATCCATTCATCTGCTGATGGGCATTTTGGCTATTTTCAGATCTTAGCTATATAAATAATGCTGCTACGAATACAGGAATGTATATATTCTTTCTGATTGTTGTATCTGGATGCTTAAGATATATTCCCAGAAGTAGGATCACTGGGTCAAAACGCAGTTCCATTTTTAATATTTTGAGGAAAATCCATACTGTTTTCCATAATGGTTACACCAGTCTGCATTCCCACCAGCAGTGTACTAGGGTTCCCTTTTCTCCACATCCTCACCAGCACTTGTTGTTTGGTGATTGATGGTAGCCATTCTGGCAGGCATGAGGCAATACCTCATTGTGATTTTTAATTTGCATCTCTCTGATGATTAGTGACATCAAGCATTTTTTTATGTCTATTCGCCATCTCATCTGTCTGTCCTATTTGGAGAAGTGTCTATTCAGGTCCTTTGCCCATTTT
>NW_005360859.1:0-619 GCF_000412655.1 Myotis brandtii | reverse complement strand
ATTAGATAGGATTACTGACTATATTCCCTATGCTGTATTTTACATTCCCGTGAGTATTCTGTAACTACCAATTTGTACTTCTAAATCCTTTCACTTTTTTTTCACCTATTCTCACAATTCCCCATTCCTCTGACAACCATTAAAATGTTCTCTGTATCTTTGGGTTTGTTTCTGTTCTGCTTGTTTATTTTGTTTTTTAGATTCCACATATAAGTGAAATCATATGGCATTTGTCTTTGTCTGACTTATTTCACTTAGCATAATACCCTCTAGGTCCATCTATGTTTTTGCAGATGGCAAGATTTCATTCTATTTTTATGGCTAAATCATATTCCATTGTATAAATGCATCACTTCTTCTTTATCCATTTATCTATCGACTAGAGGCTTGGTGCATGAATTCGTGCATGGGCGGGTCCCTCTGGGTGGCCTGCAGGGATCGGCCCAAAACCCGCAGTCCAATGCCGCCTACAGCTCCTACCTGCCGCTCCTGCTCATCCCAGCCCCACTGTGCCTGCCGCGGGCTCACGCTCAATCAGTCCCGATCTGGAGAGGCTTGTGCTGCTGCTCACCAGCCATGAGGCCTGCGTCTGGCGCCCTCCCAAGGGGAGTGGCCTGCG
>NW_005360858.1:75496-81555 GCF_000412655.1 Myotis brandtii | reverse complement strand
TGTGTGTTCTGTTCATGAAACGTCTCTGGCCAGAAAGCAGATGCCATCTCTTCCCCCTCTGCTCCCCCAACCACCCTCCTGACTTTGTCAGCTTCTCCACAGATAAAGGGGCGTTTTGAGACTCTTATTTCAGAGGAAAGGATAAAAAATGCTTGCCTCCATCTTCACCTTAAAGTCACTTCACAAACACGTCAAAACCAAACTGTGTCACACCCATGTTGGCAACAGATGGTCGAAGTTATTACTTAGTTTTGCTTATCTATCCTTGGCTCACTATACCCCCAAAACGATGAAGTGCAACATCTACTATCCATCTAGCACATACAATCATTCAAACAGGTCATAAGGAGGCATTAGATTCTAATCAGGGGCCTAGCTATTGTAACAGGGACTTGAATGCTGATATAATATAGAGTATAGACACGTGACAGGAAGGGACAATAGAGTTCCCCAGGTGTGAATGAGGAAGCCCTGTGGCCCCAAATATGTGGCCAGTCTCATGTACTGCTCTTTGCTCAAAGCTTGCCAGACTTCTGGCATTTCCTGCTCTTTCCCACTATATTTCAAAGGACATAAAAGCAATATGTTAGCCTCCTGTTCAACTTCATCTTCCCCCAAAGTTGTTAACGCAACTATATCATCACTTACACTTGTACCAAGACAATGATTCTTCACCGTCGTGGGATTAGACTACTTGCCAATAGAGCAATAAACAGCATTGGAAGTAAGAGTGTGGCTTTCTGTCTATTGAATCAGATGTTTAACCAGTCAAACAAAACACATGAGCTTAGAATATACTGTGGGAAATAGTACAATCAAAAATTATATGTTAAAATTGTCCTGTGGTTCAGTGGTCAGAGTGTGGGTCCAAGGATCAAAGGGTCTGCGGTTCAAGTCCTTGTCAAGGGCATGGATCTGGGTTGCAGGTTTCATCCCTGTGCCAGTTGGGGTGTGTGCAGGATGTGTCTCTCTCCCATTGATATTCTCTCTCTCTCTCTCTCTCTCTCTCTCTCTCTTTGTCTCTCACTGCTTCTAAAAAGAAACAAAACATGAAAAAAAATTGAATGCTAACAATGTGCTGAAATTCTTGGACTTCTGAGGTGTTGTCTATTGTGAGATTACAAATCTCTCTCTCTCTCTCTCTCTCTCTCTCTCTCTGACTGCTTCTAAAAAGAAACAAAACATGAAAAAAAAAATTGAATGCAAACAATGTGCTGAAATTCTTGGACTTTGTGGTGTTTTCTATTGTGAATTTACACAAAAATCAGTGCTTTCTACAGACAGGAATGTACGCTGTGTCCATAGACCCCTAAGGGCTGCACTCGGGTGAGAGACCGTCACAGGGACACGCAGGCAGAGCTATTCCCGTGTGAATCTCCTGGTTGAGGAAGAACCTCACCGATTCTCAAGAAGTGTTTAAAGATTAGAGTTTCATATCACTTTTGGATCCAGTTTTCAACTTATCTAAGGAAAGTGGCACAAATACATATCACGGAAGTAACTCAAGAAATGATTGTGAAATCCTTCATGTAAATACACAGATATGGCAAACGTCTTTGAACTTTGATATCTACCGAGTGACCCCAGTCAACCAGCTTCCTGGTAATTTCACTTAAATCCAGAGCCACACTTGGTAAGGCTCATGAAGCAGATTTGAAGCCCCAAACAGCAGCGCTGGACTCTCTGTGCTAACAAACCCGGGGAGCCCACCATGCAGTTCCTAGTCAAGGTCATCCTCACCCTGTGGGTCTCCTGGGCTCGTGGACAAGGTGAGTTGACACTGACGGGAATATTTAACTCTTTCTTAAGTAGGACTTTGCTCTTTTTCATTTGTTTTTACTTTTAAAAAAAATCCTCACCGAGGGTATTTTTTTCCATTGATCTTTAGAGAAAGAATGCAATGGAGGGAGAAGAGAGAGAGAGAGAGAGAGAGAGAGAGAGAGAGAGGAGAAACACATGGACTGGGTGCCTCTCACACAAGCCCTGACCAGGGCCCGGGATGGAAACTGCCACCAAGACATATGCCCTTGACCAGGATTCCAGCCCACCAGCTAAGGCTATTTGAGGGTAATTTACCAACACTTTGGTCTCTGCATTCATTAGGGACAATCTCTCACAATAAGTCATTGGCAGGAATGATGAAAAGCTCCGAGACCGGCTAAATAAAAACCAGCTTTGGCCCAATTCATTCTGTGCAAACTGGATGTTTCTACTGATTCTCAACAGGGAGTTCCCATATGGAATTATTATTCCAAATCTCAATGATGGCTTCTAACAGTAGGAACAATGTGGCCTCACACTTTGTACTGTCTCAGCTGTTACTCTTTTGGATAGAGGCACCTGCCCTGGCAATGTTTTAACAGCACTGTTTACTTGCATGGAGATGACGAGAGTAGGGAATTACAATTTGTCAAGGGATTTATGTCCACTGCTTGAAAGCAACCACCAGAAGTTCTTCTATTCCTAACTAATCTAATGAAATTCTCCCAATAGTATTTGGTGGGTCTCTTAGGGAAACGTGTGTTTTTATATGTGTCTCATGGCTTTTGACTTCAAGCATTGGTGTTAAGTGTAGCTATACTATGAAGTGAAAACTAACATATGTAGACCGGACTGCAATGGGAAAATGAAAATATTATAGATATAGCAGATTAAAGTGAGGGAAAAACATGTATTGAAATATATATTTATTGATCTCAGAGAGGAAATGGAGAGGGACAGTTAGAAAGATCAATGATGAGAGAGAATCAGTGATAGGCTCCCTCCTTCACCCCCCACTTTCGCACTGGGGATCAAGCTGCCCACCTGGATATGTGCCCTAAGCAGCGAGCAAACCCTGACCCCCTGGTTCAGAGGTCATGCTCATCCCCGGAGCCACAACGGCCAGGAAAAATAAACATATTTAAGGCTCATTTGAGGTTCATATTGATTAACATCACACACTGCAGACAGCAGACATATTTTACTTAACACTGTGTCTAGGTGGTCACATATGTTTTCTATTAGAATATAATTGGTGCTGATATACATGTGAGGACAGGGAGCTCATTTGAATGCCCTTGTGCTCTTTGGAAAGGAGAAAGAAATGACATTCACTGATTCTCATGTCCTTGATGATTTCCATATGATTTCTGCAGAATTCACATGTCCCTTTCCTTTTCAGAAGCATCATGTGACCCTCCAAAAATTGCAAACAGTCACTTCGTTGCTGAGAGGAGCAAATATGACCTGGGACACGCAATCACATACTCCTGTAAAAGTGGATTTTACCATTCCACCCGGGATAATACTTCAAAATGTACTGACATAGGCTGGGATCCTCCTCCAAGATGTAGCTGTAAGTTCCCTCCATATCTTCACCTGCTTCTTAATTCTGCAATTACTTCTCTTCAACTTAAAAATACAGGGGATCTGCCTGGCCAGTGTGAATCAGTGGTTGAGCATCAACCTATGAACCAGGAGGTCACGGTTCGATTCCAAATCAGGGCACACGCCCAGGTTGCAGGCTCCATCCCCAGTAGAGGGCGAGTAGGAGGCAGCTGATTGATGATTCTCTCTCATTATTATGTTTCTATCTCTCTTTCCCTCTCCCTTCCTCTCTGAAATCAATAAACAATAAAGGAAATCTTTGCCTCACTGAAGGTAAAGCAGAGCTTTCAAGGCAGCCATTGATTTCCAAAGTCTCCAATTCTAATATCAAACCACATTTTGATAATAAAACCTTTTAATTTTTTGCTATTCAATGTTAAATATGTGAATGTGTATGTATGAATATATATTTCTCTCACTAATATTCTAATATGTGAATTAGATCACTGGGTAAGAACACTAGATATTGATGTCTGTGTAACAAACGCCCCCGAACATACGGCCTCAGACAACAGCCCCCTCTGTGTCAGCGTTGGCGGGTCAGGATTTGGGAGCCGCTTAGCTGCCTGGTTCTGGGTCCTCCCTGCTGCTCCCTGGGATGCTGCCCAGGGCGAGTGCAGGAGCCTCCGCAGCCGTCCCCCTGGGTGTCCCCATCGGCGGCCTGAGGGCAGGAACCCTCCCCAGAGTGATGACCTGAGGGCCCTGGAGGCGCCTCCAGAGCATCGATGACCTGGTCACACACGGTCCCCTCAGCCACGTGACCTCTTCAGAAGAGCGCCCCTCAGTCCAGCCTCACTCAAGGGAGGGGCACGGGGCTCCCTTGTATGAGGGGATGAATGTGGGAGACATTGTGCACTTTCTAAAGCCCCACCTGTCACACACGCCCCTCAGTCCACAGGGCACTTTATTCCTGGGGGGCTGCCCCTTTTCCAGTGTTTTCTGTCTACAATCTCATTGCTGCTCCTTGTGTATCAGCTCATTGGAAAAGGGGCCCGCACTTAAGCTGGATCTTCCATGGATGAAAAATGAAATGACACACAGAACAGGTCAATGGCTCAGGGTTCATTCAAGCCCAAGGCCAAATGAATGTGGACAGTCAGGTGCCTTAAAGAGGAGGCCATGACCACCCGTGACACAGGCCTCAGTGTGCATAACAGTGACAAGGAGAGTGATGGTTTATGTAGATAATATTGACCTACAGTGTTGTGTTACTTTCAGGTGTTCACTATAATGAGTCCATATTTGTATATATTGTGAAATGGTCAGGGAACAAGTGTTATTCACATCATCTGAAGTTTATAACTTCTCTTGTCCTAGAAAGCCTAATGCAATGATTGTAATTCTGAGCGTATGAGAACATAATTCATCAATGAAACAAGGTATCTCTCATTGCATTTTTATTAAGGCAAAACATTACTTATACTGTGTTTTGTTTGTTTTACTTGCTAGTTAAGCCCTGTGAGTTTCCAGAAATAAAACATGGAAGCCTATATTATGGAAACTGGTATAGATCACACTTCCCAGTATCAGCAGGACAATGGTTTCACTATTCCTGTGATGACAACTATGTGACTCCTTCACAAACCAAGTGGCATCGCTTAACTTGCACACAAGATGGCTGGACCCCGGAAGTGCCCTGTCGCAGTGAGTGAACCTCTCTGTCCTGTGCCCGTAGCCATAGTCCAGAGTGGAGAGAGCAAACGTGAGCTCCCTAAGCCTGTTGGGGAAAGTAGGTGGAGGATGAGTCTCTGAGCAGAAAGACCGATACTGGATTTCTCTTTCATCAAGGGTCTTCATTAACAGCAGGAGACATAGACATAGATTCTACAAGCCTGTCCTTAGCACTTATACATATTTCAATTGTGGAACTGACAGATAAATGCCATTTAATATGGATTTAAAAAATATTTGGTAGCTACTGTTTTGTTTCCTAAGTGTGTGCTACTTTTGGATGCTTATGCATCTAACTTAAATATTATATAGTTTTTAATTTATTTTGACGCTGTTTATGTTTTTTTAAATCATCATTTATAATCCTCAGGAAAATGCATTTTCAATTATTTGGAAAATGGACGTCATCCACTATTTGAACAAAGCTATTTGCAGGGCACATCTTTACGAGTTTATTGCTATCCTGGCTACACGCTTCAAAACAAGCAGACCACAATGACCTGTACGGAGAATGGCTGGCTCCCTCCTCCCAGGTGCATCCGTGTCGGTAAGAAAACTGGTCTAAGATCCAGTCTGCTTGTCATTGTCTAAGACTCACCTGTAATAACTGTGGCAGAAGGTTTCTATCAGCTTCTTATTTTGCCAGTGGCCCCACTTGGTTTTTTCAAGTGTGTATGAGTGGAAACGCCAATTTCTTGGTGTATCAATAGCAAAATAAAGAAGCCTATTGGTAGACATTAATTTAAAAAAATACAAAACAGCAAAAGACCACAAAGAGCAAACGTGTAATAACAGTGTCATGAGCAAGATGGCTGATTAGGAGGTTCTGTCATCTTCCCCACGAAGAACAGAGATTCTGACAATCACCCTGCATGAGGCTCCGGGAACCCAGTGAAAAGTTTCACACACCATTGGAGCCAAGGGCCCACACTGGATGCCCCGCAGGCTCTGAGAGCAACAATTTCACCCCGAGTGACTCCTCCCAGAGTGCTCCTCTTGGGCGTTTGAGGTTGGAGACC
>NW_005360858.1:73244-75271 GCF_000412655.1 Myotis brandtii | reverse complement strand
GTTTCTCCTGTTCAGTAGGACTGACACATGTGCTTGGGTTTTCCCTTCCTGTGCTGTGATCTGGGAAGTTCCCACCTCCCAGCAAAGCCCTGTTGAGAATGGAGATCCCATCGGTAACCATGTGTCTCAGGAACAATAGTTAGGCACTGGCTGTGTCCATATGCCTCACAAGGTCATGTTCATAGATTTGGCTCCATTTCCTCATTGTGTCTGTGTGGCTGGCACTGTCTTCATTGTTCTTTCCGTGTGTTTATCCATTTTAGTGCCTATTTTCAATGAAGCACTGTTTGACTCTGTTCTTTTCTCTAGTGTTTGGTTTCTAGTTGATTCCTGCTCAGATGTTTCTGTTTTCCAGTTGGTTTTCCCTTTTTCAGCACGAATGGGGTATAATTGAAAATGGGAATTGCATATGTGTAATGCGGACAGCTTGCTAATTTGATATAAGCACACGTGGTGACATGACCACCAGATGGAGCTGCATAGCATCCATCCATCACCTCACAGAGGTGCCATTGCTTCCCATGGGGTGAGAACACTTAAGCTCCACCCTCTTAGCAATATTGACACCCCAGTCAGGCACAGGAAGGGGCCTGTTGCTAGGAGAGCTCCGGCGGGCTGCCGGCTTCCAGATTCATGAGGCAAACCGATTTTTAATAATTTCTTACAAGGCATCCTCAGTGTTTTAAATCTGGCTTAGTTCCCCCAAATGTTTCTAACATCTAGAGTTAATGCTTTTGGAAACTCATAACCTATTTTCTCCGACACAATGCTTTGTATGATTAGGAATTTTCCAGGTTTTCATTGACAAATGGCCCTTATTTCTCATGCTGTAATGTTGTGGGAGTCCTTAGGAAACTGTTTCCTGACCATATGCTTACCGTTTCCTTATGCTCTCTTCCTTTTAGAAATATGTTTAAAATCGAAGGCAAATATTGAGAATGGATTTATTGCTGAGTCTGAGTCTACATATCCCTTGAATAAGAAAACAAAATATAAGTGCAAACAAGGTTATGTCACAGAAGATGGTCACACATCCGGGTCTATTACATGTCTCCAGAATGGATGGTCAGCTCAACCCAGATGCATTAGTAAGTCATGAATGACTGTGGTGTCCACAGCGCCCGGCTGGGGCTGGGCTGGGCTGGCTGGAGGGGTGGGGGCCTGGCTGGAGGCCAGACGGGCGGGGGCTCTGGGCATCGTTAGGGCCAAGCCTTCAGGTGTGATATGCCAATATTTGAGAATGTGAGAGCCAAGAGTTAAGGCATGTGGTTTAAGTTCAATGACACGTCAGCCTATGAATGCCAGCCTGGGCAACTAAAGGAGTTCCTTTTTCCTGCCTTTTTCTATACCTGTTATATGGGTTGAAATACTTACCATGATCACTCAGTAGCTATTGCACACTAAAAGCATTTATGGGTATTAAAAAAAAAGACTGTTTAAGAAAAACTAAACCTTATGCTACAGAAGGTGGGAAGATTGATTAAAAAAAAAGATATCAGTTCTTACATTTTTAAAATATTGTTTCCATTTCATGGACTCCCTTTGGTGAAAAAGCTGTACCTTTTGCAATTCATTTTTAAAATCAATGTAGATAAATTTTCAATTCTGAGAATCATTAGGAAAAAGAGGATGTTTTATATAAATACATGGATCCTGTATCCAAGGCCTACAGTCTTTCTCAAATACTCACACTCTTGGAATCACAGTCATGTGACAACTCTCTGAATCAGTGTGATTCTGGCCTGGACAAGTTATATAGCATGAAGAATAGATTTTCTTACACATCCTTTTCCCTATCATTCAATACCTCTAAATATATGTTAGGAACCTTTAGTCTGATGTATTTTTAACTGTGGATATATCACTGGCTTTTACTAAAATATACTATTATAACGATATCATGTTATCATTTGAAGGACAACACAATTTGTGATTTCACGAGGTAATGTATGTATTTATGTAGGAGACTGATATATCCACAGTTAAAAATACATCAGACTAAAGGTTCCTAACATATATTTAGAGGT